>NW_026889789.1:5782500-6210000 GCF_033153115.1 Saccostrea echinata
AAGTGATATGAAGAAAAAGGGGCTGGCCCCTCAAAATAGGGACTAAGGGCCGGAAGTCTTTGAACAATAATTCTTTAACGATCAATATTTTGTAATGCATTACAGAAGCAAAAAATGTTTATCTCAACAATTTACAACTATATATTATGATATTCACATCATATGTTACATCATTAGGGGCCATAAGGGGCCAGAATGCTAAATCTTTGACGCTTTATATCTCAAAATACTTCTTTTGCGAATATCTCAGAAACGAAAAAGAATTTCTGACTAGATGTTGAACAAAAAGTGTAAAAAATCATGAGTGTTTTAAGGTGATATCAAGGAAAAGGGTCTGACCCATTAAATAAGGGGCCGAGAGGGGCCGAAAGTATACAATCAATAACTCTTTAATGATCAATATTTTGTAATATATTACTGAAGCGAAATAGTTCTTCTTCACACACTTTATCTAAATAACACGATGTTGATATCATATGTTACGCAATGAAGGGTCTTTAGAGGGCCAGATTGCATAATCTTTGGCGCAATATGTCTCGAAAAGGAAGAATATTTTGATAAACAGTATTGAACAAAAGACGTTCAAAATAATATTCTGAACAATATGCACTCTTTGAATTTTTGCTAGACGTCCCCATTTAGGACTTGAAGGGCCGGCCCTTAATATTTCTTTTGCATATATCCCGAAAACAAAAAAGAATTTCTGAATAGTTGTTGAACAAAACGTGTTCAAAATCATGCGAGCTTTAAGATGATATTAAGAAAAAGGGGCTGACCTCTCACATTAGGGACCAAGAAGGGCCAAAAGTCTTTAATCTATAACCCTTTCATGATCAACATTTTGTTAAACATTATTAAAGCAAAATTGTTCGTCTTAACAATTTATTTATATCATTATATTTGAACGAAAATCTCAGTCAAATTCTAATCTCATCTTATCAAAAATCGGACGGAAGACCCACTCGTTGCTCGCAACGAGATCTCATCTAGTTATTATTATTATTCTTTTTTATTCTTATTTCTTCTCCGGTACTTTTTGTTCCGCGAGTGTTCTCGGAAACTGCTCATCCAATTGAGTTAAAACCTTTTTAGGGTTAATAGGTATGTTGTGTAGATGTGCGGAACGAAGGTCATTTTGCGCGCACATGCATGCACGTGCGGGCGCGTGCAATGAGTGAAATGACTGACATAATTTATATAGCCGTAACTTTTACATTTTTTTATGAAATGCTTTGAAACTCATAACATAAGTATATATTAGTAGAGTAAACAAGATGAAATGGTTGAATTAGCATGAACTCACGCGCATGCACGTGCGCTTCGCTCTGATTGGCTGAACCAAAAGTCTCAATATCTTCCTTGTTTTTGGACAAAATACTTTGAAATTTAAAACATAGTCATACATTAGAAGGTTCTACAATAAAGTATATAAGAATTATCATGAAAACACGCGCATGCGCGTGTGCTGCAATCTGATTGGCTTAAACTTTAAATGGCTATATCTCTCTTGGTTCTCAACAAAACAGGATGAAATTTAGAATATAAATAGGTATAATGGAATCCTATATTATGCTACTATCAAAATTGAATGCAAGACCATGCATGCGCGTGCGCGCACGTGCAATGCGAAAAATGACCAATATAATTGATATAGCCGTAACTTCTATACTTTTTTATGAAATGCTTTGATACTTACACTATAGAGAGATACTAAGAGTGTAGAAAAGATGATATGGTCAACATGCACATGCATGCACGTGCGCGCGAGTGCAATGCTAAAATGACCTATAAATTTGATATAGCTGCAACTTTTATACTTTTGATGAAATGCTTCAATACTTATAATATAAAGAGATATTAATGGTGTAGACACGATAGTTTGGTCACATGTACATGCATGCACGTGCGCGCGCGTGCAATGCTAAAATAACCTATACACTTATATAACCGTAACTATGATACTTTTCGATGAAGTGATTTAATATTCATTATATAGAAATATATTAATAGTGTAGACAAGATGATATGATCAACACGCACATGCATGCACGCGCGTGCATGCAATGCTAAAATGAGCTATATACTTGATTTAGCTGTAACAGTTATAATATTTTATGAAATGCTTTGATACTCATTATATTAAGATATATTGATAATATAGACAAAATGGCGTGGTCATCCTGCACTTGCATGCACTTGCGCACGCATGAAATTCTAAAATGACTCATATACCTGATATAGCCATAACTTAAAACATTTTTTGATGAAATGTTTTGACACTCAGAATATAAAGATGTATTAATAGTATAGACAAGATGACATGGTCAGCATGCACAAACATGCACGTGCGCGCTCGTGTAATGCGTAAAACAACCAATGTACTTGATTGCCTTATTTAATGAAACTTACTGGAAATAAGACACCAAAAGGAGGTTGGGGAGCGTTTGGGGAACATCTGTAACGGTCCCCGTTACAATTATAACTAGTTATTATTAGGTCTTCCGTTTTCAACGGAAGACCTATAGTGATTCTACTGTTTCTTATTATTATTAGTATTATTATTATTCATTTTTATTTTTCTGACCTTTTCAAATCGCGATATCTCAAAAACTACTCATTCATTTTCAGCCAAATTTTCAGGAGTGATTTGTTATCTCATGCCATTTTGAAATATTGAAAAAGTTTGGAAAAATTTACTTCCGGTCGGGAATTATTACGATTTTTCACTTTTTACACTAAAAATCTAGTCCATGAATGTTCTCAGAAACTGTTAAAGGTAGGAGTCTGAAACTTTCAGGTATGATAGAATTTGGTTTGTAGATGTGTGATGGAAACATTTCGTGTGTCGTCGTAACTTCCGGTCGTCACAGGAAGTGATTTAAAAAGGGTAATTTTTTGAACTTTTTTGTTTTTCAATATTTTTTTATGATGTTGATAGGCTTAATAAAGAGTCTTACAAGAATGCTAAATATGTAGTTTGTTTAAAAATTGATTAACCCATACTCTGAATATTTACCATTTTTCAATTTTAAGAGACGGTGTTTGATAGTGTAATGGTTAGCATGTTGAATTTTCTAGTGGGCGATCTGGATTCAATCCAAAGAATTTCCGAATTTTTTCTCACTTTTTGGGGCTCAAATATAAGATTTTATCTTAAGGGGGGGGGGGGGGGGCTATGTCTTTAGACGTCAGAGCAGCAGTGTTTGACGGCACAATATCAGCGTGTCTTTTTACTCCCTCATAAAGAGTTTGCAGTTTAATTTTGCACTAATTAATGTGCATAGATGCAATTGTGATATGACAAAATGAGGAAAACATGTTGGTGCAAATGTATATGTAGCTAGATACCTATGCAATTGTATCATAAATTGGAGAGTTGCCGAATTGTATTTTGAAAGTAGAATTTGTTACTTTCTCATGTTGATTGAATAACATATATAGCAATTTCAAATGAGAGAAAAATAAACTTCAATGATATTTTTCTTTGATTTTAGTAGGGCAATATTCCTTTATAGATGCAAGTTACAGAACATAATAGGTATCAGATTCCTTGAGCGTCATATGGCGAGACGTGTTTTGTTGCGAAACATTCCAGTCTTTTCATTAATGTGTTACTAATTGGAATAATCCACTTTGGGGGTAAAGAGGAAAATAAAATGTGTAAGAAAACTTAGTGCTGCCTTTATGTTACTTGCCCGTATACGATATGTAATATGTACAGTGTGATAAATATACATTCTTAGACTCGAAAATCAGGCTACAGCAACATATTTTTAAAAATTTCATTGAAGCTATCACGTACTCTTATTCAATTGAAGACACATTCCAAAGAAAAGGCGCGATGATTTACTCGTGACGTTTGGCGCGAAATAATGTATCTTGACCCGCCTTTCACAAATGGTCTGATGCAGTAGTGTAGAAGTACAGAAAAAGATTACACGGACATGTCTGAATTTGGAATTGCATAGAATAGAAAGTTGAATGCATAAAGAATAAAGGAAGTAAACACAATAGTTTTTTTTTTAGTTTTTATCAGTAACAGATTATTTTCTCTGCTATCAGTTATTGTTAAAACTCAAGTAACAAATCCGATGTAAATCTACTAGTACTTGCACAAAATTTAGCTGGCAAGTTTTCATCCTATAATTCCACACTATAAGAAATAAAGATTAACCTGCCTGACACTCGTTACTTCAGGGAATGAGTGCAAGGTAAACATTGATGATGGCTGGTACATTGCACTAGTGTAGTGGTATCAATATTAAAGAACAAGGTCCACTTAGGGCCTTTTTTGGCCCTGTGAATTTCAGAAAAACTGAAACTTCTTTGACAATGCATTAAATATCATTTAGACCTTTGATGACTGCGTATCTATCAAAATGACGTAATTTTCTGGCTAGCCAATGCATTATGACGTCATGAAATGCGACATTTTCCTCATATCGTGAAAAATTCTACAAAACAAACCAATTTTTAAAGCTAATTTTTCGATATTTAATATAGAGCGTAACCTCTGATCTTAAATATGCAACTATAAAATGATAGAACTTTTTCTGAGGATTACAAAACCTGTTTTATTATTTAGATCAGAGGATGCAATCATATTATTTCTCTTCTTTCTTTTTTAAGCTAAAACTTGCATCACTTGATTGCATCTCTTTCGCTGTTTTGAAATATGTTAGATTCCACCGGAAATAAAACGTCAACTTCCGGTCTATTGCTCGGCAACAGTAAACGATTGAAGTCTGAAACTTTCAGGACTGATAGTCAGTGATCAGTTTATTTGAATCGTGACAAAATCTTGTATCGCCGTTACTTCCGGTCGTGACAGAAAGTAATGCAAATAAGGGAATGGTTAATGGTTAGCACGTTGGATTTTCAGGCTGACGACCAGGGTTAAATCTCCAGAGTGTCTGAATTTCTTTTATCACTTCTTCAGTTTGAGTTTTCTTTTTTTCAGAATCGGACGGAAGACCTCTCATTGCTCGCAATGAGTTTCTAGTTAGGGTCTTCCGTCTCCAACGGAAGACCCTTCTATTATTCTATTGTTTCTTTTTCACTATTATTATTATTATTTTTTTCTGTCCAAATTTTGTGCAGACGATTTCTCAGAGATGGTTGGATGGATTCACTTGAAATTTTCAGAGATGATGTATCATGATGTAAACCTAATACATTTTTTTTAATTTTTGGAAATTCACTTCCGGTCGGAAGTTATCGCCCTTTAATCGAATTTTTAGTGATCATTTTGTCTACACAAAAACTCAAAAATGACAAAAGCTAGAGTGCTGAAATTTTCAGTGATAATAGAGGACATGTTCTAGTTGTGTACCTCAGTTTTCAAATTTTCTGGAAGTGCCTAGTATGGAAGCTCGGTAGGGGTCAAAATTTAGGACATGAATCAGGAGTGAATTTTCGAGACATTTTTTATCATATCTTCACAACTATGAATATTTTCTTAAAACATATTGAACAGAAATTGTGTAGAATAATAAGATCTTTTTTATGATATCAAGAAAAAAGGGCTGACTCATCACATTAGGGGCCAAGAGGGGTCAAAAGTCTTAAATCCATAACTCTTAAACGATCAATATTTTGATATACATTACTAAAGCAAAAATGTTTACCTGAACAATCTATAACTATATATTATGATAAAAATCTCATATGTTACATAATTAGGGGCCATAAGGGGCCAGAATGCTAAATCTTTGACGCTTTGTATCTCGAAAGTGGGAAATATTTTGATAAGCAATATTAAACAAAAGATGTTCAAAATAAAGTGCTTAACAATATGCAACCTTTCAATATTTGCTAAGCGTCCCCATTAAGGAGTTGAAGGGCCGGCCCCTAAATATTTCTTTTGCATATATCTCGGAAACGAAAAAAAAAAATTCTGAATAGTTGCTGAACAAAATGTGTTCAAAATCAAAATAGCTTTAATGTGATATCAAGAAAAAGGGGCTGGCCCCTCAAAATCATGGACGATTGGGGCCGAAAGTCTTTCATCAATAACTCTTTAACGATCAATATTTTGTAAAATATTGCTGCAGCAAAAATGTTTATCTGAGGAAACTACAACTATATATATTATAATATTCACATCATATGTTACATAGTTAGGGGTCGTGAGGGGCCGAAATACTAAATCTTTGACGCTTTTTATTTCGAAAGTGGGAAATATTTTGATAAGCAATATTGAATAAAAGATGTTCACAATAATGTTCTGAACAATATGTAACCTTTCAATATTTGCTAAACGTCTCCATTAAGGAGTTGAAGGGCCGGCCCCTAAATATTTCTTTTGCATATATCTCGGAAACGAAAAAGAATTTCTCAATAGTTGTTGAACAAAAAGTGTTCAGAATCATGAGAGCTTTAAGGTGATATCAAGAAAAAGGGGCTGGTCCCTCAAAATAAGGACCGATAGGGGCCAAACGTCTCTCATCAATAACTCTTAAACGATCAATATTTTGTAATACATTACTAAGGAAAAATAGATCATCTTCACACTCCTTAACTATGTAACATGTTGTTGGCATCATATGTTATGTTATAAGGGGATATTAGGGGCCAGAATGCTAAATCTTTGACGCTTTATATCTCGAAAGTGGGAAATATTTTGATAAGCAATATTGAATGAAAGATGTTCACAATAATGTTCTGAACAATATGTTACCTTTCAATTTTTGCTAAACGTTCCCATTAAGGAGTTAAAGGGCCGGCCCCTATTATTTCTTTTGCAGATATCTCGGAAACGAAAAAGAATTTCTGAATAGTTGTTGACCAAAAAGTGTAGTGGGGGCCAAGACGGGCCGAAAGTCTTTAATCTATAATCTATAATGATGAATATTTTGTTATAGATTACTGAAGCAAAATTGGTCGTCTTAACAATTTATTTATATCATTATATTTGAAGGAAAGTCTCAGTCAAATTCTTATCACATCTTATCAAAATCGGACGGAAGACCCACTCGTTGCTCGCAACGAGATCGCATCTAGTTATTATTATTATTCTTTTTTTTCTACTTTCTTCTCCGGTACTTTTTTGTCCGGGAGTGTTCTCATAGAACCACTCATCCGATTGACATGAAACCTTTTTAGGGTTAATAGGCATGTTGTGTAGGTGTTCGGAACGAAGGTCATTTTGCGCGCACATGCATGCACGTGCGCGCGCGTGCGATGAGTGAAATGACTGATATACTTGATGAAGCCGTAACTTTTATATTTCTTGATGAATTGCTTTGAAACTCAAAGTATAAAGATATATTAGTAGTCTGGAGAAGATAACATGGTCAAATTAGCGTGAACTCACGCGAATGCACGTGCGCTCTTCTGTGATTGGCTGATACAAAAATCTCAATAATTTCCTTGTTTTTTGACAAAATACTTTGAAATTTAGAATATAAGTATATATTATAAGATGCTACAACATGTTATATATGAATTTTCTTGAAAACACGCGCATGCAGGTGTGCTGCAATCTGATTGGTTGAAACTTTAAATGTCTATAACTCCCTTGGTTTTCAACAAAACAGAATGAAATTTACGACATGGATAGGCACATAGAGCTCCCACATTATGATCCTATCAAAATTGAATGCAAAGCCATACATACGCGTATGCTGAATTCTGATTGGCTAATACTTAAAGGGTTACATCTCTCTTATTTTTCAATGAGATTCTTTAATATTTAACACAAATGTATGTATTGTGAGACACTATAAGAAAATTAATGTGAAAAATGTAGAAAACATGTGCAAGCACATGCGCCGAAATTTGATTGGCTAATACCCATATGGCTATATCGGAGAAGTTTCCAATGAGATACCCTTAAAAATAAAGTGTCCATCTATATTACTAAAGTATTGTCTAATTTATTGAAGCTTGTAGGGAATGGGGCATCATAAGGGATTGGGGGGCCGTTTGGGGAACATCTGTAACGGTTCCCGTTACAATTAGCACTAGTTACATTCTGCGTTGATCTCGATGCAAAATGTAATAACGCTAAATGTTATATCCCAGTTTATTACATTTTGCGTTGTTATTACATATGGCGTTGTAACAGTGCGCCTCTTTATTTGAGCAAATTGGAATTGCTATCACCCCAGTTTTTATTTTAGCAGTTTTGGCTGAATTGTAGGCATATATAAGTTCGGTGGACTGTTTTACAATGTGAATTATGAAAGTGTCTATAAAAAACACAACCACCGGCATGTTATTGCCTTAATTATGGTATAGTTATATAATAAAGCTTAATCGTATTTAATTTAAAATTAAGTTACTTAAAGTATTTTTTTAGAAATGAACCAGTGTTTTTATTGTTCATTTAAAAATCATTTTCAATGTCTGTTTTCGGAACATCAATTGTTTATTCTTTTCTGGAAATTGACAATTTTAAGAATGAAAGTTTTTAAAAAAAAAAGTAAAGCACATTATTTTTTTACACATTGAACTGTAATAACTACTCAAAAATGATTACATAGAAAGTTCAAATTCATAAAAGATCAATTTCTGATATGCCCCCATCTGACACCTGTGATACCCTAAAACCCCATTCCGATGGCTGCAAATGGGTGTATTAAACCTATATAAGAATGCTTTATTACTCTAAATATAGAGCTTTGGTCTGGGGAAGGCATAACAGTATGTTGTATATGTACTTGTCTATTGTCCGTTTAAAATACAGCCCCAGGATGCTGCATAACATGTATTTATATATATAAATAAATTTATGCGATCTAAATGCCTTGAAGATTGTGTTATTTTATTTATCACAATGTTGTGTGAATTCATGGGTCTTGTGGGTTTTTTTTCGGGTTTTATATCTAAGCGTTAATTTTGTGTTGATTGCAGTCCGGAGGACAGCACTGCTCTAAAAATATGTTAAAATTTTGGTGTATGGGATTGAGGTTGGAGGAATTATTTAGAATTAAAGGTTAACTATACATTAAAAACAGTTATACATTAGAATGTTTTTTTCCTTTATAAATTACGAGATACACAATATATGTACTTTTATGAAGTACATCTTTAAACATGTATATGTTTTTCATATGTAATGTACAAATTTGCTTATCATTTACTATTGACAAAACGACATGTCCCTGTCTAAGAACATTAAATTTTACTTGTCGCATGAAAACGTACGTTACACAGTTTGTGTTTTGTATTAATTATGTCAAATATATTTTTGATAATAGGTGATACATGTGTCTGATTCTAATGAATATTTTATGCAGCCAATAGGTACTTGACGAAATGATAAGGCAAAATAAAAAAATATGTGTGGTTCCGGTTACCCGACCGTCCCTATTTTATACCCTCGAATTTAAACTTTTTTTTTGGCAATTTTCATATTTTTTCCAGAATTTTCCCCAATTTCCATCAATGGCTCCGGTTTAAGTTTTAGTTTCAGCAATGATGGCCCCCTTGCACAACATAGTGCAAGTGTTTATTAGTGTTGAATCCAAAGCAAGCTAGCATGTAGGTGTCCCCTACCAATATTGACTAGTATATTATCACACCACATCTAAATGTCATTTGCAAAGTAGTGATAAGTATTATTTAGAAAAATTAAGAAAATCGTTTTGTTAAAAAAAAAAAAATCCCTACCTACCTACCCTAATTTTTTTGGAGGTGTAACCGGAACCACACATATTTTTTTGTTTGGCCTAAGTTTAAAACGGTATCGTTTTTGTTCGATTTTCATCTGATTAGAAGCTTTCCGTATATCTTCAATATAGTCTCGATCATTCAGACGCATGCCTTTGTCCAGAATTCGAAGAGGTTTGAAGATCAAGACTTCTTTCCATTGTTATCGAAAGAATTTGGCCCCACTTATATTTAGTACATCTTGCATAAATATTTGGTCGGTCATTTTCCACACTTAACTCATGAGTGATTTTGAAGTCTAAAGGTTAAGTGATTGTCTATGGATGTATAAAGTAGTAATAGTAATTTCTTAGTTATACATTTAAAGTTGCATAATGAGTCAAAACCATGTGTTTCTTTTAAGAAAATTGTATCACAAAACAAAAGATTTCTGTGAAATATAAATATAACGAAGTTTTGACAACTCACTTGCACTGTAAAGCAAGAAAAAAAAAGCGAAATATAAGTGCCGGAAAAACAAATGTTGTATCTATCGCTTTGTTTTTGTCGTCAATGTCAACAATGTCAAGGTCACGCGTCCTTTATTTTTAGCGTGAAACTTGTAAACAACATTGAATTGGGGCAAGTAGAAGTAAGGAATAAGTTATGATAATCTTTTTTGAAGATTGTATCAAAATTCTCAGTCATCCGACATTTATATCTATGGAATTGAAACCCATGGTAAATTCTTCAACTTTTCAGCGCATGCGTACAATAAAGAGGAAGAAGTGAAGCAATATTTTTGTGATGGGTTATACAAAGATTTTTTTACTTTTATTTTTCTCCATTAAATTAGATTTTTTAGGTTCTGAAACCTGTAATTTTCTGAAACCTAATATCTTCAAGAACTGAACAGAATTTGCGTGTGTCATGCAAAAATTCTACTGTTGTCAATTTTCCCGTTTGTCCGTCACAGTGTCACTTTAAATACAGGACTATGAAATCAATAGCATTCAATCTGGGAAATCAATTCGCTTGCTTAATGGGTGTTGATAGATTAAACTCTAGGACTATATATGAAAAAAAAGACAATTCATTTAAGATTTATTTTCAAAAAAAAATTAAAAAAAAATGATGGCGTTGGTACCTTGCATAAAGACTTAACTTAAGAATATGGGAATTACAGGCACGTCTAAGTAAACCAAAATCATTTTACTTTATTTATTCCCCAGGCGACAATTAATGGCAACTTCAATGTTTTCTTGCTTTATATTGATATATATATATATACCAAACACGCAACGAACGAACGTATCTCGAAGATATAAACCGTATAGCTAGTATATGAATAATATCAGTCGCTTAATATTTATTTTGATATTATAAATGAACAAATAACATTGTTCAGACAGTTTAATCACTAGTACTTATGCATTACTTTATTAATTTACTTCCAAGTTAGAAATGAACGACCAATCTACATAACTGCTGTTGTACAAGTGCGTGCGCTCACAGACACGCATGGATGTTTCTGAATTCTTGTATACCATTACATGAACATATAATGGAAAACAAAGATTAAGGAGTAAAAAAAATTTTATTCTGCATATTTTCCTTTAAATTAGATGTTACATATTGAGGAATTTGTCAATGCATAAGAGCATTTTCTTGTCTAATTCAGCATTTTGGGGAAGCCTTTCTAGATAGTTTTCATAGCACATCCTAGCTAGTTCAGATAAGGACCTTTGGTGGCAGAGGATAGTTTTTTTAATGCCAGACATGTGCCGAAGGGGTACACATATACATGCTATCCATAAAAACATGTACATGGGAACAGTTTTCCAGGGGCTAATTAATTACACTTCATATGCCCATGGCTCACAAATCATGTCAACAAATTACATGACTTGTAATCTGTTTATTAGAGTGCACATGTACCAAAAATGCACCTTGGGACTCCCCAAATTTTGGCTTGTTTTTCCAAGATTTGGGCCTCAGTCGCACCCATAAAACCCACGCCAAGGTCCGAGCGAGCAGGATAAAACACCCAGTAGTTTGTAAATCAATGCATGTCCTAATGAAAATTCACCAATTGATATGGGGCCATTCACCTTCCCTCTGAGATACACACCTTCTTCTAAGACCTACTGCTTTTCAGCTGAATTTCCTCTGCAACCGACCACCTGTCTTAGTTTCGCATTTACAACCTTTACAACTCAGTATATGATAAGCGTCATATTGACACCTACATGTTGCGCATCATTTTTCTTTCAGCAAGCACTCTGCTACACTGCAAATGTGTTCCATTATTATTTTAAACATTTTTATACATAAAATATCACATCAAACAGGCGATATCTCAGTTTTTAAAAAGAAATTTGAACGGGTCTTTAGTACGAAACTATCCCCTGCCAACCTTTTCTTCTTCAGATGTTGTTGCTCGATCTCGGGATCTGCATCTGCGTCAGATACTGGTATTGCTCGTTTTCTATCTGGTTGATAGCTTGTTGATGCGGGATTTTCGGTTGAAGTTGCGGTATCCTTAGCAGATGTACTTATTTTAAGTATTTTAAGAATTATAAATAGTATTTATTTTAGGTTTGAGAACTGGTTGGGGTGGGATTGTGCAGGTTCTGTAGAATATACGTCAGTTGGATACGGAAAGGGGGGGGGGGGGGCTTTAATTCAGGCGCTTGTTCTCTAGAGTATTTGTTCAATGAATTATTATATCCATGTATTTTATTCTCAGCTGATATTATCTATACTAATTTTTGAATTTTATAGCCCCTTTTATAGTTTTAATCTGTATTAGTTTAAAAGATCGTCACAGCTATCGTCTGTACCTTCTTCTATCTGTCAGAGAGTGACAAATTTTCGTTAAAGCGCTTTTCTGATGCTCTCAATGTCCACAATGCACATTAATTCTGGATTTTCAATTTTGACGCTGCTGACCTTCATCAGTTTATAAACAGTCGGACTTGATCCGTCATTCTTCTCTTCAGTTTTTCGAATGGTCCATCCATGTATAAATTCCTTGTATTTTCCGGCAGAAAATTAATGTTACTTCTAATATCCGCAAGGATTAGAAATCAGTTGCACTTATGAATAAGAAAACTCCTAAATATCATAAGCACTCCTCGACGGAAAAATTCTACGTGGCTGCATTTACTCATATTTTAAAACTCTTCGTGAAAATGGCTATCTCGATGCTAAGGTGTTCGATTTATATTAATGAAAAATCACTGGAGCTAACCGTGAGTGTAACAAATAGGGCCAGATGAAGAGGAAAAAATATATGCTCGTGAGTAATGTTTTTTTTTTTTTATTAATTTAGTCACACATGGGTTTTTAAAGAATAAAAAACCCAATGAATTTATTAATTGAAAAGTTGTACGTAAAGGGAATGTTCTTTTAATAATTAAGGAGTAAACAAAGGATGCATCAAATATATTTATGGGATTTCAGAAAACTGATAAAATTTTTAATTCTAGTCAATATGAAGTTTTCTATTACAAAAATATTCTCTTTTATACATGTGATTCGTCGGTACGTTTCGTCAGTTACACAGGTAACCACAAAGTAAATAAGTTTACCGTTCGTGAAACAAAGATCCGTTCGTTAAGTGTTTGGTGTTCTCTAATAGTTGAATATATTGTTGCTTATCGTTTTGTTGCATAAGCTGTTCATTTCTCCGTAACTTTTCTATTCTTATTCATTTCAGTATAAAGTTTTTATTATTATTATTTTTTATTCCTGTAATACAAACTTTAAAAAATAAATAAATAAAAAAATAAAATAAAAATAACAATTGTGTCATGTTTTTAGAAGAAAAATACATGAATTTAACGGAGAGTAAATTTCAAGATTCAACAATAACGTCCTATAAAGAGACCAAAAAAATTGTATAGATGAGGTTGATTGCAAAAGTGTAGAATTTCGAACATAGAATTTTTACAATTTTTAAATGTTTCAGTGGTTGTATATTGTCATCACTTACAACCAAAATAAATAGAAATAATATATATCAATCCATGCAACCATTTTTTTGTATTATCTATATTTAAATAATTGTGCATTTATATATAACTTTATTATATTATATAATGTACACGGTTATAAGTATTTAGGAAATTATGTTACATTATTGGCATGTATGTTATATCGCTGGATGCATCCACATTTTACATGAACGGGAGATATCTCTAGTTGCGCCATGTTTTCCTATCTCAATCTGTGTTAATAGTTACTTTCCTTTGTTTACATTTTTCTCGGCAATTTTACTTATGATTACTGCAGTGGCTATTATTTTTTACCACTTGTAATACATCATGATAAATTTGGTATGATGTGTTTTCGTGTTTTATTAAGAGTATCTTGTATTTACATTATTATTTCCCATTTTATGTTCTTTTAGTACATCGTCACGGCAATGTTGTTCGTTGGTCATCAACCTTTTTCTCTGGTTGTCATTTATCGCCATGTCATTGCGTGTAACACCCTCAACATTAATTGATCATCATTTTGACCCATTTAAGAGTTGTTTTCTACTTGACCAGAACAAACTCAAAGACGTGTTTTTATATATATGTACTGAATAAGAATTTTGTTGACAAATCACATATTGTTTTAGATTTAATTTCTTTATAAAGAAATATGTGTTCAAATGAAGTGAAAGTTAAATGACTTTTACTTATAATCATACATATATTGTGTCAATCTATATCTAACGTACCTGTGAAATTATTTTCAGATTACTTTGTATTTTGGTTAAAATCCATACACACATACTGTGGTGCCGGGACCGAAGATCAAACGCCTGTAGTGCTGATTGTAGCCACCCATTGGGAAAACGAGATTAAACAATATAAGGTGAATCAAGACACTTGCTTTCATAAAATGTGAAATAGATAAGAAGATCACATTTGTCTGTGTATTATATTTCGCCCCTCCGCAAAAATCAGCATCCGCTTAATCAAGTATAAAGCTAAATGTCTTGTGTATATATACATGATTTCATAAGAAGTACATTCCGAAAGCTCTAAATCAAATCTATACTAATATGGTGAAAAATCAATTTTAAGGAAATATCGTAAACGCCAAATTAAATACATTTACAGTATAAACTACGAAATCCTTTTATCAAGGTTAGAATTCGAATATCCCTGAAAAGTTGCTCAAAGTTTGTAATTCTGAAGTTTTTGCAAGTATAAATGTATTTGTTTAGCAATTCTTGACGCATATAATTTTTCACCGAGAACTTGAATTAAAAAAAAAAGCTTAACAATTACACTTGCTCGAACGTACCTATTATTAGCTTTGTATATTTTTAGAAAAAAAAATACGTCTTTCTTATTAAAAAAAAATTAAAAAGAACAAAGTCATTGAAATATAACAGTTAAAATTTGAGGTGTTAGTCTATGTCTCGTGAACTATGGTTATGGTAATATTCTTCAAATATTGCCATCTGGAGACAACATTGCGTCAGTATATTGTTTACAGAGGATGAAGTCAAGTGTCAGTGTTCAGTCAATGAGAATGAATCATAAGAAACATTCTTAGTTTTTAATGCAAATCCGTGAACAGACACATGTTTCAATGGAAAAAATATGCTTGAAAGCAAAATAAAAGCATGTAGAGAATGCATTTATTTTAAATTTACAGGATAAAACTGACTTTATGGTTCACCTGCAAAGGCAGATTCCTAAAACTTCTCCTCATCTGCCACAATACATCAGAGATGATAACATTTATGTTATCCAGTTTGCTGTCCCTATCGATGAATTAGCAAACCGCATTGCCAAGATTGCTTCCTATTCAAGATGGGAAGAAAAGATTCCGAAAGAATGGGCCATTACTGGAATTCATCTAAGTCAGAAAAAATACAAAAAAGTTCTTTCGACATGGAATATCGATATAAATGCTTCAGAAAAAGATAATAAAATTATACGAATAGAGGATATGCTACGATTTTATCACGATTCTGGCAAAGTTTTGTATTTTAATGAGGCTGGACTAAAAGATTCCGTAATTATCGATGTCCAGTGGTTTGTCGATGCATTCAAAAATATAATCACCGATAAGCTACATTTTAAAGGTATTGCTGCGACTTTAGACGATTGGGGTGAATATTATGAAACTGGGAATTTAAAACACCAACTTCTGGAGGATATCTGGAAAGATTCCGGGAGGAATGATGTACTTCATCATAAAGATACTGTCCTGCATTTTATGGAAAGACTGGGTTTGGTAGCTATTGGGGAGGAATCCCACTACGTTCCATGCATGAATCGAAAAGAAATGAAAAGAGATACTCAGAATATAATCCTACAGTCAGAGAGCAGATCATCAGTAGTTCTTTATCGATTCGATGTTTTGCCTTTTTTCTTCTTTTTCCGTCTTGTTGTTGCATGTATGCAAGAGAGAGGTTGGGATGTTCCCAGAAGTAATGGAATATCACACCTATACAGAAATGTTGCTTTGTTTGCTGTTGAACAGTACAATGTCATCCTTTCTGCAACAGCAGATTCCATACAGCTACAGGTTATTCATGCTCTAGAAGGACAGTCATTGGATGAGGGGGAAACGCGTCAGATCCAAAGTACAGTAGAGAGACATCTTAATGAAATTATAGGAACCTTTCACAAAAAACTGATTTTTGTTCGAGGCATTAGATGTCAGGAAGACAAAACGATGCCTTTTGCAATGGAAATTCAAGGATATTTCTTAGGAGATAAGGATTTGCAATCAGAAGATAAAGATCAGATTTGTCCTCTGCATCGATTTGAAGACCGTCATGAAATCAACCCATATGAATTAAAGAAATATTGGGTATTTTAGAGGTACCACAATATATTATTCGAACGTTTGATTCAAGATAAAACAATAACATACAGAATGGTTTAGGTGTTATTTTTAGCGGCTAGCAATCAGAATATCAGCTCACAAAATTAATATCAACCTATCTCTGTGAATTTCCTTGCATGGAACAATGTCTATACTTGTAAAGGATTCTAAACAAAGTTATTGTAACTCTTTTTTCCTAATATTGTATGCTTGTTCTTGTCTTGGCATCAAAATGTTAAAAATTAATTAGCATTTGAGTGTTCTTGTACTATATTTATTTTACTTCATTGTTGACTTTCCAATGTAAGCATTAAATTTGAACACATCCTTAAGATTATATGGTAAACGTTTTATGATGATTTAATGAAAAATCGTTATCTCCTTAAATAAGTTACGAAACGCCGAGGAGGATTTTTCATATCATATGCTCACCAAAAACGTCATCATTTTTATAGTCTTGTGCATGGATGTGCGAACAAAACGGTCTTTGTTCCGCACATCTCCACAATATACCTGTTTACCCTAAAAAAGATTTATCTCAATTTGGCTGGTATTATCCGAGAACATTCTTAGATGCGTACTCCTCCTAGGCACCTAAACCTACCTCTGGAATTTCCAGGGATGTCTGTGTTTTATGCCCATTTCACATATTTGAATTGTGTATGGGCTTCTTGAGATCGATCAATGTTCGTTATCTTCACCTTTTTTCATAAATATGTTTGGGAGAATAAAAATATACATGTATATTCTAGAACGTTTTTGAGGATCACAATTGGACATCGAAAATTTCAATTCTATCAGAAAAAGACAATATGTGTTCACAAACTCTTTTTGTTATGGTTGAGATGCATTTGTCACAGAAATTTCTGGACTGGAAAGAGAGTGAGCAGATATTAGCATAAAACTAAAACACTTTATGATCCTCTTGTATATACACAAATGTCATGACCAACCTCACATTAGAGGAAATGAAGTCGATAAAGACAAGTTATGATTTATTATTGAAATAATGTAGTGAATATCGTTTGTCTTCTGTTAAGTAAAGACTTACAATTGCAATCAAGCAGAATTCGTTAAATCTGACAGAACAATATGCTTAAGACACTGATTGTGATGTATTTGTCAATGTTATTTTATATAGCAAAATTTGACGCAGTTTGTATAAAGTGAGAGGCGGGTCAAGTTATATTCTCAAAATGAAAAGATGTATTTTATAAATAATTAAAATATTATTTTAAGAAATTTTTGAGGTCATCAACTATTATGCATTGCGTTTTTATGCTTTTATTCATATATTTTACTTTCCTTCTAAAGTGATAATGTATATTTGTATACAGATGCATTGGAGTGTTAGAAGAAAATCTGTGAAAAAAATGGTTTTATTTAGACAAAAGAATTCAAAACTTCTTTTTATACTGAAACAAAAACTAGCTGGAACTCATTTTTTGTATAGCCTAAAATGACACCACTTTCATATCAGACGGGTGTGATTTATCATTGATAAATTGAAGTCCACTGCGTGGGATACTTCTGCACCCTCAAGTGATCAAACCAATCATAGACACAGAGAGAGTTTTGATACCGGTGAGCAGTTAAACATTTTTATTGCTACCCATTTGGACAATAAATGTAACGTTTTCTGCGATTCGGAATTGTGAATATGGAACGGATATCAAATTTAGATCGTTTTAATTGCATTCACACCATCTCCTTGTAAAACATGCAATATGTAGGCCTCTTTATCAAAGTACTTTGGGAACGATTCAGATTTGAATCTCTTGGGTGCATTTAGAAATCTGTTCTTGCAATTTAAAACATAGATAATAGGAAATAATTCTGAAATGTTACTCGATATGTTGGAATATTAATGATTTCATATACTGCACCATAAATATTATCTCCGATGTAAGCAAGCGCACAAAGAGGGTAACAGAGTGGGAATTTTCACATATATTGCCCACACTGTCTTTGTCTTTAATCAACCCTTTGCAACGGAATTATGAAATAAGTAACAATAAAGAGTAATTAAGCTAGACATAGTTCAACTGCAAACAAACTGTTTTTCAAACCGCTCTGTGTTTCAGACTGATTTTGGTCACTTATTGAGGGAAGAAGTGATACATGTATTGTTCAGACAAAAAATTATTGTATTTTCCACCTATAAAGACATTATTTTTTTATTTTTTGTAAACTTTGTAAAATTATGACAAAAATCAGAGCTCATTATGACTATATGTGTGTATTTCAATAAAATGATATAATCTTAATGACAGTTTTGCATTCACTTACTTTGTATGTCATCATATAAGGAGGATGCAATTTTCTGTGCTGAAATAAAAGTGTCTTGTATTTTCGACCTAGGTAAAGTATGGACTTCCAGTCAGTATGGACTGTGAAGATCTATAGGATATTTTACACAAGGAGAATACAACCATTTTTCTTATATTAAACAAGCTCCATATCTAGGTTACAGACAATTTTATTCATATGCTGAAATTCCCCTCAGTGGAGTTGCACTTTGACAAAAGTTCAATGGAATAAAGTGGCATCTTAAATGAAATTTTGAAAGATAAGGTCATATGAAAGAAAAAAATAATTTGATTCACAATTTTAATACAATATTTAAGCGTCTTCTTTTTTTCAAAGATCTGCTTTTTCTTTTGGAAAAATTCAAAAATCTGTTGTATAAATTGATTACGGGTTAGATTGATGAACAGCCAAAAAGGGCTTTAATAAAAAAAAAATCACGTCAACAATCTTTTAAATCATTTAATTTTAGTTATCTTTGCAACATTTGCATTTTTTGTACATTTTTCTAAGTTTAGCAGCCGAAAAATCTGTCCGTGCAAAAATTATCTGCATATTCTGAAATACAATAAGGTCGAAAACAGGATACAATACGATAAATATAAACACTTCTAAACATTTCTTATTCTTTTTGACCCCACACAGAGGCAATGTTAAATTTAATCCGTCAATAGTATTGGTTAAAGTTTCCTTACACCGGAAGCAATTAATAATTTTATTGATATTAACTTTACTTATTTTGAAATATAGAGTAACCATAGATTTTTAGTTCATATTTCAAATGTTTCTTTTGTTCCATGACAAGACAATATTGATTAACCTGAAATTAATTAGAACCTAAATTTTTACTTCATAAAGGTAAATTTGTTAAAATGCAATAATCATTTGCGTCTCTCAAAAAACATTCGGATGGCATTTTAATATCTAATTGATAGCCTTTTAATTAGCCTTTAAAATATATCAAGCTTTTCTATTTCAAAATACTCACGCATTTACCTTTTATTATACTTTTTTGATAAATTTCAAGGATTTTTACAAAATGGCTGTTTGGGCTCTGAAAGAAAAAGAAGTAAATAATACATTATTGAAAGTAAAGGAATCCATACAAATAGGGCGACTTTTCCCTTTAAAGAAAACCTCACCATACACTGTGTATGTGCGAGTTCAAGGAAATAAACAGTATCAACAATATCAACGCAGAGGGAAATAATATTACATTATGTAGTTGAAAAGGTCAAAACTTTGAAATGTACATGATTAAAAGATTGTTTATTTTGATCTTAATATAGAAGAAATTTGGAGATTGCTACATGTATCAACGGAACTAGATACCATACAATGTTGACATTAATGGCGATGGGTTCCGCAAGGCTCAAAATACAAGTTTAATGAAAATTCAATCACAATTATGGTCTAAAAAGGGTTTTCTCCAAAATCGATCAAGAATTAAGCTGATAATGCATTTTACATTTTAGAATTGAAGACCTTAATTTGCGACTCACGAAGATAAATCGTTTTCTGGTGTCAATAATTAAACTATAGCATAAAGATACCCCACATCCCCCAAAAAATATAGACAAATAAATTCAATACAGTCACTTAATACAACATACTATATTATATAACCTATATAGATTATAATATATATTTTCCATTTATAGCCCTTTCCACTTTTAATGGTGTATTAAAGTGACCAATTAAAAGCATTAAGTTCGTTTGAAGAACTGATTCCTCGAATTATGCAATTTTACTTTCTGGTATGATATACGTACGGTTTTTCACAAATGAAATACGTTGTCCGATCGTTACAATTGTAATCCTCCCATTTAAACTGGTCCCCCTGGTAAAACATGCGCACGCAGTTATTTGTGATATTCCTGGTAGGTTTACCAGCGCCCCACGCTGAGAAGTTCCCTATTGGAAACCCCGTCTCCAACCAACGGAACGACCCCTCTATTGTATAATCGCTGGCACCGATCCAAAAGGCGCTCTGTCGTAAAGCTGTAAAAAGTAATAACATTAGAATGCTCTGTAATTTGTAACTGTAAGCAATCATATGTAAAACAAATAAGAAAAATATATGCAATTACTCATCTTTACGTTTATGTAAATTGCAGTAATTTCAATTTCTTTTAAAAAAAAATTGCATTGTTTATAGACTTTCTGAGCTTATATTCAAATTTAAATATGTAGAATTGTACTGAATACTAAAACGTGTACCAGTAATATGCGTAAGCCTTTAAACAGGCCATTCTATCATATAGACTTTTGCGCATCCGTGTCCGTTTGTCGTTTCGTATGTCTGTCCGTCTGCTAGCTTTTTTCGTGCCACGATCATTTCTTGCAGACTTTTAAACCTATGAGTATCAAACATTAAAAGATGATGCATCATTGGGAAGAAGTTGTGTCCTTTAAAATGAGTATGCTGAGGTTTTCCAGTCATCGGCACAAAGACTTAAAACATGTATAAAAGGTAATAGAGAATACTGTGGGAGACTGAAACTATTCAGAATATGTACTAGTACTATGTACCTTTCTTATTTTTAGGCGACCTTTTGCATTATTTATTGAAGGACCCTCGTAAACTCATTTTAGAATTTTATGGGTAAAAGTATTCAAGTCATATATGGTGTGAAGAACCAAAATGTAGGTACCGATTATATTTATTTTAATATAATTTAATTTTGTTTATATTCTAGCCTCTGATTGGTTAATATCCAAAAAGGAACACAAATTATTTCTGTATAACCTGGTTTGGTATGGGGACACCCCCCCCCCCTGACAACCAGCTGAATCATCTGTATCCATACAACCCTCTCATTTCCAGTCCTCGGGATTCATGGAAAATTCCAGATTTAATAAATGTACCTTTAACTTCAAACAATAATTCGATCTTACCACATGTAAACAAACAACAAGGCTGCTAGGCCTATGTATCAGTTTTTACCTCCCCTTGCTTCCCATCACTTTCGTTACTTCCGTTACTACGGTTGTATTATTGAGCGGCAAATTTAAACTAATAAAAAGCAACGAAATTTTACACCCATAGTTATTTAAAGATTTTAAAATTAAATTATAAGTAATGACTCTAATTCTTGGCCAAATTATTCGAGTATAACCTGGTTTGGGTCAGTTTACGCTGTTTTATAATCCGCTTCGCGGATTATAAAGCGTAAGCTGACCCAAACCAGGTTATACTCGAATAATTTGGCCAAGAATTAGAGTCATTCCTAAAATAATAACAGAAGATAGGGGCACTTTTTGTGATAATCAATGTGCCTAAAATAAACATAACCTTGTAGATATGCAATGGTGTACTTCCAAACATGCATGGGAATAGCATGAATCCCAGCAGTGCACTTTATTATTATGTCTTTGTCAGTGTACACATGTTACAGATAGTTATTCAGTTGTTTTAGCATACCAGGATGTAAGACCTAAGACAGCAATTTATGTTTATCTGATCTCGCATGCAGGCTGAGGTTTTCTATCATTTTCTATTATAAGTGTAGTTTGTTTTGTAAGTTATTCTTTATGGCTACGTACAATGGAGAACACTTGTGATTTTGGAAATAAAGGTGTGCTTCTCGGCATTATCATCCGTCACCAAATATGCCCCTAATGTTCGACACTGATTCTGAAAAAAATTAAAATAAAAATTGTTCAAAGAAATAAAATTAAGAACTAAATAAGATGTTTGTGGATATTTTGTCGACTTAAAAAAAAAGAATCAAATATAAATACTTTTCCCTTCAAATATCGTATGTGACAAACAGTTAAGCCTTACGTCTACCGGTTAAATACATAGAGCCTACGGTCGGTGGGACGCAATGACAAACGATATTTACACCACCTGGGCACCTGAACCCACTTTTAAAATTTCCGGCGGTCCGTACGCGTGTTGAATGCCGTGTTGTATGTTGTATGCCTTCTTCGCAGATTTGTATAGTTTGAAGACTTCTTTTTAATCGATCACTGTCACTTATCATCAACTTTTTCATTTGGCAAATTGCATATTGGACCACAATGTAAATAGTATAAAATGTGAACATAAAATTAAACAAAGTTTTTCTTATATTTGTAATTTTGATTTAGACAATAGTCAATAAAATATGTCCATTACGTCATATCTCTTGTACATGTACTTATTACTGAAATTCCATAGCCATGAGTCTCATTTTTATACTAAAATATCAATAATTGCTCGGGATATGCGGCCACAGGTTTCATTTCTTTATCTTTTTTGTTTTAAATTGCAAGCACATTAAACACATACAAAACAACTTCAAAAGTACTACTCTTCTGCTTTTGAGAACCATTCAAGCGATTTAAAACCACAAATTCAAATTTTACAAATAAAATCTATTACCATTTCTCATTCTAATTATTCGACGTGATGTACAAATAATCATTATCATGATGGGGTATGTGCAAGCATTTGATCCATGCTGGAATGTTTTATGTTCTGTTTTTAGCCCCTATATCAATCCTGTAAGCACACAACATTTTGTTACTGTTTAAATTACTCTATGTTTTCATAATGTTATGTCCATTCTCTTGAAATATGAAAGACTTCTTTGTAATTCTACAGATACCCTAAATATATGCTTATGTAAAGGTCAAACCTCGTTATCTCGAACACAATATGACCGAAAAGAAACTTCGAGTTATTCAAGATATCCAGGGTAAAATACGTAAGGAATAAGGGTAGGGATTTCCAAATCACTTTGACATATCCATGGTATTCGAGATATCGGTGTTCAAGGAGATGCATATACAGTGGAACTTCGGTATCTCGAACACGGATATCTCGAATACCATGGATATGTCAGTGATTTTGAAGTCCCTATCCCTTATTCCTGAAGTATTTTACCCCGGATATCTCGAATCCTCGGATATCTCGAACTTTTTTCTCTGTCCCATGGAGTTCGAGATAACGAGGTTTGACTGTATTTAACTGTAGTTGGACTTGTTTGAAAAGATTTATCAGTTACACATTTTAGAAGTTTTTTGGCAAAAAATGACGTGTAGTTTGCTTATATACAGATTTCACCGAGTCACTTGCTGGATGATTACACATATACCGACAATGTCCTAATTTAAGTTCTTAAAAGGAAAATAGGATTTCTCAAAATGTTTGATGAATTTAGATTATAAAGTTATATTTACATTTGCTAAGTTTTCTCTGCTAGGCCATCTGTGAAATTGAATTAAATGCCATTTTTGTATACACACACGCTAGAGAAACTCGCGCAAAAGTTACGTGACAATGAGGCTACAGAGTTGATATAGGGCAGTATGAACTTCAAACATTGAATATATTTCGGGTGCTTTTAAACATGTAAATATAAGCGCTTCATGAAATTTGCAGACGTGACAAGTCTGTATGATATACATAGCAATAGCTCACACAAAACTTAAAAACATTCCTTAAATATCTAAAGTTGTTATTGGTAATGTATTTTACATTACACACAAGGATGATTGAAATTACATGTACATCATTTTAAACTGGAGATATGATTCTGACCTCAGCATCAACCCATGATCTCCTGTCATGACCGAAGTATAAACATTCTCCTTTGAACTCTGCCCAGTCTATAGGACAGACTGCAAACACTGCTGAGAACCCTGGAATTAATAACGAAAAACAATATTGCAATTAGTATACAAGGTAATACAGATAATTGGTTGGCGCCAATAAACAATGCATTTATCAATGCTGCAATTTAACAAAAAAGATCCACAATTCAATATCAATTAAAAATAAACAATCCGAAACGTTTAGAAAATACCAGTTTCAATGTTTATCTTTTTATAAACATTCAGATGTTATATTATGAATGAACAATATATTGAATTTAATGGAAACAAAATTCGTTAATTTGTTCGACAAATAATGATTACAAGAACTGTTTATTTAATTTTTTTGTGCACCAATCTATACAACAAGGAATAGGAATCTTTTTAATGATGTTCACGAATCTAATGCAGCCATAATTTTGAAATAAAAACAACAGTAAGAACAATAGTCTATGAGCACTAATCAATTACTTCAATGATTTCTTAAACAATTAACGAAGCAAATATTTCCCAACATCTTATGAAAGACCGAATGTAGCAAAAACAGATCAGAATGATCCAGAATAATTTGTCAAAGTTTAAATATCATTTGTACGGAAGCCGGTAGGTGCCAGGTAGAAAAATATTTTATCTGGCGGCCGCCAAATAATTATCTGGCGGCCGCCAGAAAGTTATTTGGCGGCCGCCAGATAAGTTATCTGGCGGCCGCCACATAATTTCTGGCGGCCGCCAGAAAATTATTTGGCGGCCGCCAGTTATTTATGTGGCAGCCGCCAGATAATTATTTGACGGCCGCCAGAAAGTTATCTGGCGGCCGCCAGATAAAATATTTTTTCTACCTGGCACCAACCGACCTCCGTACATTTGTATATTGACATTTAGTACATTTCTACAAGCACGCTGATACTGCATTCAGTTACGACATAAATGTTTTAACTTAACACTACATGTAATAGTATTTAGGGTTTAAAGGCTTAAACACAAGACCGGTGATTGAAGAAACCACCAAATTGCAAAACACACTGCGTATGATTTTTTTGACAACACATGCATTTAGAAATGGTGAAATATATATCAGTGCCTTAAATGAATCACAGTAAATTTAGAAAGTTAACATGATTTTTTTACCTGAAAGGGCGAAGACGGCAGCATATAGAAAGTTCATTTTGATAGATGGGTTATCAAGATTTAAGCCATGTACGTAGATAAGGCATCTCAATTTCACCGGAATCTAATATTGGTGTACTTTTAAACTTGCCGAGTCCAGTTTTTCACATTGTCCTAAAGGGGAAAATCTAGCGTTAAGGGCACGTGTTTTATCTTTAGATCAATTGTGGGGTAATAATTTAATAAGCTTTCGAACCTTCCGACGACACCACATTTAAATAGGAAAAAACTTACACAGTACCTATGGGTTTTTTTTTGTCCCAAAAAAAAAATCTTAATACCCATAACGTCAATCTCATTTCAAAAAAAAAAAGAATTTTATCAGCAACTAGATTTGTTAAAGATATAAAAGAAAGGATATTTCATTTGTCAATTTACAAATTGTGCAGATATATATTGACAATTATCTTCTTTTTTAGGCCTTACGTCAAGTTGACACTTTAACTTTCATTTCCCTCATAATAAAACACAGAGACGATATGAAACCCTTTATAAGCGGTTTCAATTTCAAATCAAAACTACAATTAATCAAAATCTCAATATTTTTCTAAAAAAAAAAAAAAAAAAAAACAAAAAAAAAAAAACAATGCAAGTCTCACTTATATTTCTTTTAATTACACATATTAATGATTTTATGATTGTTAATTCTGATTTCCTTTTTAAAAAAAATGTTCTCATTTGTTTCATCCAATTTAACGAAAATTACTATCAAATTTCAATTCATTTGAACGATTGGTTACTCTCAAAATGATTTTTTTATTCACAAAAAAAGAAATAACGTCTGAAATTTTTACATTCTCAATCAAGCCTGAATAAATGGGAATGTTTATGATTTGATTTTACGACATGAAAATACTATTTCAAATTTTCTTTAAAAAAATTAAATTAAATTGATAAGATCTGTGTGTTTGATTAGCCACTTAAGGTAGCTAAGGACACCTGACCCCAAAAAAACCTCCCAATAGATTTTGCTGAAATTTTCACATGGTGCAAAGGAATGTATAATGAACCTTTAGTGGAAATATGAACATGGCATTGAGGGTAAATTACGGAACCAGGGGGGGTAATGAGTTACCTCCCCTTTCCAGTCACTCCAAAAATCATAATACAACATATAAATTACCCATAAAAAATTTATTATGCAATATGCATTCAATATTTAAAATTATTTTAAAACAATTTTGATACTGTAAACTTATTTTAACAATGGATTGTCTGAACAGAGATAAATTAAGAGAATAGTGCTTATAAAACGTTTTAAATTCAACAAATTTAACTATTTTCATGCACACAAATTTGACGCTTTTTAAATTCTAAAAAAAATTCTGTCCAATAGAATTTTTATTTTTTATCATTATATGAAAGATTTTTCCAATACCATTCTTCACTCAAAAATTCTTGGTCACATTGAGGGCTAATAAAGGTACCAAATGGTCCACAACTACCCCCCCCCCCCCTTTGTTTTCCCATCTAGAAAATAAGAATAATGATTGAAGTGCTATTAAAAAAATTGCAACGTAAATTAGAAAAAAAAGCAATTGAAGAAATAAATAAGAAGTACAAAACAATTACTAATAAATGATTAATGAAAATATTTATATGACATTAGGAGAAATCATAGAGTAATTACATGATGAGTTACCTCCCCTCTCCCCTCATTATAAAACTCATAATTTATCCAATATTGAAATAATCCATAAAAAATTAATTGTTAGATATGTGCTTTATTTTTAAAATAATTCCTAAACAAAATTAAAAATGAATTTATATTTCAACAATAGAGTACTTGAATGGAAATGTAATTTTAAAAGAAAACACATACAAAAACTCTAAAACCTTAACAATTTTCATTACTTTCATGCAAACAAATTCTATATTTTCTTATGTAAAATCTTTAAATTAATCGCTCAAATAGATTTTTTTGATAATATTATTATGTGAAAAATTTGTCCAATACTATTCCCCACTCAAAAATATTGGCACAGGGCTAATTAATTAGAGGTACCAAATGGTCCAAATCCAACCCCTCCCATTTTCCAGAATTGAAAATAAGAATCATATTTGGTGTGCTTCTAAAAAAATGCAAACCAAGAATGTGACTCAGTAAGATATTTAATTGGTTGTACAAAAACCTTATTTTTACATGTATGTCAATTTTAAATTATATTCCACTTGAATAGAAGTAGGGATTGAATAAAAGTATTTCACTTCTCCCAATCAAACAAATATGACCATTATACTGAACTTAAAACACCCATATTATATGCATTTAATTTTTGTTTCATTGCATTGTCAAAAACACCCTAATTGCATGCATTAACATGTCAAATATATGCACCTTTGTTGGGAAGAAAACATCTTGGCCATGCATACTGAGACAAAAAAAATACATTTGACATGGCACAATACACATAATTCTTTTGCATAGAATAAAAAAAGTATCATTGAAAAAATATGATCAGCAATAAAAAGTAATTTCATTCAATCAAACATAGACAAGCAGGTAGAATACTAACATTAGTCTAAGGAAAATATATTGTAACAGGGACCTTGACCTGAGACATACATAAATCATATACAAAAATTAAAAACAAAATGACAACATAAGAACAGCCCATTACTGCACTTGACTTAAAACTTCATGCAGGACATTTTATATGTTAAATGAAAATGAAGAGTCTACATGAATATGTGGAGCAGCTGATTAACGAACATGACACTCACTCACATAGTAGATTATGCATAATAAAGAATAGTCTATTGTTGAGCGGCCTATTACTGAACCCAACATGACACTTGCACAGTAGATTATGCATAAATTTTTTTGAAAAAGAATAGTCTGCAGCAGCCTATTACCACATCTGACATACATGTAACACTCACATAGTACATTATATATGAAAAATTTTTAAAAAAGTGGAGCAGTCTATTACCACACCAGCCATAATACTCACAGAGTAGATTATACATGAACAAGAGGCCCATGGGCCACATCGCTCACCTGAGTACAATTGCTAGGCAAAAGCACAAATCAGTTCAGAATTGAAAAGATTAAGGGGGGGGGGGGGCTTGAATTTTAAACTACCTGATGATGCTTCCATATCAATATAACAAATGGCTCTGTTTTACATGAGAAGATTTTTTTAAAAAAAATTGCCATATATTCCTTTGTAAAAATTTGATCCCTCATTGTGGCTCTTCCCTATTCCAGGGGTCATCATTTGAACAAACTTGAATCTACACTACCCGAGGATGCTTCCATATAAATATGACTCATCATGGCTTTGCTGTTCTTGAGAAGAAAATTTTTAAATATTTTTCCTATATATTTCTATGTAAAACTTTTATTCTCCATTGTGGTCCCTCCCTACCCCCGGGGGTCATGATTTGAACATACTTGAATCTACACTACCTGAGAATGCTTCCATATAAATATGACTTATCATGGGTTTGCTTTTCTTGAGAAGAAGATTTTTCCTATATGTTTCTATGTATAACTTTGATCCTCCATTGTGGCCCCGCCGTACCCCGGGGGTCATGATTTGAACAAACTTGAATCTACACTACCTGAGGATGTTTCCACATGAGTTTCATCTTTCCTGGCCCTGTGGTTCTTGAGAAGAAGATTTTTTAAAGATGCTATCCATTTCACTAATTCTTAATTATCTCCCCTTGAAAGAGAGTGTGGCCCTTCATTTGAACAAACTTGAACCCCCTTCACCCAAGGATGCTTTGTGACAAGTTTGGTTGAAATTGGTCCAGTGGTGCTTGAGAAGAAGTTGAAAATGTGAAAAGTTTACAGATGGACAGACAGACGGACGCCAGACAAAATGTGATCAGAAAAGCTCACTTGAGCCTTCGGCTCAGGTGAGCTAATAAAAGTCTATATGTGGAGTGTCTGTTACCACTTCAGATGTAACACTCAAACAAGAGATAATATGAAATTGACAAGAAAAGTAGTATATGTTAGTTCAGTTTCATCAAGTGATTCTTGTCCTGCTTTTTTGGAAGAGATGGAAAGTCATTCTTGAGTAGAGCTGCAGAAGTTGAATCATTATCAGCATGAATGGTCTGGACCTCACATTCACATATCTTATACACCTTACTTGTTAAAATTATCTGAAATATAAAATTTAACATTATTATCTGAAGTCCACATCAAAATATATTCCCCAAAATGTCTATATCCTATATATAGCATTTCAGTGAACATGTATATATACATGTATAACTTGCAGAAGTTTACACCCCATAAATTGCAAATTTTCTACACTTATCAAATTTGGCATAACATAATTCAAATGATGACTTTACCAGTATCACTTTTATACTAACAGCAAGACCCCTTGGTCTGCTATCCAGCATCAAAACTACATTCCAACTGGTCCGGTTTAGCATTCTTCGTCTCTATCTATCCAACAAAATTCCTTGGCCTGGTTCCACAATAGAGGTCGACATCTCTTTTTCTTCAATGTGGTGACACCATGTGGTGTTAAAGGTACTGAGGAAATTTACTACATGGGATGGTCCCATACCAGAATGTACCATCAAGTTGGCTGAAAAAAAAATAGATCAAATAAATATATATAGGCATAAACAAAATTTAATTATGGTTGATTGGAAAATAAGTTTTTAACCGGAAAATCTTACACGGAAACCGGACTTATCAAGAGAAATGCCCATGCTGCCTGACAAATATTCTAACTATACAGCACTAGTAAAATAAAGGATTGAATTTTATCAGACCAGCAAACAACATGCAAACAATTTCAATATGTACCACCTTCTCAAACTTTTTTTCCAGTGAAGTAAAACAAATCTGTCCCCAATCATCTTGGAAATAAAAATAAAAAATCTGTCCTTCACTGAAATGTTAATAAATAATCTGACACCCATAAAATCCCCCCCTTCCCAAATCAAATGGCAGTTCCTTACATGCACTGAGTTTACTAAGGAGAAGTTTTATATTCATGCTGAATTACAATTCTGACAGAAGTTTGAAATGGAATGTACATCATGTTAATATTAATTTGACTTACCAAGAGCTACTTTTGAGTTGATATCAAAGGCCTCTCTCTCGTATTCCTTTCCCGTGGAAAAGGTGTTGGTAAATCCACAAACAGTACAGCACCATCAGTCCCAATCATTTAGGCCCAATTAATGTATTGATACAATAAAGTACCGAGTCAACAACGTTTTTAAAGTTGTAAAAAATGCAAATGAATGCCTTCTTCTTGTGGCTGTAAGCATACAAACTGGACTGCCAAGTTCTTCGTCCTTCGTTCCATTTTGATGTCATTATATGATCTACATCAGCCGTGTCGTCTGCTTGGAATAGGGCCATTAGGGGTTTAAGTCGTTTGCGACATGTGTATATACGAATATTCCATTTCATAAAAAAAGATTTATAATTGTTGTCCTGTTTGTTGACATGTTATATCTCTCATTCGCTCTAATTAACTTGATCTACCTTTACTGCTGAGCTTTCCTGTAACTATACCCACGAACTTTTTCTCGGAGCACATTGTTTACAACTGCAGTCGGCCATATTGAAATAGGCGCATTTCCGGAATAAGCGGACCGAAAAATTCTTAATTTAGAATTCACATGTAATGTCACGTGATCGCTATCCGTAGCTACGTTAAATATTTATTTCTTTGCCTCTGATACTATATACGCAAATATCTCAAACATATACATGTACGATAGAGCGCAATTACTTTATAAATGTAAACACGTGAAGACATTTCTACATTCCCATAGATATATACATTATTACATGTAGTTAAGGGTAACATTGAAAAATTTCACCCCCGAAAGCAATTGTCAACTTCGGCTGCGCCTAAGTTATAAATTGTTTATCTTGGGTAAAAATTTTCTCTATTTTTATTGATATTCACAGATATCGATATATCAAACAGAGGTTGTAGTTCAAACCTCATTTACCCTCAATATATCGAAACCTCAGATATCTGGAATTTTATTATTAGTCCTATTGACTTGGAGATTACGAAATACATTCAGGATTTAACATATACTTTATATCATTTTGCTTTCTCCAGAGAACCGATTTGTAGAACAATAATTTTTGTTTCAATTTACAAAATTAAGATTTGCTTAATATTTATTTCCCCTAGTTTATTGTGAACAATTTAAAACGTACTCTAGTCAACAGGAAAAAATAGTGCCGTATTTGAGTCCATGTAATGCGCAGAGATTTTATCATCAGCCATGATATGAATATTTACATTTCCAACTTTTTTTCTCGTGGATAACGCTTTGAAATTCAGCATGTTAATTTCTCGATAGTTACATGTACAAATGCTCTAATGTAATTTTTAGATTTGAGAGGTCTAGTGCTATATTTACATATCAATTTACCGGGCTTTTATTGTGTATGACGTCAGTATGTAGTGGACTATTGAAATTAACATGAAATGTTTCGTGCATTTCAATTCTATAGCAAGCATTTTTTTTTTATGTTTACGTGTTTCTTTATCACATAAATAAATATATCAGGAATCTCTCTCTAGTTTGTTTGGTACACCAGGCCCCAGGATCATGAAAGAAACTTAGACTTAAGTCAAATTTTCAATTGATTGTAAAATGTTTATTATTATTGAATTAATCTCTAAATTTGGAGATAACAGCAATATTCTAAAGCAATATTGAAAAATATTTTAATTTTGCTCTGCTTGACTTCTACAAAAATTTAATACAACATGAAAATTTCGACTTAAGCTTAAGATGTTTCATGATCCCGGGGCCAGGTACATTAACGACAGTTGGAAATGTATGATAATTGACTATTCAGCTCGATATACAACCATCCCCGACGATAAATTAAAGTCCAGATTTTTCTGACATCGGTGACAGCTGCTTTTACAATAAAAATGGAACGTGTCAGTGGTCATTTGAATTTTTTTAGAAACATTCTGATTGTACACACAAGTACTCTGAGGTTAATATTAAAAAGATGTTTGAGTTTCTGATTAACAATATCTATGTGGTTTTAGAAAACCAGGTCTTCCAATAATCTGTTGGAATTTTCATGGGTATCAATTGCGCTCCGTTATTAGCAGACCTATTTTTTCATTCATATGAAGCAGATTTTTCTTTTTCAAAACAGTATACATGAGGAGAAGAAAACACTTGCTGTGGCCTTCAACTCGACATTTAGATATATCGATGACGTATTATTTATTAACAATAGTTAAGGTCTTCCGTTCCAACGGAAGACCTTCTACTGATTCTGATGGTTAAGATTATTATTCTTTTTTTTTTTCTTCTTTTTCCTAGACGCCAACTTTGAGACCTCATATCTCGCTCATTTCTCAACGGATTTTGCCCAAATTTGCAGAGTTTATAGACGTTACAAAACTCTATCAGAATGCTGTCAAACAGTTCAAAAAGTCACTTCCGCTTTTGAGTTATTGCCCTTTAAATGAAAATTTATTAGGCTTCATTTCCAGACAAAGGCTCCGAGACTACAAAAGCTGGAGCAGAAATTCTACCGAATTTCGATAATAGAAGGATTGAAGTTGTGCACATCGGTTTTTGTTTTTCGATTTCCGTATTCAAAATGGCGCTAATTAGGGGTCAAAATTTAGAACGCCTAAAAGAGCGAAAATTGAGACATATTTTCCTTTGTATCTTTAAAACTAAACATATTTTGATAAGACATGTAGAATAAAAGTTGTGCACAATTTCAAGGCCTTTCATTTGACACCACTAAAACGGGGCTGGTCCCTCAAATTAGGGATCTGGAGCCCTTTAAAGTTTTTGCTTTATAACTCAAAAACGGTAAATATTTCGAAATGGCTGTCGTTAAAGAAGTTTTTCTTTAACATCTTATTGATTTCATGAAAACGTTATTTTGTTCGAGTCTTGTGTCTTAAATGCGCCAGAAGCTTGACCCATATACAGGTAACTGTTTTCATTCAGCAAGTAAACGAGAGCTCTTCATGCGTGTAACTAAAATAAACTTACTATAAATAATAAATCTGGCTACATTAGATGCTTATATTCTTTAGAATAAGGTTCTTGAAGTGTTTTGTGCTTTATTTCCAAGTTATTTTTTGACAACTTTTCGTTTTATTTCATTTTTTTTCAAAGTCGAATAAACCAGTCTACTTAAACAAGAGGCCCATGGGCCACATCGCTCACCTGAGTAACTTTGGCCATGCTGTTCTTTACCAGATTTCCCCCCTTTTAATATACCTATTGTGGCCCCGCCCTACCCCCGGGGGTCAAAATTCGAACAATTTAGAATCTACACTACCCCAGGATGCTTCCAAATATGTTTCAGCTTTATTGGTCCAGTGGTTCTTGAAAGAAGATTTTTAAAGATTTTTCTTATGTATTTCAATGTAAAAATTGGATTCCCTATTATGGCCCCGCCCTACCCCCGGGGGTCATGATTTAAACAATTTATAATCTACACTACCCAAGGTTGCTTCCATATAAGTTTCAGCTTTTCTGGCCCTGTGGTTCTTGAGAAGAAGATTTGTAAAGATTTTTCTTATATATTTCAATGTAAAACTTGGATTCCCTATTGTGGCCCTGCCCTACCCCAGGGGGTCATGATTTGAACAGTTTATAATCTACACTACCCCAGGATGCTTCCATATAAGTTTCAGCTTTTCTGGCCCTGTGGTTCTTGAGAAGAAGATTTGTAAAGATTTTTCTTATATATTTCAATGTAAAACTTGGATTCCCTACTGTGGCCCTGCCCTACCCCAGGGGGTCATGATTTGAACAGTTTATAATCTACACTACCCCAGGATGCTTCCATATAAGTTTCAGCTTTTCTGGCCCTGTGGTTCTTGAGAAGAAGATTTGTTAAGATTTTTCCTATATATTTCAATGTAAAACTTGGATTCCCTACTGTGGCCCTGCCCTACCCCAGGGGGTCATGATTTGAACAGTTTATAATCTACACTACCCCAGGATGCTTCCATATAAGTTTCAGCTTTTCTGGCCCTGTGGTTCTTGAGAAGAAGATTTGTTAAGATTTTTCCTATATATTTCAATGTAAAACTTGGATTCCCTATTGTGGCCCCTCCCTACCCCCGGGGGTCATGATTTGAACAATTAAGATTCTTCACTACCCCAGGATGCTTCCATATAAGTTTCAGCTTTTCTGGCCCAGTGGTTCTTGAGAAGAAGATTTTTTAAAGAGTTTTCCTATATATATCAATGTAATACTTGGATTCCCTATTGTGGCCCCGCCCTACCCACAGGGGTCATGATTTGAACAATTTATAATCTACACTACCCCAGGATGCTTCCATATAAGTTTCAGCTTTTCTGGCCCTGTGGTTCTTGAGAAGAAGATTTTTTAAGATTTTTCCTATATATTTCAATGTAAAACTTGGATTCCCTATTGTGGCCCTGCCCTACCCCGGGGGTCATGATTTGAACAATTTAGATTCTACACTACCCCAGGATGCTTCCATATAAGTTTCAGCTTTTCTGGCCCTGTGGTTCTTGAGAAGAAGATTTGTAAAGATTTTTCTTATATATTTCAATGTAAAACTTGGATTCCCTATTGTGGCCCTGCCCTACCCCCGGGGGTCATGATTTGAAAAATTTATAATCTACACTACCCCAGGATGCTTCCATATAAGTTTCAGCTTTTCTGGCCCTGTGGTTCTTGAGAAGAAGATTTGTAAAGATTTTTCTTATGTATTTCAATGTAAAACTTGGATTCCCTATTGTGGCCCCGCCCTACCCCCGGGGGTCATGATTTGAACAATTTATAATCTACACTACCCCAGGATGCTTCCATATAAGTTTCAGCTTTTCTGGTCCTTTGGTTCTTAAGAAAAAGATTTTTAAAGATTTTTCTTATGTATTTCAATGTAAAACTTGGATTCCCTATTGTGGCCCCTCCCTACCCCCGGGGGTCATGCTTTTCACAATTTAGAATTTACACTATCCCAGGATGCTTCCACGTAAGTTTCAGCTTTTCTGGCCCAGTGGTTCTTGAGAAGAAGATTTTTTAATGACCCCACCCTATTTTTGTCTTTTCTTGATTATCTCCCCTTGTAAGGGGACTTGGCCCTTTATTTTAAGAATTTACACTCCCCTTTACCCAAGGATACTTTGTACCAAGTTTGGTTAAAATTGGCCCAGTGGTTCTTGAGAAGAAGTTGAAAATGTGAAAAGTTTACAGACGGACGGACAGACGGACGGACGGACGGACAGACGGACAGACGGACGGACGACGGACAACGGGTGATCAGAAAAGCTCACTTGAGCTTTCAGCTCAGGTGAGCTAAAAAGGGGAAAAAAGATAACCTTTTCTTCTATCATATAAAAACAAACAATATACTGAGAAAATAAAACATAACTTTGAAGCATAGACTATTTACAGCCATTAAGTGTGCGCCTTTTACATTCACCTTGTGTGTTTACAATTATGTAACACCTCCCTCGATAGCGCGTGGCAAAGGAGGTCACCGGGGATCAATCGGCGTGTGTGACCCAGCGACCTAGTCATACACAAAACAAATCATAGAATGGCTATTCCAAATTCATTTTGTAAACTAAGTCATGAGTGGATAAATATGTTGAATTTTTCAGATTATTTCATAATATCTTTGATTAAATCGCTAGGGTATTTTATTTAATATTTTATTCGCTGAATTACAGGAAAGTTGCATAGTTATTTTTATAAACAATTTATTTCTCGATATCGAGTTAATTGTCTGTTTTATTCATAATAAAATTCAAAATATGTAACCTTAATTAATTCCTACTAGTAATGGAACTTTTGAAACTTAAATGTACATGTATGTAATCTAATATACGTTCTTTTGTCGACGCCCTTAAAATGTACAACTGTATATATACAAAGCGCCCCAAATATATGCATATCGAGCGTATGGAAATACAAAATCCCACATTCACACGCGCCTCCAAAATATGTAGAATGAGACATACATGCGTAACTGTATTTGAATATTACAAATTTATTAGACACCTAACCTTGAACAAATTATTTTTTTCTACTAAACTTGTTATTGTATGCGAACAAAATGATAAACATGTAATTATTTATAGGTTCCCATTATTTTTTCTGAAAATCAGAACACATTTATCAGCTCTCTTAAGGTTTTACGGATGTATACAATGTACACGCATGCAAGTACAGAACATGCACGTTTTATAAGTGCATATGCAAGAGCGCCCCAAATATAAGCATATCAAGCGTTTGAAATTCAGAAAAATCCTAAATCCCAAGTCTTTTTTTCCCATTATCTTTGCAATAAAATATCGGTTAAACTGAAATGATTTTATTGATTTACAGCATATATTAAAGTCAATTATAGGTCCGCTGAGTTGATCATGAGTTGTTTTCATAACGGGTAGTCCTCCTGGCCAGTCATCGTCACGGTTTGTAACATCGTAATTACACAGGTAAATACTAAGATGTCAATCCATATATTTTCCATAAGAAATGAATTACCGGGAGATGTCTTGTTTTCTCTGATCATATATTAATTGACAGCGTTTATGAACAGCTGTTAAAACACAGGCCTTTGTAAACCGGTAAATCACAAAAAAGAAAAATCCGAGACAAAAAACAGAAAATATAAATGTCTCTGGAAATAACATTGCCTTTAGATAACTAAATTAAATTAATGTCCGTCGAGTTTTGAATTAATCTGAACATTCATTGATGTGTACCTGTACAAGCAGTGTGTATATTTTTATGAAGCCTTCGTCCAAACGAACAATATAATAAATCTTGAATGAATTAACTAACCCATCAGTACACACACATTCGCCTACACCTGAAATCTAATCAAAATCAGATCTTTTTTACGGCCCGAAATTCTGATAGTCGCTGTATTTCTAATCTGATTGACTATACATGTACAGTACAGGCAACGCGGATCTCGTATTTCCCGCGCCCCGTCGCGGTATAAACACAACGCGGGATTTGGCCAGGTGAGACAGGTAAACCGCGTTCCCTCCGCGGGAAATTCATCACCTACATGTACCTGTCCGCGCCGCGGTTAAATCATCGACCAACTAGTATCGTAAACAAACGGGAGTTATCTCCACGAACAGGAATTTTGCGAAATTCCCTCTTAAAAAAAAAACAAATTAAAATCCCGCAGTGTATGTATATTTATGAAAGTATTTTCTTTTATTTCGCAAAAGGTGAAAATAATGAATGAACAAAAAAAAATTGTGAAGCAGAATATATTTAATCGTTTTTTTTTGGGGGGGGGGGGGGTTTTATTTAGTATTATTAATTTTGTTAAGTTAAAAATCATTACTAAAGCGACATCTTTTTTTAAATAGTATCAAGAAAACTATTTATAAGCTGAGTCATTTGAGAGTTTAACGTGACAAATTTCAATGTCGGAAATATAAGTTCTAATAACTTCTCTTTTCAAATTATATGCGAACTGCAATGTTACATACACGTGCTAAACAATAGTCAATGCGGGTTCCGATTAACAGTTTTCAGCATTCCTATGAGGAAAAAAATATATCTATATACTGTTTCTGGTTTTTTTTTTTTTTTTTTTGTTTTTTTTTTTTTTTTTTTAACCAAATTTAGAACAATATAATTCATTTAAATAATTTCACTTTACTGTATTAATGTGCAAGCATTTCCCTGAAATTGTCGAATGACCGGAAAGCTGTAATATTCGATGGTGAGCGTTTGCAGTGAGTGGGCTCGTGAACGTTATAAAAGATATCAATAAAATATAACAATTTTTTTCCCTCGATATTTACTTCTTTTGTAAACAGTGGTTTGTTTTTAATTTAAACATTTCTCCAATTACAGAAGATGGAATGTGCATGGTGATGAACTTCACAAAACAATTAAAACGGGGGGGGGGGGGGGGTATATCACTAAAACTTATTATTCTCAATTATACTCAAGAAAAAAATCAATGCCAAGTTTACTTGAATATATTCTGTTTCTTTGTGTATTAAGTATTAGTCGCGATCATTTCCTGTGTATAGGGATTAGCAGAGCAAGAGCAGGAAACGGCATGCCCTAGGGGTTTCACACCTGTCCTAGAGTACCTGTGGTAAATTTCTCTGCATGTGCAAGGCGTTGTCTAGCCATACAACACACCAGTCCCTTCAACGTTTCATTATTTCATTATTTCTTCATTTTCAAATGTAACTACAACCATGAAAGTTACGCGAGTCAATATATACTTTTTTTTTTACCCTGAGTGTATATTAAAAGGAAAAAGATCAATCATACTTTTAAAACAAATTAATAGAGTTTAAATGAAATAAAATAGATCAAATCAAATTATGTTTTATTACTTTTTTTTAAATGCCGACGGGCTTGGTATTTATGTTTCTGTTTAATATATATGTACATGTATATGTGCATGTATTATGCAAGTAGAATGTAAAATTAAAAAAAAAAACCGTACAGAATGTTACGGCACGTGCAACGTTTTTCCTTCGGTCAGTTTATTGATTTATCGAGTCCATCGATTAAAACAAAATAAACAGTGCGACATTTAACTCCGGACACGACATTTGTCCGGACTTTCGCCAACCACTTTTCCAAAGATACATGGAAACCATTTATGTCATCTGGTGGGATTTTTTTAATTGCACAACATGGACTAACCTTTACACCTGAATATCTTCTAGATTAAAAGATATTACACCTGCAATCAAGAAATCCCATGGGATTATGGTGGGATTTTCTCTCCTAACCAATATCCCACCATTATTCTGTGGGAGAAAAATGAGTTCTGTGGGATTTTTTCTCCTATAGAAGCAAAACTCCCATTTTTAACCTTACATGGGATTTTTTATCCCATAATTTGTGAAATGGGACAAGAAGTTCTATAATTGTCACTAATAGGATTAAAAGTTCTCTATCAAAATGATTTATAGAATATTTTATCCTACAGGAGAATGGAAATTGTTTTTATCTCTTTAATGTACAGGGAAAAACAGTCCATCTTCTTTTAATCTAATACAGTCAAGGGTCAAAATTATTTTTGAAAGCTTTTTGCCATATAATTCATTGCAAACTTAACATTTTAAAATCATTACTTTAATATTTCTACTCTAGCTTTATATCACTATAAAAAAAACTTTACTGTCATATTATATACATGCTGTGGTCTAGATATAAAATTGTTATTCTTTACTTTTATCAGCGTTTATCATAAACCTTAAATACACTTCTGCATGGATCTATCTTGAAATGATTTCATAATGAATGGTAACTAAAATATTTTTGTAAATATCATTGAAATAGGTTTGTAATGGGTTATAAATATAAGTGCTGAAATTGCGCTGAGGTGATTGTGGACTAATTCAAGCATTACGTATTAAACCAATATCTCAATAAAATGAATATAAATGAGACTAAATTGATTTAAAAGTACGTGAATTAATCCTTTCAGCAGACTGCATCTTTCCTTGTTCTTGCATCACAGTTGCAACAAAGCATTTACAGAATGTGTAATTTTACTACGAATACAAAGCGCAGTGGAGATCTTGATCGGTATTGGGTGGATTCGTCTCGACTATGTGGATTCACTCCGGGCATTTCGTTTCATTCTAAATAAAGTATTCAATGTGTTCTATAACGACTATATTTTTCTATTTTAAATGAATTTGAATGAAATAAAAGGAGAAAACTTGTAGTCCACTCAGGTTTCACAGATGAATTTAGGGGTCAAATAAATTCATATGTTATACGCATGCAGGTATCTGACTTTAAAAACTTTATTTCTATTTTTGAATAGTAATTATGACTGTATTTATAAGGCAGATAAAGCTCTCTCTTTTCAAATAATTTATTTAAATTTTAGAACCTGGTCTTGAGTAGAAAAAAAGTCTCCCATTGGTCATTTTCTTAATGTTTCAAAAAATATACACAAATTCATTTATTAGGTTTGATTTACTAAGTGAATGCTATGACAAAAAAATCTATTCCAAACTGGCTAAATTTCATTGAAAAGTACAAAAAGTTATGGTAATTTAATTAAGTGAACACACCAGTACGATTGACGGAGTATAATATGATGATGGATTCTCCCTATGAAAATTTCAGTCCTTTAACAATTTATCATTTTACATTTAGAAAGTACATGCTATTGCAAGCAAAATAATATCAAATTGGCAAAATTTCATTGAGAAATAAAAAAGTTATGGCCATTCAAGAGAACACACCAGACTAGTACAATTAACGAGTAATATGACATGATGATGGATTCTCCCTATGAAAATTTCAGTCCTCTTACAATTTATCACTTTACATGTAGAAAGTACATGCTATTGCAAGCAAAAAAATTCCAAATTGGCAAAATTTCATTGAGAAATAAAAAAGTTATGGCCATTCAAGAGAACACACCAGTACGATTGACAGAGTATAATATGATGATGGATTCTCCCTATGAAAATTTCAGTCCTTTTACAATTTATCACTTTACATTTAGAAAGTACATGCTATTGCAAGCAAAATAATACCAAATTGGCAAAATTTCATTCAGAAATAAAAAAGTTATGGCCATTCAAGAGAACACACCAGTACAATTGACAGAGTATAACATGATGATGGATTCTCCCTATGAAAATTTCAGTCCTTTTACAATTTATCATTTTACATTTAGAAAGTACATGCTATTGCAAGCAAAATAATATCAAATTGGCAAAATTTCATTGAGAAATAAAAAAGTTATGGCCATTCAAGAGAACACATCAGACTAGTACGATTAACGAGTAATATGACATGATGATGGATTCTCCCTATGAAAATTTCAGTTCTCTTACAATTTATCACTATACATGTAGAAAGTACATGCTATTGCAAGCTAAATAGTTCCAAATTGGCAAAATTTCATTGAATAAAAAAGTTATGGCCATTCAAGAGAACACACAATTAAGTATGATTGACAGCTAGAGTATAATATGATGATGGATTCTCCCTATGAAAATTTCAGTCCTCTTACAATTTATCAATTGACATTTAGAAAGTACATGCTATTGCAAGCAAAATAATATCAAATTGGCAAAATTTCTTTGAGAAATAAAAAAGTTATGGCCATTCAAGAGAACACACCAGTACGATTGACAGAGTATAATATGATGATGGATTCTCCCTATGAAAATTTCAGTCCTTTTACAATTTATGATTTTACATTTAGAAAGTACATGCTATTGCAAGCAAAATAATATCAAATTGGCAAAATTTCATTGAGAAATAAAAAAGTTATGGCCATTCAAGAGAACACACCAGTACGATTGACAGAGTATAATATGATGATGGATTCTCCCTATGAAAATTTCAGTCCTCTTACAATTTATCATTTTACATGTAGAAAGTACATGCTATTGCAAGCAAAATAATATCAAATTGGCAAAATTTCATTGAGAAATAAAAAAGTTATGGCCATTCAAGAGAACACACAATTAAGTATGATTGACAGCTAGAGTATAATATGATGATGGATTCTCCCTATGAAAATTTCAGTCCTCTTACAATTTATCAATTGACATTTAGAAAGTACATGCTATTGCAAGCAAAATAATATCAAATTGGCAAAATTTCATTGAGAAATAGAAAAGTTATGGCCATTCAAGAGAACACACCAGTACGATTGACAGAGTATAATATGATGATGGATTCTCCCTATGAAAATTTCAGTCCTTTTACAATTCATCATTTTACATTTAGAAAGTACATGCTATTGCAAGCAAAATAATATCAAATTGGCAAAATTTCATTCAGAAATAAAAAAGTTATGGCCATTCAAGAGAACACACCAGTACGTTTGACAGAGTATAATATGATGATGGATTCTCCCTATGAAAATTTCAGTCCTTTTACAATTTATCATTTTACATTTAGAAAGTACATGCTATTGCAAGCAAAATAATACCAAATTGGCAAAATTTCATTGAGAAATAAAAAAGTTATGGCCATTCAAGAGAACACACAATTACTAGTATGGTTAACGACTAATATATGACATGATGATGGATTCTCCGTATGAAAATTTTAGTCCTCTTACAATTTATCACTACATGTAGAAAGTACATGCTATTGCAAGCAAAATAATTCCAAATTGGCAAAATTTCATTGAGAAATAAAAAAGTTATGGCCATTCATTAGAACACACCAGACTAGTACGATTAACGGAGTAATATGACATGATGATGGATTCTCCCTATGAAAATTTCAGTCCTTTTACAATTTATCATTTTACATTTAGAAAGTACATGCTATTGCAAGCAAAATAATATCAAATTGGCAAAATTTTATTGAGAAATAAAAAAAGTTATATGTAGCCATATAAGAGAACACACCAGTATGATTAGGTGAGTTTAATTAACATGGCAAATGTTCCCTATGAAAATCGAAGTCTTAATTTTTACAATATCAGAATTTCTACTCTTTTCTATATCAGTATAACTTTAAATTTCTGGTCATTTTTAAATTTAAAGGATTGTAATTATATTGATAATTTTTTCAAGGAATGAATCAAAGAGCTCAGATGTATACCTATATAGTTTTTCTTCATACATAAACTTACGATGAAATATGGCACAGTTAGATATTCTTCATTTAATTTATACACTTATTATTATCATTAAATTTCCCAAACAATTAGTTATGAAATGAAAAATACAATTTCTGGTAAATTGAGTCTAAATTCTGTAAGTGATTGTAATCTGCACCATAAAAGACAGTACTGAATGCATTGTAATAGGAAAGGTCATATTATATGTATGCATATATATAAATTGGTAAAATTAAATTGAAATGTTAGAAAAGTATATTTTATGAATATATATTTTTAATATGTTAAATAAGAAAAAAATAAAATGTTGAATAATGATGGTTTTTTAATTATGAAAATGAGTTGCAACAGATCTTTGAATGCATGAGCAAACCATGAAGCCTCATGTGTACATTCAAATACATGTATTTTGAAATTTTTTTTTTTGAAAGAGATACCAATAACTGTTTTCATGTGATAATAGCACTAACAATATAATTAGTCCACATTTTGTTACCTAAACTTAATTAACAAGGTTAACTATATTTACTAATTATTAGCCATTGTCATCTTCATTGTTTTGCAGTAAAAAAAAACTATAACTATTATACATATTTTTGTATGTCCATTAATCAACACATTAAAATGTTGTTGTTTTTTCTTGGAAAATGTTTTAAAATAATTTTTAGAGTAGGTACTCCAAAACAAAGTATATACACAAATTGATAATAAACAGGAAATGGCTCGAGTCATCATCAGTCAGTGTGGAGATGTGTGTATATCACTGTTTACATTGAAGTTCTGGAAAAAAAAAAGGTGTGAGAATATTCCTTCAGGCTAAATTTTACAATATATTTTCAAAGGTGTGAAATCGGAATCCATTCAATGATTTCAATCTGATCACTCTTTTACAACATTATATAAGATTTTCCAAAATCAATAAATTACTCTAGATCTCTTGAAAATTCTTCAGCAAATCAAAGATACTGAAATACAATCAAGCCTTTGGAAGCAATTTCAGTACTCTTTTGAGATGGGGTGGGGTACATGTAAGGAGGTGGGCTCAACTGATGAAGAATTTATAGAAGCATACAACTTTTATAATTTTGTTGCATAATATTCGTAGCGTAAAAGAGACGTCTGCATATGGGGGCAACATTTCTTCTGCTTGATTTTTTAAAATTGTTTTAATTTTATTTTTTGTTTTACTGAATAACGATAAAATGTATGAATCTTTAGCTTTCCACTCTTACTCTGTATTTGGTCTTGATGTGCAGTGCTAAGTTTGTACAATCTCGTAAGATTTCAATACATGTATATGAAAAAAACCCTGAAATAGACTTGAAATTAAACAACAGTGGCCTTATCGGTAGACATATGGCTGCAATTATCCCTTTGTTTTATTTCACAAGTCCTGCATCTAGTATCTGAAATGTACTGTTTGTACACTTTGAATACAAGATTATTGATAGGAAAGTTAATTATATGTGTATACTTTTCACACGGAATTTACATTTGGTACATCATTAACTTTCAAATATCAAATATATATATATTTTTTTCATTTCTTCTATTTACAATTTGTTTGCTCTTCCACGAAAGATATTTTTAAATGAGAATGTGATCAACAGGATAACATTAAAACAAGGTTATTGAAGTTATATAATTGAATTTCATATTATCTTCTTTATATACCAACAGTTCTAAGGGGACCGCTTTGATTATTTACTATAATTTAAATCAAGGATCTATAAATTGTCATTTTTTTCTACTAAACTTTAGTAAGAATTCCTTTTCGTCCAAAGTTTCTTAAAATAAAAGTTACATTGGCTATTATTGTTTAGATGAAAAAAATAAATCACGTAAACGTAAAGACCATAAGTATTTAAAATCTATAACTTACATTCTAGAAAGGGACATAACTCTGTAAAGAGTATCGTATTAGTCTATAGTGTCCTAGATCGGACATAGATATTCTTTAAGCTAGAGCTAAAGCTATAATTTTATAAATGATTTATTTTTATTTTATCGATAAAAAACAATAATAGGACATATTCATAAACGCGTCACAAGACCCACTTCGAGATATTGACTCTGTTGACTTCTAAACGCTTTAGCTTTGGACGGGACTATATTTTTGGACGGGGGTGTCGATCCTAAGTTAAGCTCAATCTGATTTTTTTTTTTTTTTTTTTTATTTGTCATCTGAGTTTGATTTCACAGAAAAATAATCAACTTCTGTAGTATTACCTGTTTTTCTTAATCTTGCAGTAAATGTTTGAATACTAATAAAGCAACTTAAGTCTGCTGTTAAACCTACCCCCCCCCCCCCCTTGCTAACTTCCAAGAAACCAATATCTTCACCCCAGATCTCGATAGGGTATGATACATGTATGTATATACCTAGAGGCATTTAAGAGTCTTTTGTTTTCCCCAGGTAGCAAAACTGTCACAATTTGCTTGGAACTAACAAAACATACACAAGGGATATTACCACACAGCAAGTCGATTTAACAAATAAATCTACAATAGAAATTCATGAAAAACAAACTCCATGCTTTTACTAAACCTTCGGATTAAGTCATAATTTTTTTTCAGTTTCAATTTAAAAATTAAATCCAAACAATTTTACATCGTTCATAATTGATAGCAAACAATTAATATAAAATTGCATATTTCCCCCCTTAAGGACAGATAATACAAACAAACGTTTGTCAAAAAATTCGAAAATATAAACTTGAATCATGTTTATGAAAGTAAAATGAATGCTCGTATAGCTTTTGATTTTTCATTCTACGTTTCACAAAAATGGGATTTGAAGTGACAAAAATTTATAGGTTACTATTGATTATCACATGAAGGATGGTTGGTGAATGATACAATTTTGAACATCATAGAAGGTTAACAATATATCAAAATGTCGTGAATTAAAAGAAGAAGAAGGGGCTTTATTGAGGCTATGTACTGACTGGACTTTTAAACTTGTACTGAATATCCCACTGACCATGCAAATAAAATTTTCTTGACTTTTCAAGGGAAACAATTTTTATTTTAGAGATACAGAGAGACTACCCACCCGTCCACTACCCCTCCTCCTTCTTATAATGTTCTCAATGATCATGATATAAAATGTTAATATTTTTGGTATTGGGCATTTTAATTACCATTATTACCCATGGCAGTATTTACAACAACAACAAAAAAAATCTGAAAAAAAATAGGCCTGATAATTTATTTCATTTCTTTGTTTTCTCGTGAACTATGCATTGTTTAAATTAAAAAAAGATAAACCAATAAATAAAAAGAAGCAGTAATATTCTAGGCCTATCTATGGATTCCCTTCTTAAAAATTCTGTGCAGAAGGATGCATTATATTCCTAGAATTACCCAATACCAACCAAAGAAAAAAAAACGGCGACAAGATTATGAGGATATTGGAATTTCCACATGATGTTTGTAAACAAAATTATGACGAAGACCTGCTCTATTTTTGTAATTCGATCTAGAATTATTGAATTTGTTATTTATTTCATTTAAAGCATGTTAATACATGGCTCATAGATTCTTTTTTTTTTTTTTTTTTTGAAGTCTAAAGATCTATAGATCATCCTGATTCCTCGTTAACTGATGAAACAATCTTATGAATTTCTGTCACTGTAAAGTGTTTGCAGAGCTAGCAGTCGATGGGGTTATTCAGTAGTACATTATACAAGTTAACAAAGTAAATAATCGTCAGAAAATTATACACATCGGAATATTATTCTTTCGTTCGAATTTCCTCAATGACAACGTTGTAGTATTCGTTCGTTCGAATATTCTCAATGTGTACACTAGCTGATGATTGTACTTAAAAAATTATACTGTCATGTCTAAATTTGTCTGTAATTTGCAAGTTACAATTCATAAGTATCTTGATCACAGTCATCAGCATTACTGATTAGAAAATTAATTATCTTCTCTCAGACATGGTTAAAAGTTACTGATTAGAAAATTTTAAAATTATCTTCTCTCAGACATGGTTAAAAGTATCCTACTACTGTAGTGTACTAGGGATTAACAAACATTGCATGTGTTGCAAGTACTATTTTTTTTTTTTTTTTTTTTTTTTGTTTTGCTGTCAAGATAAATTTTGAGATATGGGGGGTCAGTGCTTATAGTACATGTTATGATGGACATAATTAATAACCCCCAAAACTCCTACTTATATTGTTTGGAAGTATCCAAATATCAAATTACTAATTCTCTGTTAGAAAATTGGTTGATCCTCTGAAGTTTACATAGGACATGTACCCACATGATTATTGATATAATCAATGTTTTTTTTTTTAATCTCTGAAAAACAGTCTTAAAAATTTGAGTGAAAAATCAATCTTTATACTGCTAAACTCATTTTTTATACCATGAATACATACTTAGGAATATCATTATTAAGTTATGTTCATGTTCTTTTGAGGGGAAAAAATATACATCATGAAGATGCTTATGTGTAAGTAAATTATAAAAGACAAAAATGCTAGGACTTTTTTATTTTACATATTTATTTGTAAAAATATTTTTTCTATTAATTGGAAATGAAATAAAAAAAAAGTTCTAGCTTTATTACTAATAATATGATTTTTTATTAGAATTGATAGGATATTGGATGTTTAAGAAATAAAGACCGCATTCTCGTGAATGTTGCAGGATAACCTGCAATGTTAATGTAGACATAGATTTAAATTACACAAGGACTCCCATGCCAATTTCAATAGTCCTCGCCCACTGACGTCAAACACAAAGGTAGTCGCACGAGATTTACATGCATATTTAGCCTCCTTAGCGTCAGACACAGAGACAGGTGCGCACGAGATTTTCATGCATATTAGGCCTTCTTAGCTCCTGACCTATCGACCTGCCTAATTTACATTCCGATAGAATTATCAAGAAATCAACTCCGCTAACTTTCAGAGTTACCACAGAGAAAAAAAAACAGACATGGAAATATTATGGCATGACATCATGAAAAATTCTCAAGGACATAAAACTACTATAATACAGATACCGGTACATGTATGCAGAACATGCACAAAGTTTCATTTATGGTATATTGATAGATAAAAATAATTTATACTTTTATACTTCGACCTCTGTAGGGGTAAATTTTAGTGTCAGTCATTTTGGCTGGATCGAGAAATTTGAGTGATCGATATTCAATTCATTTTCTAATTTTAGTGAAAAATTTAATCCATGCTTTGTTATTATACATGTAATTGGTATTGTATGATTTATTCTATTTTTTTCAGAAAATGAAGGTATAGTAGCTGACATATAGTGTACATGTACCACTTGAAGATTTGTCCCCCTTGTAGATACAAGAAATGCAAAGGTAATTCTTTGTGAAAATAGAGAGAATGAATTATAAAATTTTTCAAACCATACAACAAAAACTACTTTGAATAATTAGTACGCAACCAACCATTTACAATTTAATTTTGCAGTTTTATTTCTTTAACATTGAAAAAAAATCAAATTTGATATTTTTTTAGCTCTACTGGTCAGAGACCAGAAGAGCTTATGGGATAGGAAGGTGTCCCTCGTCCGTCTGTCTAGCTCTCCGTCTGTCTGTCTGTCTGTCCATGGCGTCTAGTTGTCTGTCTGTCTAGCTGTCCATCTGTCTGTAATTTTTCAAAACGTTACTCCTCCTACAGTTTTATTCTGATTTCAATATAACTTGCCACACAAGTAGACTGCACTAAGGTACATTTCAATGAACGGTGCTGCCATGGTTACTAAAAATAGAAATTTCTGTAAAATTCCTTTAAAACGCTACTCCACCTACAATTTTGGTATGATTTCAATATAATGTGGCACACAAGTAGACTACACTTAGATACATAATTCTATTTATTGCTGTCTGTTGCAAAGTTTCAAATCCAAGTGTTACTTTTTCTTTGTTATACATATAGACCAGTAGAGCTACAGTCTCATCAGAGACTTCTGGTTTATCCTTTTCATCACACAGCGACTTTCTTTTTTTCAGTGTACACAGATACATACACATAAAAGGAGACATCACCTCATGATCTGTGGATCCATTGAAAACTTTAAGGACAAAACTTTTGATAATTCATTCATGTATAGAGTGTTGACTCGAATATTGAATATCTAATGAATGGAACCAAGAGAATTAATTTAAGAAGTATTATATTGTATATTACTCTTTTTATTCATCTGTCAAATTTCTTAATTAAAAATTAAACTTAAAGGCTTAAATAAGGATTTTTTTTTTCATTATTTTAATTAGAACAAGTTCTTTAATTTATTTTTCTCTTATATAAACAGGCATTTAAGGTCATACGCAACGTAGTTTGCACTTTATTGGGTTCTTCCCTGGAGTTGAAGAGTTCCACTAAATGAAGGACCTGTGTGCAATATTTTTATTGTCTATATATGGATTTGTAAATCTCTTCTAAAACAATTTTGATAAAAAAAAATCTGGAATTTATGTTTTGTAATTTTTGTACATTTTTCTTTGAATAATGCAAAATTTTTCAAACTTTAATATCTTTTCAAAATCCCTGGAAATGCATGCTAATTTTTTGTCTAAAAATATGTTATATGGTACATGTATTATAAGTTTAAATTTAGAATATCTTGAAAAATTATCAGTAGGTAAGGTATCTTGTGTATGTCCTTAAATGTAAAATGAAGGTATGTGTACCTTTATTCAATGAACTAGGGAACTCATGAAGTGTGCATATTTATATAATAGTGTTGTATTTTGCATGCACTATTCTTAAAAAGTAGTCAGGGTTTGACACATGGTGCACAAGCCGGAGGCGAGTGCACTATGTGTCAAACCCTGACTACTATAATAGGCATAATAGTGCATGCAAAATACAACTCTATTGTTTAATATTATTATGCTGACAGTTGTTACTGTATAAAAACAACAATATTTTCTCAATTCCCAAGGTTTTATCACCTCTTACATTTGTCTTCCCTATTATAACGTCACCTTGTGCAACATGTGCATCATAATCTTTTTCTTTAATGTTGAACGTTCCATGCTTTAGGTATAATGTACAGATAGTTTTAGAGAATAGTAGTTGAGTGAAGGGGGCAATTGCAAGAAACTATTTTAGAAGAATTATTTTGTTTATTTTTCATCTTAAGTGTTAGCTGCAGAACTGTAGCTCTCTGAAAAAATATATATTGACAGACGGGAGAGCTACAGTGCCACCCATAGAAAAAACTGTATATTTATATAACGGCGTCTGTGTTGTAATCGGTAGCGCGTCGGACTGACAATCTCGGGGTCGTGAGTTCGCTCCCAGGCGTGGGCGCAGTCAGTTTTTCTTCAGAAAATGAAGTCATGCACTATTTCGGCATAGTATGCTTATGCTATTTAAATCCTTAGAACACTATGCAAGAATAGTAGGGTATGGGTTCCTTAGAGACAAACTGACAGGAAGCATAATAATTGACAATATGTATTTATGACAAGAAAATTGAAAATCTTCCTGAAAGAAGTTGAATAAATTTAAGCCACTTAAGTACCAATCTAGTTAAAATTAGATGTTAGATCCGCTCACATAGTCACTACGGTCAGTTTAGCAAGTATGCGTGCGGATCTAACATCTTATTTAAATTACACGTAGATTGCTGAGGTAAAAGTTTAATACATGTACCCAATGTCATTCTGCTATATTTGCATCCGCGTGGGTATTAACAGTGAGCATTAACTAACTCTTGCCTTCACCTCTTATTTTATGTGTTATGGGGTGTCCAAAACAAGGTGCATGCTGACGTTTAACAAAGAAGAAACTTGCAATGGCCTAAGGTGACTTGGCTATTATCAGTTGAATACATGTCAATGGTGCATGGTTATTATATGTACCAAAAAATAACAAATAAAAGATCAGCAGAGTGCTTTTATTAAAGAACTAACAGAACTAAGGAAAACTTGTTTTCTACTGGATGATATGAAACAATGAGTAGAGTACCACCGCAAATATTTCTGGATCCATGCCCTTTCATCATGTTTATTTTTGAACGGGTTCAATGAACTGTCAAAAAATTCTTGATATGTTTCTAAGGTGTAGGTAGAAAGTTTTGAAATTAGTGAAAAGGTTGTTAAATATTTTTAATGCAAACTACCAGTAAATGTGCATAATGAAGATGGTTGAATTTTTTTTCAACATTATTTTCTGTTCATTTGTCAGATCGGGTTCGTTATGTGTAAAATAATTTCCAGCTGTCATTGGAACAAAACAAGGCATGATCAGGATCATACAAAGAAAATTAAAAGTAAACATTAGGTAAATTATTACAGTTTGTGCATCTAAATAAGTTTTAAAACTCTCTTAAGAATCTCAGAGTGACTGATACGACCCAATTTCATGTGATTTTTTAATTGGAAACCTATCAGTTTAGTGCAGCAAACAGGCAAAGATCTAACAACGTGCATGGATCTGATCATGTTGTAAAGCTTGACAAATGGCACTTATGCAATAAATTAACCTAAATGATTAGGAGGAAAATAAACAAAAAAAGATTTGTTCTTTCTTAATTGCATTTTTTATTTTTCCCATTCAAAATTTACATACAAGGAATAAAAGAAGGTAATCTACATACAAGGGAAATTGCCTTTTTACTTAAAAAAAAAAAAAACAAGGAAAACTGAAAGTTATAGAGATAAAACCACTTTTGATTTTTTGATCTTTAATCATTGAAAAAATTAAACATTACCCCAAAATTGGTTAATTTTAAGAAATTAAAAAAAAATGGTTTAGGAAACACATAACTTAAATGAAAATAAATAATTAATAGTAGTTAAACTGTTCAATAGTTTCTTTATTTGGTTTAAAACTGTTGTTTCTTTATCCCATGGGAGAATTTTTTTCTATTTTGTAATGAATATGGGATAAATCCCACATTTATAAAGAGATGGGAGATTATCTTCTATATACAAGTATATGGGAGATTTTGTCCCATTATAAAGCATTCATGGGATTTTCAAACTTCTATGGGAGAAAAAATCCCACAGAATACCTTTTTCTCCCACAGAATAATGGTGGGATATTGGTTAGGAGAAAAAATCCCACCATTATCCCATGGGATTTCTTGGTTTCAGGTGTAATATCTTTTTACCTAGAAGATAATCAGGTGTAAATTTTGGTTCATGTGTTAAGTTTTAAAAAATCCCATCAGATGACATAAATGGTTTCCACATATCTTTGGAAAAGTGGTTGGCGAAAGTCCGGACAAATGTCGTGTCCGGAGTTAAATGTCGCACTGTTAATATTCCTGATAGAATTTCAATGAAATGAATTGCTTCTGGATTATTTTTTTTTTTCAGTTTCAATATGTCGTTTCTGTGAACAGATAATATACCGTAGCCGATTTATCAGTTTATTGTCCAGTTGTGGACTTTGACTAATTCTACGATAAAGTTTCTGAAAAACACCGAAATTGTGACAACCACAGACACTATTTAAGGTCTTCCGTTTAAATAGCACGATTAAAGACAAAAATATCTACCGAAACAAGATCATCGTCGCAAGCCACGTGTTTTGTGTCCATTCTATTTCCACAAACCCGTGTCTGCCTCCTACCAAATTCTCTCGTTCTCGCGACTGAATCATTGAATATTTATTAAGTGACGCCAGATTTACCCTGACCAATGAAATCACTCTGTAGCAATTTTTGGTACGCTTAAATGGCGGCGCCCATAATGAAATCATGTTTGCTATGCGTGGCAGATTTATTGAAAAAAATACGATAGATCCTGAAAAACAGATGTGAGTAACGTATATTCTAAAATACTTACAAGGTTTTACATTAAAATACAGGGTTTCAAATGTAGACGTTGTGTGAGAACGCTGAATAGCGTTACTCGTTAAGAAAGGAAATTCGAACCGAAGTTGATGTACAGCTCGTGGTTATGGTTACATCCAAATACAAGATAGACATCATTTTCATTGGTTCTGACTTGAAGCGTCAGATGTTATTCAATTGGTTGAATGTATGTTATTAATATTCATGAGAACGAGAGAAATTTGAAGGAGGCAGCCACGGGTTTGTGGAAATAGAATGGACACAAAACCCGTGGCTTGCGACGATGAAACAAGATATAATAACATATTTTGGTGACATGTGGTAGGTACATGTATATGATATTTTAGGCCCGATATCCAAGAGGGGTCCAGTGTTAACAAATGGAAGTGACTTACCTTCTCTATTTCATAATACCGCGGGTATGATTTTTTTAATAAAACGTTAATTCTACGTTATTTTTATGGATTTTTCATATGAAATACATTGTAAATGTGTACTAGAAGATTAATTTATGGAAAAAGACGAATAAAAATATTCTTGGACCCCGGGATGTATATTGGGGGGGGGGGGGGCTCCTGTCCACAAGCACCGGTCTCATCCAAAGGATCGATCTCCACGTTTTACTACTTATCCAAACTGGGCATAAAACATTCTCAATGAATTTTTAAATCATTATGTTGAACCTAACAAATTATTCCGACTCGCTGTATGATCTGAAAAAACATGGCTGAACTTATCCGTTCAGAAACTCACAGACTGGGATTGCTTTTAACCAGTGTGTGTTATGGCCTTGATGCATGGTCATTTGGTCGAGTCAAGGTCACTGACAGAGAAACTGTAATTTCGCTACCGTATTTGTACTAGTGAAACACTGCTGGTATCATGCAGAGTGTGACATGGCCTTGACTCAAGTTCAAGGTCACTAATGATAAGATGTTTTGACTGTATGTATGGACTAAAAGAACATGACGTGTCGCTGTGAACTTTTCAAGTCGGTAACACACAGATTGGGTTTTATGACGAGAGTGTGTCATGGTTTGACGCAAGGCATTTGGAATGTTCAAGGTCACGTACATTCCTTTACAGTTTTTCCTAGCGAAATATTGTAAGTTGCTTCCCCTTACAAGATTGCTTACATGTATAACTTTAGAATGTGGCATGACCTTGACTCAAGGTCACTTCTTCCTTCCGCAGCTCCGACGGAAGACCTATTCGTTGCTTTGCAACGAGCTCGCTCTAGTTATTTCCATTCTTATGTTGACACGATATATCCCAGTGAGCTTGAAATAAAAGATACCACATACATGTAGTCTGACACATCTTTTTCATATTTTAATATCTTACTAGCAAAAGACGTTAATGGTTACATAATAACTAAGCTTTATGATAAACGTGATGACTTTAACTTCCCTTACTTATGAAGCAATATACCATTATCACCTGCATTTTGTTAGAAAAAAAAGTAAAGATGATCTTCGAATGAAAATAAAGGGTTAACATAATGGTTATAGTAGGAGAAAACGAAACCCTTGATAAGGACGTTTTTTGTATATCTGTTGAGCAAAGGTTTTGATGCACCTCTTTGATACATTATACTTCATTTTATTGATTTTTTGGAAACACAAAACCGATATTAATAATGTGCAGGAGCATTGCTATTGTTTTCAAACAAAGATTTCTTCAGATGTAAGTACAATACATACCGTACATGTAAATACAAATAATACAACATTGATGGTAAAAGAAAATTTTCTATATTTTCACTAAGTAAGCTTTATCAATTGAAATTTAAATAGATACTCCTACAAGGTACATGTATTATAGAATCTTCTCAGACTGAAACCTTATTTTGCCAGCCCTGGTCTTCGGGAAACGGGTGCAATTTTAACGAAGGTCATTTCCCATAGAAATACTTTGGTCCAAATGACATTCAAGATATATACCTGTTATGTAAAATATAACGTAACGGATGATTAAATTCATGACAGGTTTCCTTAAATATATATATTTTTAATTTAAATCCATAATAAAATCTCTGATTCAGAAGAATCAATATTCAAAATTCTCGCAGTTTTTCTTTTCTCTTTTAAATCTATAAATATCTTTCATTACTTTTTGAGACATAAGTAAGAAAACTTGTTTTAAAAAATTACACTTTAAATGGTTAAACTTTTTTTATTTACCCATATTAATATAAATGTCACATCTATTTTCATGCTGTGAGTTATTGTAATCGTGTTTCAAACAAACAGATGTTACATCATAACATTGATAAAATGGATGTATGTTTACTTAAATATTTTTTCAAATGTTTAATTACCTTTTTTCTAGTTTGTGGGGGAAAAACTCTGTTGCGTTTAAAACTGAACACTATCATGATGACACCTATATAATCAAGACTTGGACAAATGTTTGTCACTTTAAATCCGTATAGAACTTAAAACAATAAAAAAAAAAAAAAAAAAAAACCTTTACAATTCTCTCCATTAAGTCTGTGTGCTGAGCATCGAAATCTATGTAAACAATCAAACGGGATCAATGATTGTTAATTTCCTATCTTCTTTTTCTACATTTCAGACACCATTTAAACTGTGAAAATGTCCAAATACTTTCTTTTTAAAGAAGTTGAAATATTTATAAAAGCTATTTTGAGGCTATCAAACTATCAAATTAAACTTATCTATTATTTACATCTGGATCATCTGCCAACGTTATACGTATATTTAATTAGGATGGATTCATTCTACGATTTTTTTTTTAAAAATTGTTTTAAATATTAATTTTTAATACTGCAAATGAACCATAGAAATACAAAATTTTCTTTGAGAGATTGTAAATCGCCACATTGAATAAAAAATTCAGCAAAATTGATTTCTTACATGATTCAATGATAAATGATACGACTTGTTAAACAGTCCTTGCCATCCTTTTTGATTTTTAACATTTTGTAGAAATTCTAACAGAAAGACGTTATCTAGAGAAGAGGAAGAATCAAAATAATCATAATCAGTTGTAAAAATTTCGGATCTATTTTAGGCAGGATTTAAAAGAAATGTTATGTTTGTTTTGTTTTTTTTAGAAGGTCTCATGAAGCTGAACAAAACTTAGTGTAATTTCTACAATGTTGGATTCTGTGAATAAGATAGATTCTAATTATTCAAGCATATAACAAAATATTTTGATTGTAATTATTTTGATTATGTATATCATTGAATAAAAGGATTTTTTCCTCATTACAAGAACATGCAAGAAAACCAGTAATACTTTTGATTTGTTATGCCGCCATAGACCGAAGGTCCAGAGCATAATGTTTGGTTGATTTGAATATATTTTATTGCAATAAATATATATAATGGACTTTGGCACAAGTTCTAAATACTTAATTCGCCCTGAATGTTTTTTTTTTTCTATCTGTCTGTCAGATAGCTTTTAATTTTGGCCTTTACTTTTTGATGTTGAGGATTTATGTCTCACTTTAAGCACATGAAATTAGTAGAGATTGCAATTTGTAATGTTTTAAACTGGTTTCGGAAGGATGGTAATTGGTTGGAAAATCTGTATTCGGTTAGTCATTAAAAACAACGAAATCTTTTAAATTTAAACGAACTTTCCCTGAAATTCTATTAAAAAAACAAACTCTAAACTTTGGTTAAATAGTGAATTCAGATGTCTATTTAATTAATGCTCTCTGTTTTGAGATCGTAGGGTTAATTGGTCAGTTTGTGAAGTGTTAATTAATATTTATACCCTGTCGTTTCAAAGCCAGTCCATCGTTTCTTTCATTAATATCAAATCCTTTACAGTTATTGATCAAATAATATTATAAAAAATATTATAAACTTAATTACTATTATGGTGACAAGGCAGTATGAGCTGTTTGACATTATAATTAGTGTCTCTGCATGCTATCTCGGGCATACCAAGTAAACAGAGATTACTCACATTTTCTCTCCTTATTAAAATTTAAATGTAATATAGAACGTGTGTTGATAATAAATCAACCAAAATATTATTAACATGAAGAGAACATCACTGAAAAATATGTCAAAAATGTGTGCGAGTCACTATTTTAATTTGAAACGATAAACCGATTCATCGCTTGGAATGTCTTTTAGTAGACATACATGTAGTTATCGGCAGTTTTATATTCGAATGCCATCTTTTATTCCAAAATATGAAATCACCTGTAAATTGGAGAGTAACTATCTGTTCTTTTGTTATTTGCGACCGTGAATGCTGATTTGACGGTCGCAAAATGAGATTTACGCGCAAGCGGAACCAGTAAAACGGATGTTTGCGACCGTTAAATCAGCATTTACGGTGGCAAATAAGATGCGAGAAAATAGTTATTCCCATTCAAATGCAATTCATTCATTTTGTTTAATGTCTGCGCTTTATTTTGTTGAGATTTGTAATATGAAATAAATTATGTTCTTGCGCCGTTCTATTATGATGTCACAATCAAAAGGTTTCACTCTCGTTAGTACTTGTTTAACTGCCTCAAACATCAGTGAGTTCATCAATCAAAATGCATTTTACAAAACAGTTGCCATTAGAAAGCCATTTTAAATGTACTCCAAATAAAGCTCTTAATGTCTATCTAAATAAATACTGATCACACAACATATTTAGTCGGGATCATCCCAACGTTTGTGTATCATGTGAACAGAAACATCGGGATGATCGAGACTGAGGGATTGGGGTTGTATTTAACAAACAACTTGTATATATTTCTTTTGTTTTCAAATTCTTCTTAAAGGAGTAACATGTCCTATCTTTAGGGGTTGCTTAATTCGATATCAATAGTACATCGCATTGCATTTCCTTAAGTGATTAGTGATATCTTAAATGAATGTCGAAGAATATGTGAAACAGTGTTGCTTATTTACTTTAATTTTTTCATATTCTTCTTAATTATTCATTTATAGATTGGAAATCCATAAATAGCTAGAAAGTCTTTGTTATGTTTGTTGATATTCATAGCTTAGCTGTTATTCACATTTCGAACAATCAATAATGAAAATAAGCATATCATAATGGTTCTGTGAAGTATATATCTAGCTAGGCTTACTATTATGTCCTCTTCGAATCTACCTGAAACTGTGCAGATGTGAATGAGAACAGAATTTTTTCTGTTAATTGGATCTTTACAATGAAAGGAGATTGGTTGAGTGGATTTTCTTTTTTAATAACAGGTGTGGTTGTATTATTCATTTTTATAGCACTCTTCAATTTTTGATAAGTGGTTTACACGTATTTTTTGAAATGATTTTGGTTAAAAATCAAGTTTTTTTTTAAATTATGGCTATGACAATTCAATAGTTCTTTTATTCATCTCTGCATAATTATATTATTGACAATTTTTCAGTTCTATATGTGATTTGAATGGCATTTTTAATAAGAAAATTTCGTCAGTAAAAATTATGAAAATAAAATATCTATGTTAATATAAACTAGCTACTTTATTGAACCTAATTTAAAATAAAACAATCGTGCATGTACTTGTAGGAATATTTATCAAAACACACAAGACGCAGTGTCCTTTTTATTTAAGGGATGTTTTTAACACAAAGATAAAGCTAGGCTACAAATAATTTCAATCTTAACAACAGTACTGGTATATTTTCTTAATTCTATTTACGCAGCTTCATAATGCATTTCATGTTTGATAAATTGACGTATTTACTTCCTTAAGTATTTGGAAACTTCGTAGACACAGCATTCATCAGTAGCTGGTTTCTTATTGAAGCACAGAAATCAAGCCCAGTTGTGATCCCACATCCACTTGGCCAGATTCCCTCAAAGGTGGAGGTACAAGTAAAGGTTCAAGAGAACGGAAATGACATCATTTTCCCAGCTTTGGGATCGGCACACAGAGATGATGATAGTGACAATGTATATGGTGGTGTTGTTTATTTGTACAACGAGTTGCATGTTAAAATATTCGTTCCTCTAAGAGACGAAAATTCCTTTAAAGGAGTGATTATATACACAGGTAAATTGTATTCTATTAGCAGACATTATGATTAACATATCGTCTATACATTTCATTCATAGGTTTTTGAAACAAAAAATATATATCTATCATTGCGAGAAACAATACTATCAGATTTTGTATTTTGAGATTTTAAACTAAAATATATATATATATATATATATATATATATATATATATATATATATATATATATATATATATAAACGAAAAAGCTTTTTTCTGGAATATATTATACTTTAGTGATACATGTTCGAGTATATTAAAAATTGTTTAAATATCAATAAACTGATGCAGATTTCCAAATTTACCTCAGATGCATGAAAGATCTGCATTATGAGGGTTAATTGTCATGTCGACTGCGTGACGCAGTGGTTAGGGCGTTTGCTTTAGAATCGCGGAGTTGATCATTAGATCGCGGGTTTGAGTACACTGTGTCAGGTGGAGATGGAGACCGCTCCCTCGAATGGGACTGTATAAACAGAGGTCCCGAGTCGTAGAAAGTGCTGGTAAGAAAAAAGATCCCTTACTGCTCAAAAACTCTAAGTGTCGAGTACATGTCAAAATTTGCAGCCATCCACTGGTAAGTGGTGGCTTCTCAATATGAATGAAAAATTCTCAAAGGGCCATTTAACAAACAAACAAGCAAGCAAAAAAAAAAAAAGAGGGATGTCTTTTAATTCATTCCGTAGATATTCGTAGTTTTGTAGGAATCCAGTGTCATTAATTAATACAACTATGTACACAGATAAATAATATTTAATATATTTATGGACAAACACTTAGCAACTACACATATGAATCTCATTTTAATACAATTTAACATTGTCTGGTATAAGAAGGCGGTGCATTACCCGAATAATACAAATAATTGGCGGTACATGTATATGATATTTGAATCTTAAGAGAAAGCATTTGTTACTTAGGAATATGAAACTAAAATTGAAAATTTTGAATAATGCATTGTTATGTTTCTTTCCTCCAATTCATTAATATATGCTTTGATTAGTAATATTTTAAACAGGTTTATATGCTCCGATTTGAAATACATGTATGACTTCTTGAAAAATGGCGGCTGTCTTGATACAGGCGGCTCACTGGACATTGATCTAATGTTGTGAACCTCAATTCACTCATACAGAAGAATTCACTCCTACAGAAACGAAGAAGTCCTGTAATACCGGGAAAACATGAAAATACACTTCGATCCTTAATATATTAAAAATGACAGATGACGGTTTTTCTATATAAATTATGTGAAATAGAGACCGCTCTAGGAATCGGGCAAGAATCATTTTCAAGGTGACTTTGTGCAACTCCTTCGAGAAGAAAATTGAAAACCCATTAGAGATAAAGAGTTCTTAAATTATTATTATTGGATATATATTCATACTTTGTTCCTATAGCTTTATGTGAAATCATATAGTAATTAAGATATTTCACATTTTCTATCATCTTTATCATGAATTAAAGAATCTTATTCTGGTAATAAGTGTACTCTCGCACCCATCCAACCCTACTCAAACCCCAGCCCCTCTCCCCCCAAAAAATCAAATTGGTGTATCTTATCTGATGTCGGAGAATGCTACGTGTGTTAGTGGACAGTAACACTCCCATTCTAATTACTATAATTGGTTTCACGTACACCTGTATTCATGTTAAAATTTGTTTTTATCAACTAACAACACACTTTATCAACATAGAAAATTTTATAGAGATACGTTAATTTTTGTTAAAGATATGACGTCAGTCTTCGAAATGCTGGGAAAACCACTTTAACAGACATTTACATTCGAGATTTACTTTTTTTAAACCGCTCTTTTTCTACCGAATGTGAATGTATTGATTTGTAAATATTGTTTAAAACAAAAGAAATTGAAAACAGCACATTGATTAATCTTTCAATGCCATGCCAGTTGAAAGAGTTCAATTTAGATGTCATTCAAATGTAATAATTAAGTTCTTTGGTTCTATTCTGAGGTCTTACAAATGAAGTATGAGAAAAATTTCAACAGATTCAATTTGAATGAACAATGTCTTAAACGTATCGATATCGTAGTCTAAGGTCCATATCCTCAGGGGAAAAGATTTACGTCAAAGGTTCTTGAGCGCAGGGTTCGGTAACATTTTTTCATAGTTGCAATAATCTTTTGTCATTCCTAGTATCTATTTAAACAATACACAAATCTCACCATATCATTCCAAAAGTATACTCGACAATTTCTTTCCTTATGAGCCTTTTTACTTTTTAACGTTTTATTTTTAACCTTTAGGAGGTACTTCATTCTCTGGACCATTCCAAGCCAATTATGTACAAGGAGAAGTTAGAGTCATTGTTTGGGGACTGTGTGATTTACCACCAGCAAACTTTACCCTGTCTGGGAGTACCAGCATTTCAGGGAGTAAGGATGTTTCTTTTAGAAATAACACCGTAATATAAAATATGACTTGAAAGGTTCATAAGTACACAAATGCACACAGACAAATATGTCGTACTTTCAATTTCATGTATAAATGAATACAATGTTTGATTTTAAGTGATAATGAAAGTCAGTATTTTAAAATTCAATAGATAAGTTTTCAAAGTACTGAATCTTCATTTTTATAAGTCATTATACAGAACATTAGAGCAATCCGCAGTGAAGCAAATACATTGACAAAGAATGGTGTTAAATATTCGTTAATATTAATCGTGATCAACTAAAACTTGTCTACGATTAAAAAAGAGGCTTTTGTAAACAGATATTTTTGTAAGTTAGCACATTTACAGTTTGACAAAAATCAATCATTATCAGTCCAAACTCTTATTTCTTTGAGGTATCATAAAATATAATTATAGGCCCATACAAAGAATTCAAGCAGTGGGTATCATCGATCGGAAACGTTTTCATTTGTCCTCAGACTAGTACTGTTTTTACTATACTTTTCTATTTGCTTTTAATTACTTAATAATCAATGATGTACTCACATATTGAATGAACTAATCCTGCTTTCCAAATATTTTTGACCTATTTGACTTCGCATTTGTTAATGAAAGATGATTACACGCTACATAATTATGCTGTATCACATAACTGTTTACTTTTACAGTAATGTTGTATTTGTCTTCGATCTTTCTTTCAAAAACAGACTAGGTATTTATTGACCTTCGAAAATCAAGACACTGATCTATGCTCAGAAGTTTACTTTAATGTATGTTTAAGCATTAATATGCCTAGGGATTCATTTCAAGAGACTGCGTTATATCTGGATTTTTACCCGTTACTGTAGCCTAGTAGTAGGGCGTTCGCTTCGTGATCTCGGGGCCCGGGTTCATTGCTAGTGACTGTTCCTTCGCCAAGTTGACAAATGGATGAGACCTTAAAAACGGAGGTCCCGTGTCACAGAAGGCGTTGGCTGGATAAACACCCTCACTGATCAATGGCCCTGAGTGCAGAAAATTAGGTCTAAATTTGAATTCCTTCACGGGATACGGTGACGTCTCTGTATAAGTGAAATATTCTCGAATGAGACGTTAAACAACACACAATCAATCAATAAATGATATAGATTTTAATTTATTAACGACATTTGCAGACAATACAGGGAAAAAACACAGTAATAAAATAATCCATTCCTAAAAAATAGAAATTTACATCAGATAACTAAGCCATTAAGGCGTCGACAACACGAGATAACTTATTAAAAACACAAATTAAAGACAAAAATAATTTCCATAACCTTAACTCTTCATAATGGGGAAACTTCTGTTAACAATATAATTAATGTTCTCAATAATTAAAAAAGCTTTTTCACATTATACATATACTCCTGAGCCACAAAACAATCTACACAAAACAAGAAAAAATTCTCATACAAGCATTCTCTTTTCTAAGGCAATGGCTTTTAGGGGGAAAATTTAAATTTCCTCGCCAAATGATTACATTTTCTTAGATATATATCATACTCCAGCATGCTAGAGGTTCTTAGCGAGATACTTTTGACTTGGCGCCGCGTAACCTCTAGCATCCATTGTAAAAATTCTCGCCGCTGAAATCCAAAGTGGAAATAAATTATTCAATTAAAAATTCAGGCTTTAAACATTAACGAATGACACGAAACAATAAAATATTCACTATTTGCGATAAAACTTACACATAAAACAATGTTAATATCTCTTATTAGCGATAAATCCATTATTTTTAAAATCGAAGCAGAAATGAAAACAAGTCGTCTGTTTGAAATTCCGGAATGGAATTCAGAATATCTGACGAAACGAAACTAGATTTCCGCTATGAAATCATTGAAATTTTCGTTTTCTGACTAGCAATCCGCAAAATTAGCATGAAGTCAAATCGAAAGTAATTCTGGTGACAAGTTGAAATAATGACGATTTTGATTAATGAAGAATGGTGCATACATGTACTGAATAAAGTGGATTTTAGGATTTTTTGTGACTTTTGTAAGCCTCAGTTATCGTTATTTTCGCTCTAGGTATTCAAACAACTGCTTACAAACAAGTAAATGTAATAAGAATTTATCGAAGAGAACAATTCATAAATAGATGAAAGGAAAATATAATGAAGTCACAAGGTATGGGAAGAAATAAAATAAGAAGTGTGAATTTGTAACGGTACTGTAAAAAATCGTAAATATCAACATCCCTTTTGAATGGGTGGATAATTATTGAGAAAATATTTATTCAAAATGTAAGCAAGATCGTAGTTAAATCTTTAAATTGATATATTTGTTCGACTTTACCATGCCTGGACAAACACAAAATTACAGTATTATGTTGACGGTGCGACCGTTAAGGCGAGCGCAGAAACCTATATTCACATGAATCAGTTTTAATTTAGATCGGGCTCTTCAAACCGCACGTGACATTTAGTACGTCTCGACTCTGACGTCACATGACGTCGCTTGTAAGTTGCATTACCAAAACAAAGTCTGAACAGTGCTAATTTTAACAAAGAAGGTTTAATCTACAATTTATCTGCTATATATCCATCAAATCAAGGTGAGTTTATATTTTTCTTGGACCTTCTTGTTACCCCGAGAACGTTGTTTGCGGCGAGATGCAATTTGCAAAGCATTATGGGACCACAGGTTACTGTGGAAAGAATGTGCGAAGTCCGAATTTTCTCTTCGCCCTTGCGTTGCTTTAAGAGCTCGCAGTGACGAGCGGCGCTTCGCGCCGCTGGCAGTGCTCGTTATTAATGAAAACTCAAAACAACGCATGTTTTATTCTAATATCAACTTCCTTGGTTGCATGTAAAGGTTTCAGTCATCATTTCCTTTTATAAACTATCTGAAATGCACTTCTATCGCTTTTGAAATATAAAACATCAAAGTAAGTCCATTAGGATGACACGCAAACAGTGGGGTTAGCTTCATGATATAAATGAAAAATAAATCTTGTGTGTGCTGAAGGTAGCTTGGTCTATTTATCTATTTTTATTTATTTTTATTGTTTTTTTTATGGAGGGGGTAGATTGGGGGGGGGGGGGGGGGGGGGTCGGCGGTTTGGGTTGGTTGGAGTATTTCAGAGGAATCTAGGGTTAACAAACCACAAGTTGACGTTGTCTGCTCTTTGTGTATCCTTGGAACTTATATTATTTCTTGTTGCAACGATAATCTTTTAAGAAACAGCGATGCTCTTCCTTACATTTTTTGCAGGAACAAGTTTTTTTTGCATTCAAAGTCTTTAAAATTTGAAATCCATATGTTGCATCTTGATATTTATAATTAAATGTTTGACTTTTTTTTATTTAGCTGACAATCATAAAACCATCGCACATGGCCTTGGTAAATACCCGGATCTTGTTGTTGTCCAGTTGAAGATGACCAATGGATACATCTCCGAGGCTGGAGGTGAACTTTTTTTTTTTTTACAATTTTTATACTTTTTATGAAATAAAATAACAACACAATTATCTACTTTTTTCTAAGTAGTATTTTGGCATTTTTATGAGAATCAATTTAGAAGATATTTATTTCGAAGACTAACTACGTGTAACAACATCGGTACATATTTGTTATCCCTCTGCCGATGTTTCCCTAGTTGAACTGAAAACTTGTTTGGATTGTGAATCAATAAAAGGACATTCAACCCCACAAGACAAAATTAAGCTAATTAAAAAAGTACACTTTGGGAATCCCAAATATTGTTCATATTCTAATCGTCTCTGAATTCGGCGATGTATGGGGACAAATAGTATTTTACAATTTCTAGCATTTTCATTTCATATTAGAATATGTCTACTACGTACAAGTTACGCGATCACAATTAGGAATTATCTTTATCCCTTTTTAGGAAGTATGAATACTTCCTGTTTAATTCTTAGTTTTTGGATACTTTACACCTTTAGTCTGACATTGAAAAAGTCAATTTATAAAAGGATTGAATGTTGAAGAAAAAATCGAATGCTGTTCATAGCTTGAGTTAATTTAGCATTATAATGCTATAAGGACATTTTCGTTATTAATTTATAAAATAAATTTTCTTTAAGCACTGCAACTACGTATTGTGTCTTTGATTGTGGATTTTCTTGAAAATTCATAAAAAGTAGGAATTCATCACTCAAACTTCAGTTTGCCTAAATGTAACTGTTTGTAGAATCAGTTTTCATAATGGCTAATTATTTTCATGTCCTTAATTGTCATGGCCTGTTATACAGTTATACAAGAGAAACTATGTTTTTGATGTTACTTCAAGCTACAATTGCAACAATTAAAAACAATAAATTTAGCCAATGTTAAAATTGTTTCACAGTCAAAATTTTTTTGCGCAAAACGGCCTGATTATTTGACTGCAACGGTAACTTTTTTTTTCTAAAGCAAATGGCTTAGAAGTGGAGAAAATATTTTTTCAACTAATATGAATTATTTTGGTGTATTTCAACAGAGTACGTGTATAAAATAATAAATGACAGCATTTTTTTGGATTGAAAAATAACTTTGGATACATTGATACAAGAGAAAATCGTGAGAAGAATTCAAGTGATATGTATAAAGAGTGAATTTGAGTTGTGAATATAACGAACAGTTATCATTCTCGAAAGTCCATGTAAACAAAAACAAATTATGAGCAGAGTCCAATAGCACCTCTGAAAACAGGGTAAAGTTCAGGTGCCAGAAAGAATCTCCTACCCACCGGTCACTCCCGCTGTTTGTTCCTTGTCATGGTAGAGAAACGGGAAAAAATCCGTACACAATTCAAAAGGAGAATATTGGCCTAATAACAGTGTAACAAAATACGTCTGTCAGCATTCGACTTAACGATAGATTGTATTTGGAAAAAAAAGTCATTGTATCCACCAGAGAATTTGCAAAATGTTGACTTCAAAGGAGATTATTGATATCCTTGTATTTTCAATTTTATTGTCAAGAGTCTTCTAGGAAAAATATTTGTATATAGAACACGTTATTGTGTATCGAATCAACGGAGAGATATTAACTCTATATGCAGGTGATACTGGTATTTTGCGAAATTAATAAGAGAAGCCGATGATAGAAATGTTAAAGACTATACGTTTAACGAAGTCTAATAGTGATGACTTTTCTCCATTCAAATACGAAACAGAAATGTCAGATTCCGTGATGTCGTTTGAGTTCTTAGTATCCATGGGAATTCTAACAGATTGTTTCATTAAAGACCATAGTTCAAAAATGCTGTAATCGTGCAATAGATTTTAACTTAAATTTGTCAAAAGCTTTTTCCAAATATGAGATCCGTACGCGTACGTATCCATTTATATATACATATAACATTCTAAATTTCAAAATACATTTTTGAAAGAAAGATTTATAAAAAGAGGTTTTGGGGAAATATGTGATCATGCTTTCAAACCCCTATTGTAAAGAAATATGAGTATTTACAGAGAACGACCCACTAACATTTAAAATTAGGTAAATGAAAACACTAAGTATGAGGTAGCAATAGTGCGTATGATTTGCCAACGTAAGTATGAAATAATTTCAGTCCTTAAAAAGTAACTAATGAAAGCTTACTTTACATTTTTTGAGTAGGGATTACTTTCAAGTTAACTTTGTGGGATCAATGATGGTTTGGCTCACCTTCAAACGTTTCTTCTAAAACGTACAACATACTGTAAATGCATGATATTTGGCAGATTTTGATTTCCAACAAATTAGCGAAGATTTCATTCAACGCATTTTTAAATGAATCCGTCCATATGCATATACAAATGAAATTTAATACGTTTTAAGTATTGTTTTTTTAATGAATTAAACTAAATAATTCAACGCACCTGATATCTTTGCTGATGAACTCAAATGGTTATTTATCACTTTTTTTTAAGGATACATAACACAAACAAAAATTTGATGCCTAGCTGGATTGATGTATATTTTTGGACTGATTTTGAATAGAAATGACATAAATTATAAATCCCTAAAATATAAAGAAATCGTAAGTTTTCTTTGGTGCTAAAATATGCGACTTTTGTTTTGGTTCCTATATAATTCTATACAAAATTTTGCACTTAGTTTTAACATTGTGACAAAATCTTACAAAATTCTCCAACTTTACACGGCGAACATTATTAGGTTACATATTTGAATATAAATCCATGAGAAATATTGCTGAATTCCGAAAAGAGTTTGTTTGTGTTATTTATCCTTAATTAAACATTTAACGCAATAAAAATAAAACTAATTTTTTCTTATATCGTAGAACATTTTTAAGAGGTAAAAATAAAGATTGATAAGCAGTAACTAGATTTTTATCATAATTCAATTTTATTGACAATGTTTTGTGTGTTAATTAAAGTGTATTACTTTCAACGCCTTAGGTGTGACATTCAATTCAAATTCTGAGGTTTATCAGTCAATTTGTGGGACGGTTTTTGCATTCAACGACCAAAACATTCGTCTCTGGTCAATATCTGGATCAGGTTTGGTGATTTTTTCTTTATTCTATATTCTATTAAACATGTAATTAATTTTTTTTTTGATAATATAATATCTTTTCATTAACTTGAGTAAAAGAAATTCATTTTTTGCATTTTATATCATCCCATTGTCTTCATTTTTCTCCCCCTTCTGAGAATGAAATATCTGTATTTTATTTGATTATCATATTGTTGTGAAATTAAGTTTATTTAATTTTTCATTTACCACTTATCCTCATTCTGTAGGGAATATTACAGTTAGAATTAATAGACAGCTACCATCGCTTTTATATATGTAAATTTTATTCACCCTGTGTGCTTTAAACAGTCATGTACAGAGCGAAAAATCTTCTTCTTTTTTTATAAGCATGTTTTTCCCTGTACATGTAAGACTGGTTTTACTACATTTATTGCGCAAATGCTCTGTATTGTTTAAATATATAGTAACTCATCTACCTGTATATTTTTTTAACTTAAAGGTATATTCATTACTTTCAAAGACTTGAAAATATTCATTTAAACGTATTCCTTCAGTTTTTTAATAATATATATTATATTACCGGTATTTACTTCTTTATAATTATATTATTTAATAATATATATTATATTATTTATTTATTTATAATAAATAATAATTTATTTTTTACGTATTGGAGCGTATTTACAAGAAACCTAATTTTTCACATGAAAACAATTAACAAAAGTTCTTTATGTCAACACCAGAAATTCAAGAGGACGATCTCGATACTCAATCAAAATTAAGATCCGACACTTTAATTTGTACAATGAAATCAACAATTTAAAGCAAAAAAAAAAAAAAAAACGAATTTCGAAAAGGATTATATTTTTTAGAGAAATTTAAAGCCATGGAGTTGCACAATGAAAGCATACCATATCATTTTGTCTTAATAGAAAATCAGCTTAGCTATACTTTTGAACGATAAACATGTAAATTATTTATGTAACAATGACGGCAAAAATGACAACCAACACTTTTTCTTTGATCTTTTAGTCTAACAATGTATATATGTACATCCCTAAATGCAACATCAATGCAAGTTTGGTTCAGATAAGTCTTTAATTCTCGGTAATGGAAAATTTTCAAACATTAACCCGTAATAGGTTTTTAAAATATATGCTAGATGTAACATACTTCACATGACTGTTAGAAAGCATCCCCAAGACTTTTGTATACGTTCTTGGTGTAAAGAGGCATTATCTCTTGCATATCCTTTATTCTGTTATTCAAAGTTTTCTTTACATGTATAGAAGCATTCCACTTCTGAAACTGAAGCCCCTCTTTTTCCAAAACGAACTTGTTTTATTTGTGTTTGTAGTAAAATACCTCAAACTATTTTATGTGCTAAGGGAGAACAATGTCTTGTTCTTGAAGGTGTCAACAGATCTTACATTCGATATACTATTTTTCAAACAAATTGTCCGATTACTTCTTTATAAAAAATTGTACTGGGGCAGTTAATTTTCTTTTCACTTTAGCAAATAGTGCTACTATTTTTTTTATTAGGAGAAGCGTAGAAAGAACAAATTAAGAAAGGATACTTTCATAGGAAGGGGACAAACACACTGTTTTGGGTATATCATTCTATTTTGTTTTTGTTTTTATCAGTTTTTTTTTTTTTTTGGGGGGGGGGGTAATTCTTCCTTTTTATAGGTCATCACCAATATATTGGAGAAGGGCAATCATTCACTGCATATAGGAAAAAAGCACCTTCCTATTCTTGATTAAAGCTCAAGGCTTGATGATGTGTTAAACTTTACTTCTATCTTTTATAAATATTGACTTCTATCCATTCTTGTAATAAGTATGCTTGGCAAAAGTTGGTATCATTTACCTTTAGAAGACAAAAAAGACAAAATAATGTATTATTAATTAAGTTCTCTAAATTTTCAATACATGCGTTTCAAATTTTATAGAGCGTAGAATGAAGTAAAAACAGAATAGAAGTGATGCTGGTAGTGGATGGCATTCCTACTGAATATTTTATTTTCGTTATTTTCCATGCTGGTAACACAAAATTGAATGTATTATGAATAATGAATTCAAAACTTTCCCATGATAAAGATTTTTTTTGGTTAAAAAACTGCAAATATCGTTTTAAATAACGTTTATATGTACCTGTAATTAAACAAAATAAGTGTACGTATCAGACAATTATCTATAATAACCTTTGAAGAAAAGTTCTGTTTGTATTCTTTTTTATTTTCTTTATAGAAATTTACAACATGCTTTGGGTTTTTACACAAATGACACATCACAATAACTATACATACTAAATTCAAATGTACACATTCAACGAGAACAAGACATTGAAAATATTACCTAATTGACGTAATTGTCAAGCAGGAATGAATGATATGGATATGCATTCTTAAGCCCATTTCCTCATTATTCTCTTACCAGAGGTGGTCTTCTATTTACTTTAAATTAACTTAACATCTGCTCCGAAGTGCGTCACAAAAGACTCTCTCATTCCTTATTTATCAATTTGCTTTCCAAAGCAAAATGAAAAACACTAAAATTGATGAAACATTCATTAACATTTTTTTATGTGAGGGTGGAATTGTAATTATCCATTTTGATTAACACATTCAAAAGGTTCTTGAATTTTGAATTATGCTTATTTAAAATACCTTTTTATAAGCTGTTGAGTTGTGATCTAGACCTATATTCAGAGAATCTCTCTCTCTCTCTCTCTCTCTCTCTCTCTCTCTCTCTCTCTCTCTCTTAGCACTTGACTTAATTAGCAATAAAATTTAAGTTTAAAATTGTATTATTACCTTGCAGTTTCAATTTTAAACTTCCAATGAACATCAAAAAACACAAACATCATAGTTTCCTTACAAAAAAATGCTGAGAAAAACAAAAAAAAAGTAATCGAATACATGCATTTTTTTTTACAGGGGGCCTTTTCAAACATTTTTTGCAATAAATTACTATATTCTATTAAAGGCTAGCAAATTGAAAACGTTAAGACATCAAATTACTTTTACAAGTTTTTAGATAACAATGTATTAAATATTTTGGTGGCATATTTCTGTCCCCTATAAGCAAATTACCTTTCGATAGATTATGTTAACATGTAAAATAATTATGTCAACATGCAACATAAATATATCAACAGATAGGTGGTCCAGAATTTCAAAAATACAATAAAGATATACTTGATTATTACATTTTTTTCTGTTTGGCTTCTAGATGCCCAAAAGCTGAAAAAATCATTGTCATAAGGCATTTTCACTAAGATTCAGCACAACCCTGCCCTAATACCCAGGGTCATGAAATTCACAAATTTGATAGAATTACCCCTGCTTATTTTCACTTCAACATTTAGTTGAAAAGACTCCCATCAAATTAATTTATTTTCACAATAAATATTCGAAAGAGTCCAATCCTAAGACCCTAAATATCCTTTCCCATGGGCCATAAAACTCACAATTTTGTGAGAACCCTTGCTAATTAATATGCACTTAGTTTCTTTGCTTTATAACCATGACCAGGGTTTATGCTACAGTATGTGTGCATTATGATATTGTAGGACAACATATATAAGTTGCATGTTAAGATACATGATTTGCATGTCAAAATAAATAAGTTGCATATCGATAGAAATAAGTTGCAGGACAACATGAAATATATAGAGATATATTAATCTTATCATATTAATCTAGCATGCCGACATAAATAAGTTGCATGCCGACATAAATAAGTTGCATGCCGACATAAATAAGTTGTATATCGATACCAATAAGTTTTATATCGATATGAATATGCTGTATATCAATATACTAAATGAATTTTGCATGTAAATGTAAGTAATTTGCATGTCAACATAAATAAGTTGCATGTCAACATGAAATATGGGGATAACGAACAGTACAAAGCTCATAGTCCATTTAAACGGTACAGGTCGGGAGCAGAGCAAACACGGGCCTCCAAGAACATCAGAGGTGGGATCAGGTGCTATGGGGGAGTAAGCATCCCCGGTTGACCGGTCACCTCCGCCGAGTGATCATTGTCATGATCGGGTAAACGGAAGAATCCTTAGAAATTTCAGTGTGTAAATAATGGCCCAACAATTTATATATGAAAAACGTCAGTCAGCATTTGACCTTGTGATAGATTGGATATGCTGATCAGGTTATAGAAAAAACTAGTAGCTACATGTAGGGTGTTGGAAGTCACATTTGGGCGATGTTTGATAATTGGGAATATTTTCCAAATTGTTAATTGATAACATTTCTCTTGCATGTCAAGATAGTAATGTTACTTGTTGATATATGAAATATATGGAGATAACGAACAGTATTCAAGCTCAAAAGTCCATTATACAATACAAAATAGGAGCAGAGCAAACACGGACCTCCAAACATCAGAGGTGGGATCAGGTGCCATGGAGGAGTGAGCATCCCCTGCCGACCGGTCACACCCGCCGTGTGCTCCTTGTCATGATCGGGAAATAACGGAAAAATCCGTCGACAATTCAGTGTTTATGTTCCATATTGGCATTATTATTTTGCATGATGACATAATCAATAGAAAAATAACTTGCATAAAGGAACAGTATGCCACCATAAAATGTAGATGAATTGCTCATTTCAGAAAACTATGTGGCATGTGCACGTGATGGGTGGGGGACAGAAGAATTACAGAGTTCCTCTGCTGACCTCTTTATACAGGCCTGGATACTGGACTCCTGTAATAAACATTTCTCTAACTCTTTCGTCATGGATAAAAACAACGCAGATCCTTCGTCACCGACAGTGGACCGCGTGACACTAGATTCAGTTTATAGCTTAGACACAACGTTAGTTTCTGTTCAGGTCAGTTGATGAGACTATTTGAAGATTCAACATTTTAGCACTCACTGCCCTCTTTGAAATTTGATGTTTTTTTTTTAAAGACGAAAACCTACAGGCTGGACAAATTTAAAAAAAAAGGACGGAGTATACTTTGTCAAAGTCTGTCAAAGTCAAAAACTTTGACGACATCAGATAAGGTTTATTTAGTACTCACTTTAAAAATGAAACTCCATTTACTTAAACCACAATTGACGAAAGTTTACTAAGAATAACTATAGTTTACTTTGATTATAATAAAGTTGTCAGGTTAGTTCATCCAAATACCAAAGTTATACTACTGTAAATCAAAGTAATTACTGTATACATGTATAATGATCTTTTTTTTTTCAAAAGTAAATAAATGTTTTTTTTCTATGAATTGGAAAATAAATTGTTTTAATTCGTCTTATTTTTAAATACATCATATAGTTATTAGACTGAAATATTACTTTAATTGATATTCAAAAGTCGTTTCTAAAATGTCACTGATAAAAATACTTTAATTCTCCTAAAAGTAAAAGTATCATAGTCAGCAGGGGTGTGCAATTACAAAAATTAGTTACTAGCCCGTCGGGCTAGTGGCAGTAGGCAAGTTACTAGCCCGAGGTTGCCAGTCACTAGCCCATTAACTACCGAAAACAATACATGTATAAGTATTACAAAAAGGTAAAAAAAAAAAACATTTAAGTTGAAATGAATAAAACAAATATTGGTTTGCGCTTGTTATTGTCAGGTACTTCTCCCTATTTTTATCGACTATATTTGTCACTGAAACAACTGGCGATAGCAACACACAATACATATAGGTTAAAACGAATTTAAGATTATGATTTTACAATAAAGTTAATTCGTACATCAATTCAGTCGACGTAAATATACTCATACTTTCGTTTTAAATTTACTAGCCCGACGGGCTAACACAGTATAGATTTATGATAGCCCGACCTCTAAAATTGGTAGCCCCGGGCGTCGGGCGATGGTAATTGCACACCCCTGAATAGTCAATCAAGATTTTATATCACAGTTTCAATGTATCATATTATATCAAAGTAATGTATTGATCAAAGAATCAGAGCATACACTATGGAGACCATAAGAACTTAATTTTACCATATTTAATTTTAATACTTTTTAGTTAGTGTGTACATTTCATGTTGTAGGATATATACTATTCTTAGTCAAGGGTACCTTCCTTAAAGTATATATACATGTTTGATGAAAACATTGTAGATTTTGAACAGTTACTAGCTATTTCCGCTATACTGAACCGCACATCTGTTCAAAAATCCTCGTGACATATCTTCAATAAATTTCATTCAGATGAAAGTTTTTACATCAAACAACGCTGGGTACGTGTTTTATGCTGGGGGTAGCGCTATGATTGACAATTCTGCAGACCCATATGGCGCCATCATATACGGATACACTGAAACGGAAGTGTTGCTATGGAGACCAGGCATAGCAACGTCTAATGGATACCTTGTTTATGTTGGTGGACAATGGGGTGGCGGAAATAATAATCAACAAGATACAAGTGTTGAAGTGACGGTGAAAGTAGCCGAATTAACTGGTATGTTCTTTTTTTTATAGAAGTTTTAAATATAAAAATTCAAAAAGATATACAGAATGTTTTTAGTGTGTATAATTATCAGATTTGGTTTTAAAGATATTTATCTTTCGTTATGTGTCATAACAATTACTTGGGGGAGGAGGTACTGTGTGGCGAAAGTTCAATACTTTTTGCGTCTCTATTCCATTCCCAGTAGCTCAATGATCTATAATTCTCTTTATGATTTCATTTTCTTTGAAGGATCCCCTTGCACCGGAACTAATCAATGTTCAGCGGACTGGACGACTTTAAAAACTACGTGTACACCTACTGGTATTATAATTGATTTCCTTTTGAAAAGAAAATTGCTTATTAAATATTTACTTGTAAAATGATCATTCGGCAATAAGAAATAACAAATGATTTGAAAATTGCATTTTGAACATTGCCAGGCTCTTCTGTTTGCAAGGTTTAAATAATAGACTTTGGGAATGGGTTTAAAAGTTTAGTTCCTAGGCAGAATTAAAGGCTTGTGCCTTATTTATCACTTCGAGACATTAGAAGTTACTAAAAAGGAAAAAAATAACGTAATATCTTCCTTCGTCCTGTTGAAATCTTTATTTCATTTTGTATACAATATTCTATATAAATCTACATAAATTTAATCATTTCTTCTTTTAGATTGTCCGGATCCACCAGATTTAGCCAACGCCTATAAAATCAATAAGGGAGTAAGTAATGGGAGTGCTGCGATGTACTCATGCATGCCTGGCTACTATCAAAGCTCATATGACGTCATCATAACCTGTATTGACGGGTCCTGGACGTCAAGCACAATGTTTTGTGAAGGTATACCAACTATTAGACAATGAAGTCAATATTTTTCCTAATTCTTTTTTTTTTTTTTTTTTTTTTTTTTTTTTGGTTTCTTATAATTCCTTGCTTAAAACTTTAGTAATAGAATTGATACATGTACATGTACTATCAGTGATTCTATAAGGTATGCCAGTTCAAGCCCTGGTTGAGACTTTCAATTAATTTTTCACCACCTAATATCTTTTTAATTTAAATTATTCTCTACAACAATTTTTCCAATTCTTAAAGAATAGAATTATAAGCTTTTTAGCTCACCTGAGCTGAAAGCTCAAGTGAGCTTTTCTGATCACATTTTGTCTGTAGTCCGTCTGTCCGTCTGTCTGTAAACTTTTCACATTTTCGATTTCTTCTCCAGAACCACTGGGCCAATTTCAACCAAACTTGCCACAAAGCATCCTTGGGTGAAGGGGATTCAAGTTTGTTCAAATGAAGGGCCACGCCCTCTTTCAAGGGGAGATAATTAAGAATTAGTGAAAAATGAATAGCATCTTTAAAAAATCTTCTTCTCAAGAACCACAGGGCCAGGAAAGATGAAACTCATATGGAAGCATCCCCAGGTAGTGTAGATTCAAGTTTGTTCAAATCATGACCCCCGGGGGTAGGGCGGGGCCACAATGGAGGATCAAAGTTTTACATAGAAATATATAGGAAAAATCTTTAAAAATCTTCTTCTCAAGAACAGTAAAGCCATGAAGAGTCATATTTATATGGATGCATCCTCAGGATGTGTAGATTCAAGTTTGTTCAAATCATGACCCCGGGGGTAGGGCAGGGCCACAATGGAGGATCAAAGTTTTACATAGAAATATATAGGAAAAATCTTTAAAAATCTTCTTTTCAAGAACAGTAAAGCCATGAAGAGCCATATTTATATGGAAGCATCCTCAGGAAGTGTAGATTCAATTTTGTTCAAATCATGACCCCCGGGGGTAGGGCGGGGCCACAATGGAGGATCAAAGTTTTACATAGAAATATATAGGAAAAATCTTTAAAAATCTTCTTCTTAAGAACAGTAAAGCCATGAAGAGTCATATTTTTATGGAAGCATTCTCAGGTAGTGTAGATTCAAGTTTGTTCAAATCATGACCCCCGGGGGTAGGGCGGGGCCACAATGGAGGATCAAAGTTTTACATAGAAATATATAGGAAAAATCTTTAAAAATCTTCTTTTCAAGAACAGTAAAGCCATGAAGAACCATATATATATGGAAGCATCCTCAGGAAGTGTAGATTCAATTTTGTTCAAATCATGACCCCCGGGGGTAGAGCGGGGCCACAATGGAGGATCAAAATTTTACATAGAAATATATAGGAAAATCTTTAAAAATCTTCTTCTCAAGAACAGTAAAGCCATGAAGAGTCATATTTATATGGAAGCATCCTCAGGTAGTGTAGATTCAAGTTTGTTCAAATCATGACCCCCCGGGGTAGGGCGGGGCCACAATGGAGGATCCAAATTTTACTTAGAAATATATAGGAAAAATCTTTAAAAATCTTCTTTTCAAGAACAGTAAAGCCATGAAGAGTCATATTTATATGGAAGCATCCTCAGGAAGTGTAGATTCAATTTTGTTCAAATCATGGCTCCCGGGGGAAAGGGCGGGGCCACAATGGAGGATCAAAGTTTTACATAGAAATATATAGGAAAAATCTTCTTCTCAAGAACAGCAAAGCCATGATGAGTCAAATTTATATGGAAGCATCCTCAGGTAGTGTAGATTCAATTTTGTTCAAATGATGACCCCCGGGGGTAGGGTGGGGTCCAATGGGGGATCGAAAGTTTTACATAAGAACATATAGAAAAAAAAAATTTCTTCTCAAGAACAGAAAAGCTATGTTAGTCTTATTGATATGGAAGCATCCTCGGGTAATGTAGATTCAAGTTTGTTCAAATGATGACCCCTGAGATAGGGAGGCGCTACAATGGGGGATCAAATTTTTACAAAGGAATAAATGGGAAAATTCTTTTAAAATCTTCTCAAGTACAACAAATTCATTTGTTATATTGACATGAAAGCATCATCATCAGGTAGTTTAAAATTCAAGCCCCCCCCCCCCTTTCATTACTGAACTGATTTGTGCCTTAGTCTAGCCAGTGTGCTCAGGTGAGCGATGTGGCCCATGGGCCTCTTGTTTAATAATATAAAGAGGAAATTATTTGCTTAGACATGTTCTGGTGCAGTTGTAAGTTCTTTTGTAGAACTGGGCCCTGATCTTAAGTAACTCAAGTCAATCTTAGATATCTTTACTAAGAAGATACTAAAGGCATAGTTTACCAAATAATGGACTGCGAACAAATGAGATTATAGATGTTTAAACAACAAAAATATGATACACATTTATTTTCAATGACAATTTTTTGCCTGTGTTGAGAACTAAATAATGATGTTCATTTAATTTAGAGATATGTGCATCACCGCCTTCCATTCCAAATGCTGATTTGATGGTTTTGAATAATATTGCTATATATTCCTGTCAAGGTGGTTATATTCCACAAAGCGGAAGTAGTTTAATCAACTGTTCGCAATCTGTGTGGCAAACAACGACGTTTTCCTGCCTTGGTAAGAAGATCAGAATCTATGTTTGACTTTTTTTTTTTTTTGATTTTTCGATCTATTTTTTTTTCTTTTTAACTATAATACAGCTTTTTTTCAACCGGGAACTATGCTATAAAATGATAAATATAGCCTTTTTTAATAATATACATTTTGCTTTTAAATCCAGATAAGACGAACTAACCTTGACCTTTAAGATTGACCTTCTATTAAAAGAACTTAACCCTTAGCTATAACATTTGAAAAGTCAGTGCAAGGGCTTTAATTTACATCGCACTTTCCTTGTGACAATATGTTCCTTTGTTGCCAATATTTTTTTTTAATTGTGACCTTGTCTTTGGAAAATAACCGCATTTTGAAAACCATTTACCCTTGCCATATCGCCGACTTTCATATTTCACGAGTGTTCCTTGTGACAAGACCCTTATTTCGATGAAAACATTTTGTACACTTGACCTTTGATTTTGACCAGTTTTTAGAATACATTTACCTTAGCCATATTTTCTGAATGGTTAGAACCAGGGCTTTCATATTTCACGTGTTTATGTCTTGGGTACCAACATTTTTGAACTCTTGACCTTGACCTGAAAGCTGGACCAGCATTTGTAAAACTTTACCTTTGACCCCTTCGGGGGCATCGATGTTTCACAAACATATTTTGTTTATTTACATGTAACAAGAGTTACTGAAACATTCAACCTCTGATAAAACTTGCATCACAGAATAAAGATATGCCATTAATTTACCTGAAATGTGACTGACAATTTACTGAAAGGTAACTGACTGGAGGATCTGTCATTCGACCAACTTCCTAAACCTGACATTGACATCAGAAATCCCATAATTTGACCTCCATCTTAATTCAGAGGAAGGAACTTTAATTGACTAGTTGACCGTCAAAAGGAATTACTATCCGATTGAGTGAAAGACGCAGTTTCTTCCTGGAAATGCTCAATAAATTTCGCCACTATAAGTTTCTACATTATTAACATTGGTGTTATCCCCTTTTTTTCTCCATTTACGATTTAAAAATATATTAATTAAAAAACTAGCTCTTAAAATCGACCCATTATGAATGAAAGTTGAAACAGTACTTAAGTAGATGTAAGAAATGGAAAATGCAGAAAAAGGATTCCAAAGCGTTGTATTAAGGAATCTCTTAAAAAATTAAGTCAAACTGCATAAATGTATTTAAAATAAACTAAGAGGATGCTTATTCATCATAGGTATCTAATCAAAATTGTGGTGTTTTCAGACATCCAAGCTTTTACCCTGTTCACGAATTACTGCTTATAGAATATTTGAGACTGGTCAACGTTGATTCGCCTATTTATACTTTAAGCATCCTGTGGGCCAGCACCAAACATCACTAGTGCTGATGTCCTGGTGAATGATAACGTGGCTATATACGCTTGTCACTATGGCTTTAGTGCAACAAGTTCTGATAATGAAATTAAATGTACGTCTGGGACGTGGTCTCCCACGACTTTCCAGTGTGCAGGTACATGTAACGCTATACTTATCTTTTACAAATATTTCTATATTGGCAATTTTCTGTAATATATACAAATAATAAATGATAAAAAATACCGCAAAAGTATCAGTAATCCAACCTATATTAGTACTGGAGTATCTCTATATATTGTTGCACTTGTTGCATCAAAATCAGAACACTTTTGTATATGAAAAAAAAGGTTTTGTTTGCATTGTCTATTGTTTATCGTCTCCAGATTCGACAAACAACGGAGGGAGTAGCATCAACAACCAAACTCTTAACGGATGGATTGCTAGAATCAAGAAAGAATTAATCATTAGTAGAAAAAGAACAAATGCATATCTGAGAAGTTTGATCAGTGTGCACGATCCGCGCCCGAGCGCAATTGCGATAGGAAGTTCCGGTGTATTCATATTTAGTTTCGTATTTCTATTGATAATGATTCCAGATATTATAAATGTTGTCAGGTACTTACATAAAGAAATGTCTGATAACTTTGTTAATCGAAAAAGTGATGATTAATTGAAGTCAATCATATTTTATGGACATATTTGATGAAACTTGAGCGCTTTTTATATTTCGTAGGACATGACTACAGCTACCATTGAATTTATCTTGTCTTCAAACTAAAACAAATGGTAAAAGTAAAACAGAAAACATAAATTAATTGCCAATTGAATATAAATATATGAGTAAATGGTTTTTTTTTCTTCTTAAAAAAGGCAACCAAATATTTTATAGAATGTTCAATCTTAGCGTTGTTCAAGGGAACATCGATTTGTCGAGTCGTATATCATTTGTTAAAAATGATTTGAACAAAAATCGATGTCTCTATCTTCCATCATCTTGCCTTGAAATCACTATTTGACCTCAACGAAAAGGATATTATTGAATTAATGGTTTGAAGACATCTTGACGAATTGCAATCACAACATACAGAATTTTTTTTTTTTTTTTTTTTTTTTTTTTTTTTTTTTTTGATTTTTCAGCATTATTAAATGCTGGGTAATTGAATAATTGTTTGATCAATTCAACATTTCCTTTACGTATACCTTTAACTTATTCCGTTTCAATTAATTGTTTTATCAAGGTCAGAAACTTGCTTTTTGGCATCTTCTTGGCGATAAAGAAAGTTCGAGCTTAACATAAATCATTGTACACCCCTTCAGTGTTTATAATGGATAACATTATCGTACGCAAAGTTGAATTCATGGCAATAACATTATTTTTGAATTAGAAATCTAGATAGTATTTTCTTTTCTTAAAAATGAATTCTATAAAAATAATGTGTAGAACAATAATTTGTTCAGGCTAGGATGTTATTAGACTGTACCGTATACATTTTCTCATAGGAAGCCTTTCTTATTTCTTTTCCATAAAAATCGTATGCGATTTGCGTTCCAACTTCAAAGGAAAATGTGGTCGTTTAGAGATTTGAATTTGATGAAGCATTGATGAAAGCTTTTATGGAACTGATGAAATGTACCTATAAATTTAAAACGATTTTTAGGGATAATATGTTGCGACACGATATGGGGAAAAATATTTCTCAGGTGTGTAGCTTATTCTTTCAACTATACAGGTAAATTTTAATTGGAAATTCGAAATTTTACCTTCAAAAATTCTCTAGGAAGTGTTAGTAATGAGCAACTTTCCTTTAATCTATTTAAATGTTTAAAAAATGAGTTGATATTAGATCACTTCATTACATGTAATTATAAGTTATTTATGGACACTTCAGGCATCAAATGGAATATGAAAATATTATCAGGTTCATCATTCGTCTTTTTTATTTTTTATTTTCATTTTATTAAATGATGCATGCAACCTGCATGAATTTTTCACAAAAGCTGCGTTTTGTTTTATGAAGCAGACGTACGATTTTTTGCTTTATACCCAAGTACGAGTAACAAGTAGGCAAACAAACAACTTAGGGTGAATAATGTATACATAGATTTCACTTTCATTTTTCTTTTTAAATTCATTGTAATATCACCAACTATCAAACTTGTACTAATTATCAAATACTTTATTTTATAACTATGAAATAAAAGAACTGGTATTTAACATCATTCTATACCTGAAAATATCAAGTAATAATTAGTTGAGTTTAAAATTGAACACGCATATTTTTTTTTTCTTTTTTCCCTTTTATTTCCTTCTCATTTTCCAATAACAAGAGTTTTTTCAGTTGTGGCAGAACCTCCACCTTCCGCTCTAAATAAAAAAGAAAACACACTAAAATTAATTTTCAAAAACAATGAAAGCTACAGATGGATCAAAAAGAAAATACCAGTTTTAATTTTTGAGTACAATGCAGGGTTTGTTAATTGAAAAATAACCTACATAGAAGAACCTCTTTTTACAATACACTGTACATTGTATTTCAAAACCTAACAAGAGGCCATTGGGCCACATCGCTCACCTGAGCACTGTGGCTAGGAAAAAAAAGTAGAAATCAGTTCAGTATTGAAAAGCTTTAATGCATAAGTGGTCCCGACCTACTCCTGAAAAGGGGGGGGGGGTGTGATTTGAACAAAATTGAATCTACACTAACTAAAGATGCTTACATATTTCTCCTGACTAACTGTGACTTTTTTCCCTACAAGTTTAAACTTTCATTATGGTCCCACCATACCCCCGGGGGTTATGATTTGAACAAATCTGAATCTACACAATCTGAGGATGCTTCTTCTATGCTCTTCTTGAGAACAAGATTTTTTTAAAGAAAAGGTCCTATGTATTCCTATGCATAACTTTAATCATCAATTGTGACCCCACCCTATACCCAAGGGGGGGGGGGGGGGAGGGGGGTTTCATGATTTTTATCAAATATGAATCTACACTACCTTAGGATGCTTCCGAATAGTTAATGGCTTTGCTGTTCTTGAGAAGATTTTTCATATATATTTCTATGTAAAACTTTGATCGTTTATTTCCGCCCACCCCATTGTCCACCCTACCCTTGGGGGTCATAATTTGAACAACCTTGAATCTACACCACCTGAGGATGCTTCCATATAAATATGACTAATTATGGCTTTGCTGTTCTTAAGAAGAACATTTTTAATTTTTTTTCCTATATACTCCTATGTAAAACTTTGATAGTCCATTGTTGCCCCACCCTACCCCCTGGGGTCATGATTTTAATAAACTTGAATCTACACTACCTGAGGATGATTCCATATACGTTTCATCTTTCCTGGCCTAGTGGTTCTTGAGTAGAAGATTTTTAAAAGATGCCATTAATTTTTCACTAATTTGTAATTATCTCCCCTTTGAAGAGGGCATGGCCCTTCGTTTAAACAAACTTGAATTCCCTTTACCCAAGGATACTCTGTGCCAAGTTTGGTTCAAATTAGTCCAGTAGTTCTGGAGAAGAAGATGAAATTGTGAAAAGTTTACAACGACAACGCCGACAGACAACGGACAAATTGTCTTTCAGAAAAGCTCACTAGAGCCTTCGGCTCAGGTGAGCTAAAAAGGGATTGATCGAATGGCGGAAGTAAATCTCAGCATTCTGAACTGCGTAATGATGAAACAAATTAATTATTTCTTTACGATATATAGCATTCGTTGTTCGTTTGTTTGTATGTTGTTCAACGTCCCTCTCGAGAATTTTTCACTCATATGGAGACGCCACCACTTGCCGGTGGAGAGCTGCAAATTTTGTCCTATACTCAGCACTTACGGCCATTGAGCAGTGAGGGATCTTTTTCGTGCCAACACCTATTGCACACGGTTTATACGGCCTCAACCGAAGGACCGGTCTCCACGTCCCACAGTGGGAATCGAACCCGCGACGTAAGGATCAACTCCTTACGCCGCGACTCTAGAGCAGACGCTCTAACCACTGCGCCACGCGGGCGATTATAGCACTCGTTGAATACAATCTTAATTATTCAATATTTTGTTTCCAGCCGTGTATGTTTAAATACTCACGGTTTTTCGCAAATGAAGTACGTGTATCTATCATTACAGTTGTAATCCTCCCATTTGAACGTGTCCCCATTGTAAAACATGCGCACGCAGTTGTTCGTGTCATTTCTTGTGGGTTTACCAGCGCCCCACGCTGAGAAGTTCCCGATTGGGTATCCCGTCTCCAACCAACGGAACGACCCTTCAACTGCGTAGTCGCTAGCGCCGATCCAGAAGGCGCTTTGGCGCAGTGCTATTAAAATGATAAAAGTAGTGTTAAAGAAATAGTACATCACCCGTATAGCAAAGTAAGCATTGTCTTGATACAAGCATGGAGTAAAAAGCTTTATTTCAATCAAAAGAAAAAACTGTTTAAATCATTATCAAAGACTGCTTATCTTAACAACGGTTTTGAAATATATACTTCATGAATGTTGAAAAGACATAACGATTTCAACTTTTTTAAAGGCTTAATTTTTAGTTCACAGTGAAGTTTGAAATGTCTGTAAATTACAGTATAGCAGCATCCTTGTAGGTGTGTTTTAGTCACAAAATACAGAGCTTATATAATAAAGTATGGTAGACGACATACAATGAAGAACACTCGTTATTTTGGAGATGAAATCGTGTTTGTCTGCATTATCATCGGACACCAAATACGCATGCATTTGTCGACAGTGGCTCTGTAATAAATTTATGCAATAAACGCAAATAAATTGTTTGTCAAGCATGCCAAAATTGAACAACCGTTCTCTTGAATCTCATAAAAAGATCTCGTTAATATTTGATGGCTTGTTTGAAAATTTTCATAATTTTTACCTAAAAGAGACAATGGCAATTGATCAAATTTATAAATTCTACATTTAATCAAGCCCAAACAATGTAAACAATCGAACTTTTAATGCACATCCGAAAGTTGCTACCCTCTTAAAATACTGCTAATATATCGCTTGATAAAATACCTAAGTTTTTTTTTTTTTTTTTTTTTTTTTTTTTTTTTTTTGAATACCCAGTATACCAGGTAAATGAAATTGTCTGTTGAAGGTAAAAATATTCAAATAATAATAATAAAAAGATAATGATTATATATATAATTATATATATATATATATATATATATATATATATATATATATATATATATATATATATATATATATATATATATATAGTAGTGAGGGGTAGGGAGGCAAAGCAAATTTACTTCTCTATACTACATGTATAAGAAAGACTATCAGTGAACCAGGCTTGCTGACTGTTAAACGAAAGATATAGAGCTAAAACAGACAATTAAAATATAGTTTATTTATAAAAACATACCTCTGCATCTAACCATGATCGTCTGTCATGACCAAAAAATAAACACTCTCCTCTGAATTCAGCCCAGTCTACAGGGCAAACCGAGAGTACTGCTGAAATCACTGTAATAAACAAAAATAAACACTCTCCTCTGAATTCAGCCCTGTCTACAGGGCAAACCGAGAGTACTGCTGAAATCACTGTAATAAACAAAAATAAACACTCTTCTCTGAATTCAGCCCAATCTACAGGGCAAACCGGTTCACACAAATTTACATATTTCATAAATTCAGTATAAACACATAAAACAATTTTTTTTCTCCTTCGCCATAGTTACAAAAATCAAATTGATGTTTCAATTATGTAGCATTACCTTTGAGGTTTTCATGATTATGAAAAATAAATGAGTATATAAAACCAACTGACTAAAAAAATGATTGTTACTGAAGTTAGTTTTAGCTTCATGTAACAAAATATCATAACATGTATTTAAATCAAGACAAAGAAAAGGAAACAGATACACACATTTTGTACATGTATTACATATATTTCATTTGAACTGAAGGCTACTCATGAACATGCAATTGAAAAGAAGTAGTTTGATTAAAAAAAGTACTCTCAACTTAAAAATTCTTATGAATCATGAAGATGATCAAACCTGCTATGATCAGAAAGACAAAGCACAAGGATTTCATCTTGTTGGTAATGTTATCAACCGCTTGACCCCGTTGATAGAGAATTCACATTTGACAGACATAATATTGTAATGTACAACATAACCTCCACAAACAGGTCAGTATACTTTACAATGCTCTTAGACTTGTACAGATAAGAACTAGATCGCAATAAATCGCTTGACAAGAATTTAGATGTAATATCAAAAGTACTTTATCGCCAAAAAATATTGTTTCATCTATATTAAACTACATTCTACTTTTGTCTTTCGAGGAACAAAACATTACTGTTCGTCTGTACTACTTTATAATAATAATGGACTTTTTTGTGTATTAATACCAGTAAATCGGAAGAGAACTGTACTTTGCTTTATTTATAATGAAAATTGTCCTTGATGGAAGTTTTCTTTATCTTTTAGTGTTTTAATTAATTAATTAACATCGGGAATTACTTAGAAATCTAAAAAACAAAATACAGATATGAATATGGGGGGGGGGGGGGGGTGGGGGGGGGTAGATAACGAAATACAATAATTCCTATTTATTACTATTAGGATGTAAGGGTTGGATGTGTCCTAATTTATGACCTTGCATTTTGGTAAGAGTTATCTCCCTCTGATTTTAATTAATAAAAAAAATAATTTTAAACAATTTTAGAATTTAAAAAAAATTATATGGTAAAACAATTCTATTTCTTATGTCTTAATGCATCATTCCACCACATTATTAATTGATATTCTTATTGTTTGTATTTTTATTTTTTTTAAAAAATCGCTTGTCCCCATAGACTTCAATGTAATCTTTGTTAATACATGTAGCTAATTAATTACTGCTTAGTTATCTAAACTTTCGCTTGGTAAATCCTTTTCTACAGTAAAATACTTCCAATTAATATTATAGTATATTGTACGTGATGGACATTTAAGGATAGAAAATTTTGTCTTATTAGGGATGGAAAACCTTAAGAGTATGAGCAAAATAAAAGTATAAAAGATATAAACACAAGTGGCATGTATCCTATGGAATTGATAATATAGGTTCTGGGTGTAGTAAATCTGCAGAAGAATGAGTCTATCAATGGGAACCTAGGGGAGAAACACGGTGCAAGTAGTACCTTACCCATTAACGTCTCTTGATGAGAGAAAATTTAAGTACTGTGTGATATACCCTCAGACAGTGGTGTTTTAGTAATCATTCCATTCATTACCTCAGACAGAGTAAAAGGAAAACCTATATATCCCTTGTAAGAACCTGATCATACACGTTACATAGGAAATATCTTTAAAATCTTCTCAAGAATAACTAAGCCATTATCAGTCATATTTATACAGAAGCAACCTTAGGTATTGTAGAATCTAGCTTGTTCAAATTATGACCCCCAGGGAGTTGGAGGGCACAACAGAGGGTCAAAGTTTTGCATAAGATTATATAGGAATCATCTTGAAAAAATCTTCTGCTCAAGAACAGCAAAGTCGTGATTAGTCATGTTAATATAGAAGCATTCTGAGGTAGTGTAGATTCAAATTTGTTCAAGTTTAGGGTGGGTAGGGTGGGTCACAATGAGAAATCAGAGTTCAAAGGAAAACATAGGGAAAATGATCTTTAAAATTCTGTGTTTAAGAACAGCAAAGCCATGAGAAGTAATATTGATAAAGAATCATCCTGAGGCAGTGTAAGTTAAAGTTTGCCCCCCCCCCCCCTCCCCTGCCCCCGGCGTTCAATTTTAATACTGAACTGATTTCTGCGTCTTCCTAGTCAATGTGCTCAGGTGAGAGATGTGGCCCATTGGCCTCGTGTTAACTACATGTACAAATAAGTATAAAAACTTAAGTTGCAACTACGCAGACACTACCATCTGGAAAGTGAAGTGTTAATATATATTTTTCACATGAAGCTATGTAATGGAAACTCGGGTGGAAATGAATGTCATTTTTTTATTCCCCTCAAGTAGTATAAAAACATCCAATTCATTCAAGGACTGCTCATTCTGAAAAAAAAGATTATAGTTGATATCAGATAAAATTAAATCTCGGTAGATACATGTAATAAGGTTTCGACTGTCGAGTCACTTCAGAATTATCCTCATATTAGATATATGCATGGCTCTACAATTTTACTTAGTATAAGACATATTCCTGGTCACAATTAATTTAAAGGGATTTCGAGATGCCGAAGCAAAACGGTATCAATGAAAAAATTTGTCTTTAAAGAAAAAATAATGTATGAGTATAGTCAAAGCTTACTGCTTTTCACATATGTAGGTCACGTCTCTATGGTTACACTCCACATCTACCCACTTGAGATCGTCTCCCACCCATTCCATCATCATACAGTTGAATGTCCCGTTATTGGTTGGTCGTCCGTCAGCCCAATTAGTGTAGGGGCCTACCGCCGCTCCGGTTTCCAGCCATCTCCATGAGCCCTCAATAGCAAAATCTGAGGCCCCAGTCCAATAACGATACAAACGGTTACCTTATTAGTAGGAATAAATAAAGGTGTAAAGCTAAAAAGGTAAATAATTGTTTACTCTATTGAAATCTTCTTCCTGAAGTAAACTTGAGTAGCTAAATCATCTGCCGAACTTCAACTCGTACATACACATGTAGAAAAGAAATGTGTTTATATAATGTTGTATCGTCCCAAAAAAAACAGGACTTCGTAGAGCGTACGCACACAAATGATCTGTGAGAGGATGGAATCAAACGAATAACCTTGATTTTACGATGTGCCATTGAATTGGCTATGAAATTCAGGTAGGTTGACAACAATGACTCAGGAAAAAATTAGCTTTTTACAACGGCTGTATCGTTGTTGTTGACAAGATATACACGCACGATCAAATAACACGAAGGATTCCGTGCGATTAACGCCGATTAAAACCTATACATGAACGATTCTTCACGCACGCGAATCTAGACGTTGCATGTAAATCCGATCAAAATCTAAAACGCATGATTCTACACCGGAACACACGCTAATCAAAATAATCGTTCTGTAAATACTTACTGTGCATTACACTGACCACTTGTCGTACAAAGGTGGCTTTTGCAGCATTGTCAATTGTTGCTAGATATGATTGCTTGGATTTACAATCTCTCTGCACAATATAGAAATAATAAAGTATAGTCAGTATTGTAGTTAATCACTAATGACACAAAATCAACAAAAAATAATTCTTATATATATATATATATATATATATATATATATATATATATATATATATATATATATATATATATATACATATATATATATATATATATATATATATTTAGCGTGTAGGATATTTTGCGGAAACTGATTTTACAATAAATAAGGAAAGATTTCATTTAGCTCTCTCTGATCATGATAGATGAAATAATGAGATAAGGAACAGTATTCAATCTCATATTTAAACAAAAGAATTCGGGAGCATAGCAAACACGGGCCTTCAAAAACATCGGAGGCGGGATCAGGTGTCATGGAGGAGTGAGCATCCTCCGGCGACCGGCACACCCTCCGTGTGCTCCTTGTCCTGATAGGGAAAACAGAAAAATCTGTAGACAACTCAGTGTGTAAATGATGGCCTAACAATTAGTATGAAAAAAGTCAGTCAGCATTTGACTTAATGATACATTGAGAAGGTCATTAATTTGCTATATATGACTTTAACTGAAACTGTTGATATCCTTGTTTTATCAACTTGTTTATCAGTAGCTTGCCTCGTCTTAGAAATTGTTCGTACGTAGAGCATGTTCTTACGCCTCGAATCAGCTGAGAGTCGTAAACCCCATATGCAAGTGATAAGTGTATATTGCTGCATAAGTAAGGGAAGTTGACGATAGAAAATTTGAAGTCATCACCTTTATCATAAAGTTTTGTTTTTAGGTTACCATTAATGTATATCCAAATATAAAACAGATGTATCTAGCTTGACAACTATTCCAGAGAAAAATAACTGAAACATGGATATTTTTTTCATGCAATAAATGTCCATTATACATTCCTCTCGTATGAATGATTTGAATATATTTACATGTACCAATGCGTTTCCTTAAATGACAATACTAACGAAATTGACAGTCAATTTTCAATATGAAGTTGATCATGGGATCAGACTTTCCTGCGCGTCTGGAAAGCAAAACCCCACAAAACATTTGAAGATTTCTGGATTGTGACGTCATGTAAAACATATAAATGTAAGAATTAAAATATCATTTATTAGAGTTTCATTGGGATATCACATGAAGTTGGTACTTGTTCAAATCTCCTATACTATACCAATTGTTTTTACGCTAAGTACCTGAGCACCGAGATAGTCCCTCCTATCATGACCAAAAAACATACATTCTCCATCATAATCTGCCCAGTCGAGGGGGCAGTTACAAAGTGTGCAGGCAACAGCTGAAAAAGAGGAAAAACTTTTCTGAGACTAAGATAATAATCTGATTAAGGTTACTATTGCAGAAAGAGTTATTTTCGCCCCGTGTTAATTTCACCCTTTAATTTTGCGAACAATTTTGCTCCGTGTTGAATTCTCCCAGACACATATGGAAAGCAAACGTGTTAAAAATTCCAACTCTGTTATTCTTACAATATATACATGTAAACCTTGCATAATTTACAAATCACGAAAGTACAATTTACATTTCGCCAGTAGACAAATCGCAAAGTCTTCGAATCACACATGAACATTGACATATTTAACTTGCATTTACGTTTCACATTAGTCATGTTGTATTGGATAGTTACAATGAACACATTGTGATAGAACAATTGACAAATTCTGAAATTATGATTTACAATTTACAAATTAAGATTGAATTGTGTACATTTTAAGAAATACAGTTGGAATTTTGAGCCCTTTGGCGTTCCATAGCAACATTCGTGTTAATGAGATAATGATAACTTTCCTGAATTCGTTCCGTTTAAAAGTCGCCCACTTGCGTGCTGTGAGGGTGAAAGGTGGCGAAAATAAAACCCCGGGGAAAAATTTCCCTGTATCGGTATCTGCTCACATATATTTTGGTGAACTTGTTCTTCAAATTTTGACACTAGATGATTTCGTACCACCTGGTGTACACAGTCTTTGCATTTATTTTTATTTATTTTTGCTTGGAACAAATATAAAAGATATGCAAAATTTCTTATTTTGCTAATTAAATTATCAAACATGTAAAAACTAAATACCTGCTGAAATGAGAATAAGATGTCGAATCATGTCCTGTCCTCTATGGCACGAAATATTATCATATAATGACCTATATCTCAATCACTCATGTTAAGATCTGTCTATACAGTACAAATGACCCAGAGCCTGGAACTGTCCAGCTTTCTATAACCTGTCCGACTTACATGGTTTCTGTGATCTATGTTTACGTTACTTATGAAATAATTCGGCCCTTTCAAACCTAGTATGTGAACCCTCCATGCGTTGTTATATTTCCTCAGATGTATATTTAATTATATTTATACATATATTGACTTTATTGACGCCCAGTTCTGCTATGATCTTCGGTTTTTGTTAAAACTGTTCTGATGTTTCTTCATTTCTAAATTCAAAGAATTCAAAGAAAATTCTAAAGTCAAAGAAGTCAATAATGAGAGAGAGAGAGAGAGAGAGTCAGTTCAAATTTTATCTTCAGCGTTCTGGTAGACGAACAGCAGAACTTCTCACAGATTTTACCATCAGACAATTTTTTTCAATGCAATGCAACAAAGCATCCTTATTTATCTTGCAAAAACAAAGCAGTCAAAATTAATCTCAAAATTGACAATCTATTTTTGTCCCAAACACAATATTTATTTTTCATTTGTTAAAGCATTTGTCTACTAAACTAAAACTTTGCTTTCAGGCTATCATTCTGTTCTCTCGTCTGTTTGTTATTTCAAGATGGTAGATTCCCTGTCCTTCTGTCCAAATAAATACAGACAGACATTATAAATCTGAACGCAACATGTCAAGACATCGAAAGAGTCTGGTCATTAATCAAAATAATTCAACAAGAACAAGCTAAGTCCTTTGCTTACTTGTAGATGTTGATATTCAAAATGACACAATCGCCGGCCATCTTTGTCCCTACAACATTTAAAATGCAATTGCAGTATTTGGGTGGCCCATTTTAAGTGATGTTTCGTTGAGACAAGAAAATACATATTATGCCTATTATTTTGATTATCGTATTTTCACAAATGACTAAATTCTGAATGTTTAGCAATATTCTTATGCTTTTTCTAAAGAATTTTCATTGAATAGATCTGTGTCTTGAGTTTCAAAAAGTTAAAATGGCTGAACAGGTATTTTTTTTTATTAATCATTTTAGCTCAGTATAATTGAATAATATAGAGTTATCTCTCAGCCAATGACGCTTGATCCACCAGAGTCGGATCTGAAAGCAAAATCAAAAACAATTCATTATAAATTAAAAATCTCTGAGTTTTCTTAACCATGAAATCATATTTTTTGTAGTCCAAATAATGTACCCCTTGCATACTTGTGTATTTTGAACTATGCAGATACGTCATATGAACAAAGAACTATAAAGTACTCACGGTTTTTCACACACGTAATAATGGTTTCCACCATATTCTTTGCCGTGGTGGTATGGGGTACAGTTATCGTCCATCCAAAACAGGTCGGTTCCTACAAACTTCATAACGAGGCAGTTTGTAGTTTCGTTTTTAGATGGATACCCGGCAGCCCATTTTGTATATGGCCCTATAGCGGTTCCGGTTTCCATCCAGCGCCACTGACCTTCAAAAATGTAATCATCGGCGCCTGCCCAAAATGCTGTCTCCCGAAATTCTGAAATTAGGAAGTCAATCTCAATGCTTATTACTGATATGCAGGATTCAAAGAACTAATGAATAACATTTCGAAAAATCCCTATCTTTCGTTGTAAAATCAGGTATAATCGTACACTAAGAGCTCCTCCCCAACCCCCTTTTTAATACTACTAGATACTGACCGTGTAAAACTGTGAGGACCTGGGTAACAAAATTATGTTTATCTTCATTGTCATCTGTCAATAAGTAGGCTCCCATTTTCCTGCAGTCTTTCTACGGAGAATAAAAAATACAAGGGTACAATGTACGGAAGTTTTTCAGATCTGGAATTTTCATGAGGAAAAAGATGTGGTTGTGGTTAATCGCATACATCCGATCATCTAAACATATGCGTTTCTAAACTCTTTTTTATCTTTAAAATACTAAATGCTTTACTCAAGATACTTAAGTTTGGATTTTCACACGGGAGCCCTCATGATAATTAAAAGCTTATACATGTACTCACTGCCGCGTCAACCCAGCCTCTAGCAGATCTGCTGAAATGCAAGCACTCGCCTTGAAATTCAGACCATTCTAAGGGACAGGCACCAAACACGACAAGTGCACCTGATAAAAAAAAAATATTATGAAGCCGTTTAGAAGACTAGAAGTCTTTCTCTAGATTTTTCAGAATAAACATTTTTATTTCTTTTTTATTTAAAACTGAAACATCAAAAAATCGAATTTAGTTTGTTGATTTCATGGCATTTTAAGGTACATTTAAAAATATCTAATTGTCAAAAGACAAAAATAATAAAAAATACTCACAACAGGTAAACACCACGACTGTTCCTAAAAGCTTCGCCATTTTGATCACAAATGCCTTATCAGTATAGCCGGTCAGTTAAGTCATCTATCACACAAGAAGGACAATATTAATTTGAAACAAACTTATAAATTGCCTTTTAAGAAGTTTTTTTGTGGATCAGAGTTACTTAAGATCTTTTTAAAAAATTATAAATTTGAAATACTTTTTAAACAGAACTACTTAATTATTGTATTAATGCAAAATGAATGTAATACGGAAAGATTATAAAATCTTGTTTTTTTTTACCCCCCCCCCCCAAAAAAAAAAAAAATTAAAAAAAAAAAACAACAACAACAACAACAAATGTTGGAACTACAACAAAAAATTTGTTATTGGAGATACTTCAATGCTGGCTATGTATTGTACAATTTAAGCCTTTCTAGCATAAATTTGTAAATCTAATTTTGCCGACTGCATTTTTTTATTCTTGAAAGATAATATCATTCTTCATTAAAGTTTTATATTTTTTAAAACTATTCCAGTCCTGATTTGATACAAATACTTTGAAACAAACTCGCATGACACACTTTTCAAATTATCTCCGCATTGCTTGAGTTATTTGAAAAAAAAATTCCTCTATTTCATTGAATAGTGTCACGCTGCTGGCAAACTATGGCACCTTCCAAATATACAATACGCCTATATTATCAATTAGCAAAAATTTAATTGACACATTGTATGTTTTATTTTTTTTCTTTTCTTCGGGGGAGGGGGGTAGAAATCGAGATAAAATACAAATTATTTTCTTTGTTTGTAAGTGGTCGACATTTCCAAACACGCGTTGAATGTGGCCTCTTAATCGACTCTGATGTTACGTTTTGTACATAATTAAGCCAATGTCGGCAAACTAGAAAAATGAATGTAATAAAAAATGATAGATCCTCTCCCAAAGTGGCTGCTATTTTCGAAATATTAATCCCGAAGACTTTGAAATTTCTGCTGCATTAATACACTAGTTGGTTGTTTCGAGACAGAGACAGAGATTTTAGGGAAAAGACAAGACATAACATTCAGAAGAGGAAAAGAAGAGGTCATTTATTTAGTAAAATTAATGACAGAATAATCAAAAAAGTCATGTATATGTAAACACAAATAAGACAATTAAAGCAAAACATACTAAACATAGTTCTCAAACAAATATGCAATATTATTCATCGCTTACACCTCCATTGCACCTGATCCAACCTCTGTTTTCAGAGGTCTATGTTGTTTTGCTCACAATTTGTATTGCTTAATTGAATTTTTGAGCATACCATCACATTTCATCACGTAGAATAAAACTGTTCTTGGTGAGACAACACGTGAATCTGATCTTGATTTGAGGAAACCTGAATCTGATTTTGATTTCACATCACATGATACTGATCTTGATTTGACATCACGTGATACTGATCTTGATTTGACATCACGTGATACTGATCTTGATTTGACATCACGTGATACTGATCTTGATTTGACATCACATGATACTGATCTTGATTTGACATCATTTGAATCAGAACTTTCAATCACTTGAATCTAATCTTACTATCGTGAACTTGACATCACGTGAATCTGACCTTGACTTGAACATTACTTGAATCTTATTTTGATTCCACCTACGTTATTGTGGTCTGAATATGACATTGTCTGAATATGATTTTGTACAGTGTATCTGATCGATTGAAACCTATTTTGACTTGACACCAAAAATCATGATCAATGTCATAAAACACCCTTAGGACATAGACGACATGAACATAATTTTCTGTACATATGAAGAATACACATGATTTATAAATTTAGGCTTTAACATTCATTAAAAATTACATTTCTTAACGACTTTCAGTTATAACAACACTTTAAGTTATATATAACAAGAAAGATCCTCTGATATCGCAATCAAAAATATGCTCAGAATTAATTTTATTTAAGAAGTTCAAGTCAAGACACAATTTAAACACCTTAGTGCTAATCACCTGGCTTCACATTTAGCAATTAGTTTCAACTAAACGATACCATTAGTAGAAAAAGTAATATATAAATGTACTTAGAGACTTTATTCAAATTTTTAGTCAAATTTCAATGAAGGTGTGGAATTTTGATGCATTGTTTACTAAAACTATTGTTGTCTTGGATACAAAATTCAAGCTTATTTCATTACATTCATACTATCGATCACCATTTGCTCTTCTTTATTTAAAAATACATGTGAATTATCTGAAAGATTCAAATTCAAAACCAATTAAGTGGCTAACGATATCAGCAGTCATTATTCTTTGATTTAAGTGGATTTAAAGTGTTTCTCAACAATCTTAGACACAACGTCCTCGCAGAGCGAAAGTTACTCAAGCCAACTTGCAACTAAATGATATAACAAACCAGATGATTTCAACTTTCTATTGTCAACTTTCCTTATTTGTGTAGTAACTTTCCACGATCAGTTTTTAAACCGAGACAGGGCTACTCACAAATAAGTTAATGTTACAGGGATTTCAACAAACTTGTTTACAGTCAACATTTTCGTAAATTCTATGGTCCTTATAATGACCTTATAAGCAAATATAGCCTATCATTGAGTCGTATTTTGGCTGACTTTGTTTCCTACCAATTGTTAGACCATTGTTTTTATATACTTATTTTGACTACGGAATGTTCCGTCTACTTGATCAATACATAGGGCTAAAAGCGGATATGACCGGTCAACAGGGGGTGCATACTCCTCCTAGGCACCTGATTCCACCTATGGAATTTCCAAGGGTTCGTGTTTATGCTCTGTTCACAGATTAGTATTGTTTGAAGGTTTATTATGAGATCACGATCACTGTTCGTTTTCTACATCCTTTTCATTATCCTGGAGTTATATTCTTAGAGCATTTCTTCTGCTTTCGAAATTTGTTTGAAATGGTCATATTTTTGCAAAACATTGTTTCAGAGTTTTTATTTCGCCTTTTAATATGTAAAACTTGTGTAGGGTTATGTTTCTTTCAACTAAGTAGTTAGAAAGAAAAAAAAAATTAAACTCTGAGTGAAATTAAAGCACAGAAACATCTTTGTTCATGCAAATTTACTCATACAAATTTCTTATTCACAAACAAAACCAATCTCCTGGTGCAGGCATTTTATTAGCGGTGACTTTTCGTGGGTTTATGAATAGCGTCTGTCGGCATCGTAGAATCTGGTATGTCTGTGCTGGAATCTCCTTGACATTTGCCATAAACGGAAGTAAATGTTGGTAGATTAATGTTTGGTACGCATGTTAAGTTACTTGAACATGCGCATTCTGACTCAGACACCACGGTCATGCAGTGGTGTGTGTTTGTTGGAATACGTTTGCAGTAGACGTACGAAGCAAGGAACTGGTCTCGAACACAGCAAAACCCGGAATCACATGATCCGTAACGGTCACTCATATCACAGCGTATGTTGTCCTAAAAACAAAGAAAAGAGAAAAAAAGAAGTCAACGCCTTAGTGACGTTTGTATCTCTTTGTGGAGGTATACAACATTACAGCTGGTTAATTATCTTTATGAAGTTACAAGAGTTTTTTTTTTTTTTTTTTTGGGGGGGGGGGGGGGTCGGTGGATATTAATTTCTAATACAATAGTAGCAAAATAAAAAAAACCTCATTAGATGAGCATGAGATTTTGATTTACTGCTAAAGAAACACTTTGCAACTTTTTAAATTAAATTGTAATCATCTGTTTACTCATGAGATGATATAGTTTTAAATTTAAAAATTACATCTGTTTCTTAATAGGAACAAAGGTCCAAAAAGGTATTTTCTAATTGATTTAAATCTTACCTGCGCATCAAGACGGGTAACAAGCACAGAAACGACAAAGAGAATTATTGTTTTGGCGGCCATTGTTCATGTACTAGATCTGTAAGGGAGCGCCACCTGTTCTTTCACAGATTATACTGTCCAGCTTAATTTCTTTATCTTGTATGACATGTACTACATGTATATACATGATATATTATTATGCTGAAACTGTATTGTCGATCTTGGTTCATTATAATGTACTTCAAGATTGAATGAATGAATGAATGTCGTAAATGTACAAGACTATGAATCATTTGCTATTTTTTAAAGATGATCGTTAACCTGTATCGGTAAATCAAAAAGATATTAAATTTCAAAATTTTCTAATGTTTTCAAACCATATATAGAGGTTATGCAAGTTTACTGCGAATCAAATTACAATATTTTAGAGAATATTGACACTTTAGCGATGATTACCCATGCCTCATTCGATTCAGTAAGAAGTGTACTTAAACGAATGCAGAGGAAGGAAACTAAAACATGGCGGTAATAGCATGGTATTAACATAACAATCAAAAATTATTTGCTTGTTTCAAATTTTAATAAAAATAAAAATAGAAGATGTATTTAGAAGAAATTGATCATTACTTCATTAATGAACCAATTGCCAAAAAAAAAAAAAAAAAAAAAAAAAAAAAATTAAAAAAAAAAAAAAAAAAAAAAAAAAAAAACGCGATCTCTTGAGTGTCGGTTGCATATCTGCAATTTAAAACTGAAAAAAAAAACTCGTTGAAGATGGCCCTGTAAAATTTGATAGAAATCCAGAATCATTTACTTCCATTCATAAGATGAAATTATACAATTCAGTAAACTGTAAAGTGAATGACCGTTTAATGAATATTGACTGAAGAGCAGGACTCAGCCATTCAGCCGAATTTTCAGACCTTCAAGTTTGAATGAATGGCAGGGTTCATCTTGAGATCATTATATAATCAAAGATTTTTTTTCTTAAAACTTGGTCATTATCTCATATCCTAGATTTCTTTTCCCCCAAAAATGTACTATTATAAACGCAGTCAATTAACGAAACATAATCCTCGGTAGTGAAATGGCCGAATTATTTTCTTAATCATCTTATTCATGCTATTAGGGGAGCTTAGTTTTAATTTGCTTGCATTTGCAGATGTGATATACGAGATGGTATCTGAAAGCATTTTCGTCCTATCATACTCATCATGCAACATTTAACATTTATTGACTTTAAATTTTTTTTAAAAATATTTAGCAGATAAGTCTACTTGGGTTAAAGTAGGCATCTACGGTAAACTATTAAACTATAAAATTTCTGTATCTTGATCATGAATTGATGTAATGTAGTCAATAGGCTATTGTGTGATTTTTTTTTATTTTTTCTTATTAATATCTTAAGCAACTTATTTATATTTTTTTTCCAACTGCTTAGGTACACATGTATGTATTTTTTTCCTGTAAATCACCCATTTCTGTACTATATTTGCCTTAAAGTTTACAATTGTTGTATATACAAATAAGATACAAAGTTCAAGGAATGTGAAATGTAACTGATTTACATATGTTCGTAAATTAATTATAGTTAGTATCCAGTAGGCCTTGTTTGTGTTTAATTTTTTCTATATTTTTGAATCTGATAAAAACATTGTGATCATTATTTAGTGTATTTTTGAAGCAACGGAGAAAATTTAAATATATATATATATATTCAGGTGCGCTAAGAATTTCATGCAAAGGAGAAAAACTGAAAAAGTCCATTTGTGACTAGACATTTCTTTACTCTAAAGCATGTGTCAACAATGTAGATTGATTAGGTCCTAATGATTGACTGTTCCTTGTTTTAACCCGAGTCGACTGTATTTCAGCCACATTTCGGCATCATTGAACAGAACATTTTACTAAAACAAGATATTTAAGTTGAGGCATGGGCGAAAAAAAAAGAAAATAGGAAAAATAGTAATAAATTTGCAAACTAAATGAGATAACTGGAAATTGGAAAGACAAACATTCCCTCTTCTATAGTTTAGTTTTACCCGGTATTCCTTATTGCGTGGACCCTGAGGTCCACGCAGAAAATATATTAGCGGTGTTAAACCGGATGCCATGGGCTTACGTCAGGCTACGCATGCGCGATGATGCTAGAGAGTTCGCCTCTAAGCGGCTTGAACATGTTGAATTAAAACCACTAGGTGTTAAAAGATAGTCTTTGCCATGTTTACCAGCATTAGTTTTGTGCATCAAGGTTTGCAAAATAATTTGATAGACAGCAATCCAAATATAGCTTGATAAAGGCTTGTAGCAATGTTTTTCCATGTGGGGGAGAGGGAGAAACATCCAAAAAAAAAAAATTCTGCGTACTACATATCTGTGCTACACGTGTACCATCTATCTTTCCAATGATAGGATACTTCCGTATAAATCTAGTACAGATGTCATGTCCCAGCCGTTAAGCATTACATGTATCGAAATAGCCCGATTTTTTTCAGTTAAATGACAAAACTATAGGCCAATCGGGAATAAAATTTAACAACTTTGCTATGAAAGTACAATCACTCAAAGTAGGCAGATCATTGTAGAAAATGTTAACGAAAGGTAAACCTGTGTCACCTTTCAGAGTAACCAATGAACTCGTCCATGGATGCATTGACGGTCGTTGTTACAAGAATAGATATGGGTTACCCCATATCCAAAATATTCGACTTTTAATTTACTCCAGTTTTCACAAGAAAAAAAACTGTACATGTTATGAAACTGGTGTATAGTCCTTCATGTCTGTAGCAAATACCGTCACCAGCCTAAGCGTCACTAGCAAACAGTACACACACCTGTGCTTGCAAGACCAAATAGCCTAGGTCTACACACTTGCGATAAGATTGTCAATCGCATCTTCTCAGACCTTTTGCCGAGAAGTTAAGTACGATTGCAGGTGTTGTATATTAACCATTCCGTTATTTAAAAGAGACAGAGAGAGAAAAACACACAAAAATTAATCTTTTTTGTGTGTTTTTGAATTGATCGAGTTAATCGATAACTTAGCATAGCCGTTGTTTAAGATAACTCGAGACCCTTTAGTAAAGGGGGGGGGGGTTCTAAGTCACACCACAGGCACTTACATTCAAGCCCGTAGCAACAGTTTTCAAAGGGGGCAACCTCCAAAAAGAGTTGACAAGCAGAAATAAATAAATAAATTAACAACCTGTGCACCACCCTGTAAAATCCTATTGGGGGGGGGGGGGGGGGGGGCTTCGTCTAACTTTTCGGTACATTTTGATTTCTTTTAAATGTTTGATTTTCTGTATTTTGAACGTTTCCGCAACAAAAAGTGCGGGGGAGCTTCCAATGCAAATTAAAGAAAAAGTGAGCCCTCCCCCCTCCCCCACATACTACGGGACATTTTGAACCTTTCTCTTCATTGATTAAAATATCCCCATAATATAAGGAGATAAATAATAAATATTGTCCTTTATAAAAATTTTGATATTTTTTAGACAAAACTTGTACATGACAATTAATTGTCAGGTACAAATTTTGCATAAGAAATATCAATATTTTTGTAAAGGACAATATTCTCTTATGGATACTCCCTTTCATGACTTTTTATGCATACTTCTTAAAGTTAGTTACTTTAGAAGATGGTCCAAAAATGGCATAGCCGTACGTTCGTTCGCTGGAATCTTCCGACGATATCAAAGTGAACTATTTCATGTTACATGTGGGTGGTCGAGGCCCGGGACCGGTATTGTGAAGGTACACGGAGGAAGCAATAAGCAAAACTCTTTTTATAGAGAGCAGAAAGGGCAGAGATTGAAGTACTTAATATTTTATTGAAAATACTAGATGTAAAAAAATATATATATATTACAGAATAAACATTCTCTCTCTTCCTCTTTCCGCAAAAATAAAGGGGGTTCCAACGCCCGAACCCCCCCCCCCTCCCTGGATACGCCAATGGAGATTACGATACCTGCACGCTTAAGCCTCTTTTAATTCTGTTGTTAATTTTAAAGGCTAAATTACAATTGTGATAGATACCTAGATCAACATTTCATATTCATATCATTTCAAGGTCACGATTTTTCCTATCATTACAGCCTAATTAAGCAGACTTAAATAACGATGAAAATTAGAAAAAAAATTAAGATTAAACTTAATTACACCTTTGTAAACTCACTAAGTCTAGAAATTTTCTTTAAATTTCTTTTCGAAACGCATGCATATGGTCCACGTATTGCAGTCCTTTTTTAAAGGACAGCAACTTGTTATATTCATCAGAACTGTCCATTCTGATTTAAATTTACCATCCACTAGTGAAGAGAAAGGAGTACTTTTTCCCCAAAAGCAATAAGCAATACAGGTTTAATCTAATATTCTAAGAGTTGTTTTAGCACAACAATAACCAACAGAAAGGACTATGCAAACGAAAGTTCTATATTATAATCATGTTTTAAGGCTGAATCTGACGCAATCTGTTTTTTAAGAGACATGCAATTTTTATGATCATGATTGTAATAAAATAATTAAAAATATCCATTAAAGAAATCTTTTTTTTTTTTTGTAGTACATTTTACAAATATTTCTTACTGGTTACGTCATTATCTCGACATAAATCGAACAGATGTTGTGACTACTGCTTATTAAAGTCAATAAGAGCATACATAGATACAAACAATTTGATTTATCCACTGTATCCACCAGTATCCACTGGTAGGGAACTCGGTGTAATAAACGAAAAGTAACTCAAAGGAGCACTTTGGATTGCATAAGATTTTTTATTAAGATTTTAAAGTATACAGGCCTTTTAAGGACATTGGCAAGGTTCCTGGTTATTGTATAGAATTTTTCAAGAACTTTTGAGTAGGTTTAAATGTACTAAATAGGCTATATTCTGGATCGTTTTACCTACTAATCCAGCATTCTTTTTTAGATTTTGTCAAATTAGTGTTTTTACAATTCTTAATGCATTTCCTATGTAAAATGTTGATAAAAGGGACCTACATAAATTTTCACCATAATATTTCTTCAAAACCCATTTATTTCATACAGTTTTTGTATTGTATACATTATTGTAACTTCATTTCCTATGACTTCTAGATATTTTGGTTGAAAATGTATTTATAGAAAAAAGACATGGATATACCGGCACCGATCATCATTTTTGAGTTGCGTCCCTTAACAGCTAAAATTGGTCAAGTGACTGGTTGATTGTTTTTATCATGTAATTGACTGAATTGATTGAAATACATTGTCATAAAAATATTGACATGGATTTATTTTTAACTTTTATTCGTAATTACTAAGTGCTGATTCCTTCACACGACCTAAGAACTGTTCTCAGTCGGCATGGTCGACCTACCTTTCAGCATATGTCACATCTTTGCCCTTCCCAGCATACCGAGCATAACTATGGTAAATGACGACCTGTTTGCTCTTTGTCCCTGAATACAATGTACAACAAAGCCATTACTACTTTTCGTTCTTGCTGTATAGAAGATTCTACCCGTTGAAGGAAGTACACGTGCTTTTGTTTACCTCTATAACATACGCTTTACTGGTTTTCACCGCTTAGAGAATTCTACACGGGAGATCACTCTCAATCACTATTTTACAAGTGAAAAAACCCATGTATTAAACCTTTTTTCTCCGGAAAGCCCTGACTTGCCAATGTCCTTAAAGTGGGAATTTTTATAATTACCTTGGCTGTATTGTTGACATTGTCAATATAGCAATATTCAATGTCTCTATTATTAAAATTATTTTTTTTTTTCGGAGTTGTCATTTAATTTCTGACATAATTCTGCAAAAATGTAGAATTAGTAACAGAAAATTGTAAGTAGAAGCAATAGAAATTATGTTTTGCATTTCATGCTGTTGTTAATCACACATAATACCTTTATATTGTTTATTTTTCCTTTGTCGGTACTGCGCATTATTCTGATGAGAAAAATGAGATTGGACGAATGTTTGTTTGGACAAATCAAAAGTTCCAATATACATCATAATCTTAACCTCAGCAGCCTATTCCCAGGCATGAGTACATGTAAAATGTCTCTCAATTCTAATCATTTTGATTAACTACATATATATATATATATATATATATAGATAGATAGATAGATAGATAGATAGATAGATATATATATATATATATATATATATATATATATATATATATATATATATATATATATATATATATATATATATATATATATATATATATATATACACATTGTATATATATATAGGCTTACCGAGTATATAGCTGTGACTTTAATGAAGAAAGTGGTCTGGTAAAACTGATTGGCACTTTGCACATATTGTCGTCTTCTACATATTGTCGCCTGTGACAAGATGTGCCAAGACGAGCCTTTTTTCCTTCTGCAGTACGGACGACAAAATGTAGTTACACATCGGTACATTTTGTTGTCAACGAGAATATGTACTGTGAACATTTGCCCATTTTGTCGCCAATATATTGTTTTCAAGAATATTCGCTAAGGTCTTGAAGAGAGAGAGAGAGACTGAAACAAAGAAAGAATAAAACAGAGTCTATGAAAGAGAAAGAAAACAAGCAATAACGAAATTTAAAAAAAAACTAATCAGAAATTGTGTCCAGGATCGGTGTGCACTACTATGATGTGCAAAGATACCGGAATTCGGGATTATTTGATAAATCAACGTAATCTTTTGAGATCGAATGTTAATTTTTGTGTTCAATAGTAATAATTATCTGTGTATGTTTGTGTGATTCTTATATATGCATTGATAGTTGCTTCAGAATCTATAGACTAGATACATTCTTAAGTCATATTGTGAAATAGGTTAGAATATTTAGTCCATGCACATGATATCAGTGAGCCGAAGGTGATGAAAGTTCTTTTTTTAACAGATAGTGGGTGTGTTGTTATAAGTTTCAGAGAGAGAGAGAGAGAGATGTTCCTCGTCTAAAGGGTTCATTGCAGCTGCTTCACTGATTTTGAAAAAAATGAAAAATTAGCGATCTGATGAAAATTGAATGTATAAATGTATCATCATCATTATCCATTCTACTGTAACTCTAACAATTTGCATATGTCGCCAGCGACAATACATGTTATGTACATGTATAATTTTGCATCCTGCAACAATATGAAAGATGGACGACAATCTGTACATGCAGTAAGGATATGTACATTAACAGATTGTCGCCGGCGACATTTTCAGTGGCACGCAATACCACAGGACGAAAATAAGTACCGTCAACACCCTGTATCACTGCATATATTATCGTCCATCGGCACATCTTAACCCCGGCGACAATATGTACCGAGATGAGCCTTTTTTTTCTACTGCAGAATGGACGACAAAATGTACATTCACACATCGGCACATATTGTCGTCAACCATAATATGTTCTATGAAAATCTGCACATTTTGTCGCCAAAATATTGTTTTGAAAAATATTTTCTTGGGTCTTAAAGAGAGAGAGAGAAAAAAAAGCACACACAAACATAAAGACAGACAGACTTTATGATAAGTAAGTTAAGAAATAATGTGGAGAGAAATTTTTGTTCAGAAAATTGTGTCCAGGATAATTATACACAAATATGATATGCCAAGATAACAGAATTCTTGATTAATCTTATAAATTGTCTTATTTTTTCTCTGTACATGTATATACATTTGCAGATTGAATGTGTATTTTTGTTCAATAGAAATAATAATCTTTATTAATTCTCTTTTGTGTGATTCTTATACATGTACAGATATTATTTGATATTGGGGGTCGATATTTTTCAAAAGTCTTCCTAAAATGTCCGCTTATAATTATAAGAAGTTTATATAAATTCTTATAGAATTTATATAAATTCTTAAGTGTTTCTTCAGAAATATTGTGAAATCATTTCGATCTTTTAGTGGACTGGAAATCAGTGAGTCGAAAGTGATGAAATTAACTTTCTTTTTTAACAGAAAGCAGGCTCAGGGGCTATAAAACTTTTATCTCAGTCTCACTTTTCCACTATTAATTCCGTTTGTAGAAGTGAGACTGAGATCAAAAGTGAGCTCGTCCAAGTATTACTTTTACTCATATATATATAGATATATATATATTTAAAAGGTGGTCACTGCATCTGTTTCACTGCAGTTGAAATAATGACAAATCTATATAATAATATAAAACTGTTACTAAGTATTTCTTTAAAATCTTCTATCTTCAACAAAGAATTGTCTCAGTTTTTGGTCGTCTAAGAAGTACACTTAATTTGATTTGAATCTCATTTCTTTCATTTCCCTCTGTAAGAAATAGTCATTATCTTAAAAAGTGTTCTGTGAGAAGATTGTCCGTATCTGTGAAGTCTGACTTCGGGGCTATAAAACCTTATAGATGAGCTCATTTTTGACCTCAGTTTTACTTGATTTCGAAAAAGTGAGACTGAGATCAATAGTGAGCAGGTCTTAGTTTATGACCCCCAGAGCCTGATGTAAGAAAGGTCATACGTGTTGGACTTTAATGAACCAAGAAATGTTAAATTTCAAAGATTTAATACTTTGATCTTTATTTAAAAAAAAAAAAAAATGTACGAAAAAAAACAATCATTGTAAACAGCATTTGACGTATTTTATTTTCCAACTATGCCTGGATTCCCAGCATTAATCCGGGAATATATGTAAAGTGCCGGGTTATGCCCCTCGGGTAGTGTGTAGTAATTCTGACCGTCAGCACTCCAACAAATAGCCTCGCCAAGTCCTACGTTATGGTATGGAACTTCAACAGGTTGTTTAGTTAGTGACTTCATGACGTCACCACCATCAATCTTCCAGTAAAAGATGTTGGATTTTGATTTGATAAGGAGTTCGCTACCATCCATAGAAATATCGCCTGAGACTGGGTCATGGTGGTGGGTATGAATGGGAAGAAACTGGGTCGACTCGATGTTGACTGGGTTAGGGTTTCCCCAGGCGCTGCTTGGAAGATGGGAGATCATTCCACGTCCGCTGTATATTACACCTACGAGGTACACCTCTCCTTGTGGATCCACCATTAGCGTTTGTGATTCGTCCTCTGACCATCTTAAGCAGAGAATTAACTTATAATTACTAGTACTTGACGTGTCATCCGACTTTTATGATTAAATAAATTGTAGAGAAATATGTATTACTGTAATAATTTATCCTTGTATTGAAACAATTTGCTTAAGATGCCTCATTCATCTTGTTTTGTCATTAACTTTTAGGATTGAAATGGCATTTTGAAAAATAACAATGATTAATACTCAAATGCTTTTTATTTTGCATCTTTAATTCAATTTATTTCTTTTATGAATAAAAAAAAATACGTAGCAGAGGCTGTTTTGCTTTTGAATGCATTATCTATGGATAAAATCAAGTCTTAAGATAATTCTGATTGACCGCCCATACTAGCTTCTATAGATTAACTTCATAAAATATACAAGCATCAGTCAAGCTTTGTTCTTACGTGTATCGAGCGGTGGAATCGAGAGGTAGAACTTGATCCATGTTAATGACGTCTGGTTCTAGGACTCTGTAGATTGTGTTGGCCGAGGAAGAATGTCTCTCTCCAGAATCAGCGATGTAAATACAGCTAGAATCTCCACACGGACCAACAGCAATGTCCTCCCAATCATGGTTGGTTGCATTAGCAATCTTTAAGGTAGAGATCAGAGCCCCGGATGTTGCATTTATTGCATAAATGTATGGACCTCCTGCTCCATCGTTATGGGTATATAGGACATTTTTGAATGTTCGGCTGGGTGCTAGCCCGGATGCATCGGTTAGGTTTCGAAAGATAACATGGGCAACAAGTTTTCCAGCAGCAAATGATGGAACTGAGAAAAAATAATATATTTTTTCTATTTATATCATACATTTATATTTTTTCAATATCACTTGGAAAATATCTTAATTAATTGCAATGTACTTTTAACATGCAGTAATTAGTTCAAATGTAAAATATTTCAGGTACTTAAGCACGGATGGGAAATACGAGTTTCAAGAGAGAGACATGTAGATTTAGTTCTTTAATGTTTTTTTTTTATTCGTTTACTTTTGAATTTTTATTTGTTTGTTTATTTTCCAATTAGATGTATCAATATTCATTTTTCCCAAAACTGTTAATTTGTTAATTGTGAAGAATTGATAAGTCATCAATATTGATCCTTTTAGAAACCCTATACAGCACAAACAAGTTCATGAATACAATAAATACAGTGTTTATAAAGAACATAAAAGCCAGTTATTTGAATGAATAAAAACTTTTGAAGACAATCTCTTTTTAAATATAGCTAATGTAGGACAAATTTTCACCCAAGGACTGAATAATTAAGGTATCTACATTTAGCGATACTTTTAGATGAATAACAGAATGTCCTGATTTTAAAATGGCTGTAATTATGAACAAGCTGTGTATCTGTCTAACATAATCTAAATGATTTTAGGTTAGTTTCTTAAAGTTTGCAATGCCGACATTTAAAAATTAAAAAAAAAATCTTAATATCGTTGGAAAAAAGATTGCAATCTTTCATTTGTACCTTAATATTCGGAACACAGGTAAGAAGTTCCAAAGCTTATGAAGATTGTATAAAATTCAAGAAATATTTTAATGATTGAATGATTCAATGATTTACCTTCTAAATTGTCTATTGCCTGGCGTTTCAATGCAAGTGTGGCTGTAATGCTCAGCAGCAGGCAAAGTAACATGCCGTCCATGTTGATTTTAATAGAACTGCGTACAGATAACAAGGACCTTGATCCCTATCAGAGTTTGAATTGATATATTAATAACGGTCACGACAGAATAGTGTGCAGTTATCAACCCATTAACGTAGGAAAGACGTATGCTATGTAACAATATTTTCATTTGCTGTTTTTTTTTTTTACTAAACCAACCATGAAATTGCCATTTTTGCGCATAGTCATGCGTAAAAATAATTTTACACGTAGAAACTTGCGAAAATGTGACGCCATATTGAGACTAGGGCAATGGTAACGAAAATTTGACGAAATAGGGTAGCAAAACACTAAAATCTTCAGTAACTGTTTTGTTGGTTTGAAATATTTTAAATGTAAAATGTAAGGAATTTTATGTAACAGTTGACTCCTTGTTGACCATTTTTAGAAGCCATCACAAAGTATATGAAAATCAATGCAGATTTTCAGCAACATCAAAGTAAAGGGTAAGTATTGCGTCGAACTATTTTTTTTCTCAAAATCTCTCAGTCATATAGAGAAATATATAAATGACCAATGAAAATGGATAGGTCCTCAAAAGAATGAGAAAACAGAGTAAATATCTGATAGTTAAACTTGTATAAACATTACCTAGAATATGAATAAAGTGAAGTGTTAATAAAGTAAAATATTGCAAAGGGTAGGTAAAGCTATGAAAGAAATTTTTAAGAATTAAAGTGATATTTTTATGTCCTCGTATCGAAGATTGGGGGTATATAGTTTTTGCCCTGTCCGTCCGTCTATCTGTCTAGTTGTCTGTCTGCCGGTCTGTCTGTTTGTCCGCAAAAACGTTAACCTTGCCCATAACTTGATTGGTTGGAGCTATGACTTTCGTTCTTCACATGTATTTCACACCTTTCTTTGGGTACCATCATATTTGACCTTTTGACCTTGACTATGGAGTTTGACCCACTTTTGCAAAATTTTATGAGACTTTAACCTTGGCCATAACTTTTGAACAGCTGGAGCTAAGGCTTTCATATTTAAAATTTCTATTTCTTTTCACAAGACCTTCCTTTGAATACCAACCACTTTGACCCTTTGACCTTGACCTAGGAGTTTGACCTACTTTTTGAAAACCTTAACCTTGGCCATAACTTTTGAATGTTTAGTGCCAGGACTATCATACTTCACATATGTAATCCTTGAGACAAGACCTTCCTTTGGATATCAACCACTTTGACCCTTTGACCTTGACCTAGTAGTCTGGCCAACTTTCGAAAAACTTTAACCTTGGCCATAACTTTTGAATGTTTGGTGCTAGGACTATCATACTTCACATATGTAATCCTTGAGACAAGACCTTCCTTTGGATACCAACCACTTTGACCCTTTGACCTACCTAGTTGTTTGATCTACTTTCGAAATACATTAACCTTGGCCATAACTTCTGAATGTTTGGTGCTAAGACTATCATACTTCACATATGTAATCCTTGAGACAAGACCTTCCTTTGGATACCAACCACTTTGACCCTTTGACCTACCTAGTTGTTTGATCTACTTTCGAAATACTTTAACCTTGGCCATAACTTCTGAATGTTTGGTGCTAAGACTATCATACTTCACATATGTAATCCTTGAGACAAGACCTTCCTTTGGATACCAACCACTTTGACCTTTTGACCTTGACCGAGTAGTTTGACCTACTTTTGAAAAACTTTAATCTGCCCATACCTTTTACATATTTGGTGCTACAGCTTTCATACTTCACATGTGCATTCCTTGGGAGACTTTCCTTTGGATACCAACAGTTTTGGCATTGACCTTGTCCTTATTTTAAAGAAAACTTTAACATTGGCCATATCATATGAACGTTTGGTTATAGGGCTTTCACATTTCACAAACATGTGTATCTCATGTGACAAGACCTTCCCTTGAGGCCTCATTTGAATATGACCTTGAGGTTTTAATTACAGTGTACTTTTAAAAAACTTTAATCTTAGCTTTAACATTTGGATAGTTGGAGCTAGGGCTTTCAAATTTCACAGGAATATTTCTTGAGACAAGACCTTTCTTTGGGTACCAACATTTTTTATCTTTTGCCCTGGAGTTTGACTTGCATTTGAGAAACTTTAACCTTCGCCATAAGCTGCCATACGGGGGCATCAGTGTTTTACAAACACACTTTGTTTAATCTATAGTTTTGATGAAAACATCTGGTGGTTATCCTCTATTTTGTACTTAGTTTTCAGTCTATTAAATTTCCCTTCATCAATAACAAGAAACTCCATTCCCTTGACTTACTGTGTCAATTTTATATGAATATTTTTTATGACTTGGCAACTTGAACTTTTAGAAGTTCTTCTTGTATGAAATATTTTGCTTACTGGGTCATCAACAAAATAACTTAAATATATTCATGTCTGCTGGATTGCTACTCGTCTTATTTTCTTTGGAATTTCGGCTTCGCCAAAGAAACAAACTAATTTTGTTTCAGCCTATATCACTTTTCATATTTTTTAAAAATCTGTCTCCTTTCAGGAAATCCTTAAAATGACTCCAGTATTTGAGTTTACTTTATATTTGTTTTTCTTCAGAATTTGATGAATATCTGCAGGAGTATTTTGAAAGGTTCAATCAATTGAAATTTTGGAAAAAAAAAAAAAAAAAACATGATCAACGCAAAAAAATTGAATGTTTCTAATTGGCTACATGTATTTCAGATAATCAAGGAAAATTGTAAGAACGGCTATTGCTCTTAATGTAAAAGAACATAACAAGAGAATGTTTCTGAATATACGAGTGGCAACTTCAATAAAAATGGATTAGTTATTGTCTATTGAAACTTTTATATTCATCCAAATATATTTTAGAGTATGCCATGATACTCATGAAGGCTTTTAGGGGTCTTTTCTCGCACCGCTCTGTGTAATAATTTAGACCACTTGAATCCTCTAACATGCCCTAGTACTAGTTTCTCTTCTTTAGTTGAAAGCGCTCTCTCGATCTCTCTCTTGATTTTATCGTCCATCTTTCAGACGTCAACCAATACTTGGTCATTGTCATAATGGTAAACATGGGGATTAGTATATCAATGTTGATCGCAGTTTCCTCACTGATTTTTCCTTTTCATTCATGACGGGCCACTAAGAGGTGATCTAGCCCAAAAGGCTCCACCAATCAATGAATAACCTGTTGCCAACTGGAAAGTAAAGTACAAGGGGACAATGTACAAGTACTATTCATGTAAATGCATCACATCCCAAAACAAAACATTATGTGTTTTTTAAATAATATTTTAAATTGACTGAGGCACAAGAAGACATTAAGGAGTTTCCACAGGCACTTGGGGCATGAAACCCCCTTTTAAAATCTGGGATTTACACACCTTTTTCCTATTTGTATATTCTGATATGCACTACATGTTATCAAAATTGTATCCCTTTTGCCTCTTTAAGCTGTTTTAAAAGATCTCGTTTTCAGCCGATACATAAAGAGACTTCCTTTCTTCTCTATACACGGACACTTGAGCATGAGCAGTACACCGCTTGTGTCGAAATTAATGGAATTTCTCTTCGACATTATAAATAAATAAATAAATAAATAAATAAATATATATATATATATATATATATATATATATATATATATATATATATATATATATATATATATATATATATATATATATATATATATATATATATATATATATATATATATATATAAACAACATCCTGAGTATAAGTGACACTTTCAAATTCATGACAAGTTAAGGATATCTGTTTAAGGTGTAATGACTAAAAATGAAAGGAAACTTAAAAATTAAAAAATATAATTTAATTACTATCTTTTCCCCACAAGATTTCCAACTAAACCTTGGTTCCCAGTATTGATACGGGAATATATGTAAAGTGCCGGATTGAGCCCTTCAGGTAGTGTGTAGTAGTTCTGACCGTCAGCACTCCAGCAAATAGCTTCACCATCTACCTCATCATGGTAGGGAACTTCAATAGGATGTTTAGTTAGGGACTTCATGACGTCACCACCATCAATCTTCCAGTAAAAGATTTTGGATTTTGATTTGATAAGAAGTTCGCTACCGTCCATAGAAATATCGCCTGAGACTGGGTCGTGGTGGTGGGTATGAAGAGGAAGGAACTGGATGGACTCAATGTTGACTGGGTTAGGGCTTCCCCAGGCGCTGCTTGGAAGATTGGAGACCATTCCACGTCCACTGTGTATTACACCGATGAGGTACACTTCACCGTTTGGATCCACCATTAGGGTTTCTGATTCGTCCTCTGACCATCTACAGAAAATTCTGATTTCTTATCTGAGGTTTGGTTTTAATTCATGAAAATACAGAATAGAAAAATATTCTTAGATTTGATATATTTATTGATATAAAGATTCACTAAAGTTGTCTCCATTCTCATGTGATATCATCTACTTAAGAAGAATTTATTGATCCTCTGCTAAAAAAGATGGCTCTACAATTATTTCAGTACATCATCTTTGGATGAAACCACGTCTTCAATTGATTTCGATTTCAAATACCGTATAAGTGGAATTTTAGCGAGACGCAAATTTAGCGATTTATTCTTAAAAATCTATATAATTTTTAGCAAGAAGTAATTTTTGCCATTTTATATTGCCAACAACAGAAGCTCTTACAATCGATACGCAATTAATTTTTAGCGATATTCAATTTTAGCGATCTCAACACCCTCGCTTTTAAAGTCACAATTGAATCCTCATTAAAAGTTCAGCTTATACGGTAATTGGCGTTAATTTTAAAAATGAGGAGGTGGAGGCTTGTGTAAAAAAAAAAATCAGTCATAAGTTTAGAACAAAAGCATTAAGCTTATTTTACGTGTATCGAGCCGTGGAATCAACAGGTAGCACTTGATCCATACTTATAACGTCTGGTTCCAGTACCCTGTAGATCTTGTTGGCTGATTTTGAATGTCTAGAACCAGAATCAGCGATGTAAATACAGCTAGATTCTCCACACGGACCAACAGCAATGTCCTCCCAATCATGGTTGGTGGCATTAGCAATCTTCAATGTGGAGATCAGAGCCGCAGATGTCGCGTTTATTGCATATATGTATGGACCTCCTGCTCCATCGTTGTGGGTGTAAAGGACATCCTTGAATGTCTGACTGGCTGCTAGCCCGGATGCATCGGTTAGTTTTTGAAAGATAACATGGGCAACAAGTTTTCCAGCAGCAAATGACGGAACTGAGAAATAAAAATTTTTTTCTACTTATATCATACATTAATTTTTTTTCAATATCACTGGGAAAATATCTCAATTAATAGTAATGTACTCTTAACATGCAGTAATTAGTTTAAATGTGAAATATTCAAGGTACATAAGCATGGATGGGAAATACAAGTGTCAAGTGAGAGACATGTAAATTTAGTTCTTTAATTTTTTTTTTTTTTTTATTATTTGTTCGTTTACTTTTGTAGTTTTATTTGTTTGTTTATATTCCAGTTAGATGTGAAAATGTTTATTTTCCCCACACTGCTAATTTTTAATTGTGCAGGATTGATATGTCATCAATATTGAACCTTTCAGAAACCCAACACAGCACATATAAGTTTATGCATACATAATGTTGATAGGGAATATTAAAGCCAGTCATTTTAACGAGTAAAAGCTTTTAAAACAATTCCTTTTTAGATACAACTAATACTGCTCACTCTAAGGACTGCATAATTAGGGTATCTCTACATTTAAGATGTTTTAGATGAATAACAAAATATCCTGATTTTAAAATGGCTGTAACTCTGAACAAGCTGTATATTAGTAACTGTTTAATATAATCTAAATGAATTTAGGTTAGTTTTTTAAAGTTTGAAAAGGAGATATTTTAGGCAAAATCTTAATACCGGTGGAAAAAAGATGGCAACCTCTCATATGTACCTTAACTCTTTGAACACAGGTTAATATTATACAGTTCCAAGGTTTATGAAGATTGTGTAAAATTTAAAAAAAATATTTTTAATGATTTAATGATTTACCTTCTAAATTGTCTATTGCCTGGCGTTTCAACGCAAGTGTGGCCGTAATGCTCAGCAGCAAGCAAAGTAACAAGCCGTCCATGGTGGTTCTACAATATGTAATTGAACTGCGTGCAGATAACAAAGACCTTGATCCCTACCAGAGTTTGAATTGATATAGTTTAACGGTCACGACAGAATAGTAAGTATAGTCATGTAATTATCAACCCATTAACGTTAGAAAGACATATGTTATGCAACAATATTTACATTTGCTGTAATTTTACTAATCCAATTATTGAATTGTCATTTTTGTGCATAGTCATGCGTAGAAATAATTTTACACGAAGGAAATCGCGAAAATGTGACGCCATAGTTAGGATATCGCAATGGTACCGAAAATATAACGAAATAGCGCAGCAAAAATAAAATGTCCAGTAACTGTTTTGTTGGTTAGAAATATTTTAAATGTAAAATGTAAGGAAGGTTTTCTAACAGTTGACTCCTTGTTGACAATTTTAGAAACGATCACAAGGTATACGAAAATCGATGCATATTTTCAGCATCGTCAAAATAAAGGGTAAATATTGTGTCGAACTATTTTTCTTTCTCAAAATCTCTTAGTCATATATGAAAATATATAAATTACCATTGAAAATGGATAGGTCTTCAAAGAAAGAGAAAACGGAATAAATATCTGACGGTTAAATATGTATAAACATTATCTACAATATGAATAACGTGAAGTGTAAGTAAAGTAAAATATTGAGAAAGGGACAGGTAAAGATGATTTATTTTAATCAAACTATCTATTCAGTTTTAAAGTTTTGATTAAAACCTCTGGTGATTATTTTCTATATTTGTACTTATTTTTCATTCTATTAATGTCCCTACATCAAAGGGTTTTTATCACATATCTAAATTTCTTAAAAATGAAACACCATTATACTCTTGAAACATATAATTATTGTTTAATTATGAAATAATGTTGAAAACGGACGTAATTAGACGATAAAACGCCCGGAATATAGGTGTCAATGGTCAATAGAACTCGTAAAGCTTATCGTAAGAAAAAATATATTGAATAGATTTTTACGCTAAATAAATAGAATACACAATATGGCTGGTTGAAATTTTGACATCGACTATATTCCTTTGGTTATGGACGGTCAATCTTTAATGTATGAACGTCTAGCAGAGAGAAATAACCAGAAAATATGCCGACAATTGGAGAGGTCACCGAAGACGAAGCCGTTGACAACTCGGGACTTCGACTAAATAGAACGAATTACTAAAGTTTAACTTCGTAAACATTTATAAATTTGGGAATTTTAAATTCTCCTTCATTATTATTTTAATCAATTATATATGAATAAATCCTGTATATCATGTACTACAAATGAAACTTATATTATTCTTCAATGGCGCCGTACGCAATTACGAAGCTCACAACATTCCTATACGATTCTGTTCGACTTTTAAAAAATGCGTGTTTTCATTTATTATTTTTTAAAGGTATCTTTCCTTAAAATATTATATAGGAGAGAAAAAAATCGTGATCGATAAACGATTGTTCTGAATGGAGATAAACGCCATCGCATTTGCAGAAAAAGGCCCCCTTTCATCTCTCGAAGTCCAGGAAATGTGGAAAAAAATTTCTTTCTGAAACCTTTCTTGTGCACTTTTTTGCATCCTAAAGCCATAAATTATACCTTACTAACTGTCAATTATCCAATTATCTCTTAATTATTTTCTAACAGGTTTAATAGACACAACAAATAAGCCCTTTTGTATACACAATAAGTTCCCTCGCTTGACCAGGATTGACACCTATGACGTCAGAGCAATGGCGCGTAACATCGGCGATCAAAATATGCATATTGAGAAATGCAAACTTTGAACCACTGAAACATCAAAAGTATTAATTTTCTATCAAAGATTTTTAAATATATGATTTTAATAGTATTTAAACTTTGTCATATCCAAAAATTTTGAGACGTGATTAAAAACCCTTTAAAGAAAAATCAACAAAAAAAATGGATGTTTCAAATTGGTCTCATCTATTTCAGATAATTAAAAGAAAATGCAGTATCATTCATTCATTCATTCATTTGAATCTCTTCACCATTTTACAATAGTATACAGAGACTTACAACATATGGGTGATTTAATACATAACAATAGCATGCGTGAATCATAAAGAACAAAATTAGTACGTTGCTATAAATGTGAAGCATGGGAATTCTACGCCGGGGAGCATATTTTATTTATTTTCTTTATAAACGAGCACATTTTTCTCAGAAAACAGTGTTTATTACTACTCATGATGTTTTTAAAACTAATTATATTTTCTTAAATCTTATGTTTTTCTATTAAACATAGCATTCTTTCTTTTTGTAGTGAAGTACACATTAGTATATAATGAAATTCATCTCCGATTTCTTTTAGATTACAATGGGAACAAATTCTGTCATGTCTTGGTATATTAAGCCAGCGTCCGCTTTCAATTGGTAAATGATGGTTACAAGTTCGGAATCTACAAAATATACATGTAGTTAAATCCTTTTATGATAAAACATTAAGATAGTTTTCAAACTTTAATTCGTCTTTGTATATTCTATAATTTAATGCTTTAGGTGAGGTTTGAAGAGTTGATTGCCAACTTTGCTTGAATTGATCAATTAATGTGAGTTTAACTTTCGCCTTGAACCATTTTGTATTATTTGAGCTTTGTTCGAGCCAAATATTAGATAGTCCACAATTATTCAGAATATTTCCAATATTTTAAAAGCAGCTGATTTTCCCTCCTATTTCTTGATTTATAATAAAGCCGTATTTGTAGCATAAATTGGCAATTTTTGTCTCCTTTCCAGTAATTAATTTTGACCAGTAAGATATCATGCGTGTTTTTTTTTTAATTCCCATGGGGTATCGACCAAGCTCACCATATATCATGAAATCTGGGGTTGAATCTTTTAAATGGAGTAAAACTTTACAGAATTATAGGTGAACCCTTTCTATAACTGCATTATTTGAAAACCCCCACACTTCACATCCATATAACAATATAGGTTGAACGATTTTATCAAACAAATCGAGTTGACACTGTATTGATAGATTATGTAATCTTTCTTTCTTTAATACTTCATATAATGCTTTTGTTGCTTTTTCAGCTATTTTCTTTTTTGCTGATTTAAAAGAGCCGGATTTACATAATATAACTCATAAGCAGTAGCAAAAACGGCTTTTGCTCTGAATGTAAAAGAACATAACATGAGAGAGTGTTTCTGAATACGAGTGGCCACTTCAATAAATAAAAAATGGATTAGATATTGTCTTTGACTTTATATTCGTCCAAATATATCTAAGAGTATGCCATGATACTCATGATGGCTTTTAGGGGTCTGATATTGTACCTCTCTGTGTAATAATTTAGAACACCTGAATCCTCCAAAATGGCCTAGTACTAGTTTCTCGTCTTTAGTTAAAAGCGCTCTCTCTCTCTCTCTCTCTTCTGATATTTGCGTCCATCTTTCAGACGTCAACCAATACTCTGTCATTGTCATAATGGTAAACATGAGGATAAGTATATCAATGTAGACCGCAGTTTCCACACTCATACGCCCGAATTTTCCTTTTTATTCATGACGGGCCACTACGATGTGAACTAGCCCGAAGGGCTCCATCCATTAATGAATAACATGTTGCCAAATGGAAAGTAAAGTACAAGGGGACAATGTACAAATACCCCCCACATAACTGCACCACATCCTCCCCCAAAAAACACATGTTTTTATAAAATAATAATTTTTGAAATCGATTGAGGAAAAAGAGGACATTAAGTAGTTTCCACAGGCACTTGGGGCATGAAACCCCCTTTTAAAATCTGGGATTTACACACCTTTTTCCAATTTGTATATGCTAATATGCACTACATGTTATCGAAAATGTATCCCCTTTGCCTCTATGAGCTGTTTTAAAATATCTCCGCAGCGTCATTTTCAACCGATACATAAAGAGACCTCTTGTTTTCTCTATACACGCACACTTGAGCAGTACACCGCTTGCCCACTTTGTGTCGAAAGGAATCAAATTTCTTTTTTGACTTTTTTAATATATATAAACGACAAGCTGAGTATAAGTGACACTTTCAAATATACGTCAAATGAAGGACATCTCTTGAATGTGTAATGACTACAAATGAAAGGTAACTTAAAAATTAGAAAAATATATAATTTAATTACTATCTTTTCCCCACAAGATTTCCAACTAAACCTTGGTTCCCAGTATTGATACGGGAATATATGTAAAGTGCTGGATTAAGCCCTTCAGGTAGTGTGTAGTAATTCTGACCGTCAGCACTCCAGCAAATAGCTTCATTACGTCCTCCGTTATGATAGGGAACTTCAACGGGTCGTCGAGTGAGTGACATCATACATGTAACGTCACCACCGTCAATCTCCCAGAGAAAAACATGGGATTTTGATTTAATAAGGAGTTCGCTACCGTCCGTGGTTATATCGCCTGAAACTGGATCGTGGTGGTGATTCGTATGGATTGGAAGGAACTGGGTGGACTCGATGTTCACTGGGTTAGGGTTTCCCCAGGCGTTGTCTGGGAGATGGGAGATCATTCCATGCCCTTCGTTAGCTGCACTTATCAGGTACACCTCTCCACTAGGATCCACCATCAGTGTCTGTGATTCTTCTTCCGACCACCTAGAGGAAAGAATGTATTAATAATTGCGCACTATAACTTGACATCGTAACAAAAATTTCTATTTATTGGATCAATAGTAAGAATGTATTTAAATTATAATTAACAAAATGAATCCTGTGAAGCCGGAAGGGCTTCTCTGTAGATTTGATCACGTACCAACCTTCTGACATATTGTGGAGATTGTGAATTATTCAAATCATAGACTCCGGAGAAAAATGGCGCGAAAACAAGGGATCAGTTTTACGTGAGAATATAAAATATTATATATTTTTTTTTTAATTTTAAAGGTTTTCTTAGAGTCTTGCAATAGGTGGGGTCAGAATATTGCGTCGCCATACTCATGGGAGTAAAGTTGGATGAAGTCTTTTGAAGGGCTAAAGTGACTCAGGTGAGAGTTGTGGTACATGGACTTCTTTTGACAGTAGTGGACGGTTTACGCTGAATCGATCTACTTTTTTTTTTTATTTTATTTTTTTATTGTTTTTTTTTTTTATTTAGTCAAGGTCAATTCTCTAAACAAAATCAAACCTAAGTAGCTGTGATTGTTTATGAATTGCTGATTTTTTCTGATAGAGAGTTTTAACCTTCACAGTATCTCCGTACCGATAGAGCGCTCGCTCCGTAATCGGAAGGTTATGGACACTCCCATGAAAAAATTCATTATGAAAGTACGGATAGCCCTTACATTAAAAAATGAACAGATGTCTATAAACACCAGCGTCATAACTGATTGATTTAACAAGCATTCGTTTAGCAGTTTTAATATCATCCAAAGATATTCTGAGAGGTAGAGTGTTCGCGATGATATACATAAAGGGGTACCTCTTCGCCCCTTTCTAGTGTGTAATAATTTCGACCAGCTGAGTCCCAAGCAATAGCCTCCGAGTTTCTCTTCTTCAGCGGAAAGCTTTCTCTCCCCTGAGAACTACCCAAAGTCTGCAATATATCTCCATTTATCATGTTCCAATGATACACATGATCCTTCATGAGGATTAGAATTTGATGTCCATCTTTTGAGATGTCCCCCGATACTGGGTCTGCGTCATGATGATAAACATGGCGGGTGGGAACATCTAGCTTAGTATTTGTATTAATGTCGACATTTGTACGACCCCAGTCACTGAGATTAACACGCCCAATTTTCCCTGTCCCTCCATGATGTGCCGCCACGACGTACACTAATCCAAAAGGGTCCACCATTAACGTATTCGAACGATCATGTTGCCAACTGGAAAGGAAGTATAATGTACATTTTCTATTAATCTAACTCACAGCAACTCGTTTCAAATCATTTGTCCTTTCAAAACATTTTTTTTTAAAAAAGGCATAAAGAAATCACGAGCGTCTCAGAAAGTTTGCACTTTCTAGAAATACAATGATGATAAATATATGTTATCAAGTTTTCTACAAAATAAGAAGTTGTCAAGAATTCTAAACTTTGTATTTCACATTTTCATTTTTTTTTATATGTTATTAAAATCAGAAATCTAAAAGTTGTTTTAATTTTTAAGCATATTAATGTTGATTTAATGCTAAGGGATATGTATCGATAACACTATGTTCTCACTAGTTTGTATGAATTCTCTTGATGCATGTACATTGATAAATTTCTAGTAAACTCCAAATTCGATCTATATATTAAGAGTAAATTTACTTGGTCTGGACTTTATCTTTCAGCGGAAGTATCTGATCCGAGTAGATGAAATCCGGTTCCTGCACTCTGTAGACCACGTTTGGATTTTCCCCAATGTAGATACAGCTGGTGTTCCCACACGGCCCCACTGCTATATCCTCCCAGTCATGGTTGGTTGCCGGGTAAATTCTCAGTCTTGCGATAAGGGTGGCAGTGGATGCGTTGATGGCGTAGATGATGGGGCGGTGGTTGTGGTCAGCGCCATTATTGTGAGTGTACAGGACGCCATGATATGCTTACGACTTGCGGCCAAACCTGAGGCCTTGGAAATTTCTCTTGAAACTGTTCCTAGGGATTCACCATTTCTAAATGTCGGTGCTGGAAATATAAAGCTTGTTTGTATGCATAATTATTTAGAAAAAGAAGTTCTTGTAAGCTTGAATGTTTTAAAGTAATACATTCAATTAAATAAGATCCTTTCCAAAGAAACTACATGTAACTTGAAGCGAATTTATTTGTACATGTTTCTGTCTATATATACTGATCGTTAAAGCATGCATACGCTTGGTTTTATTTCATTGTTTTGAAAAATAACAGGAGACTCAAAAAATATATAAATTAATTTTAAAAATTGTAATGGAAGAAATATAAATTGATTAATTTTAAGCTGTTCGGCCTTACTGTTGGCTGTTCAACCTTAGATTTAAATATTCAACAGAATCTAACTTGAGAATTCATGTTGGGGTAGTACTAATTTAATAATTTAACCCCAACTCACATTGTTTCTACGAACAACTAATTTTAAACGGGGTCACTTGAGTGTTCGCCATAACGGAAAGAAGACAATATACTAGTACTGGATAAGTCATGGTTTTCTCTGTATCACAATCCATGTTATTTCCAAATGTGAGTAAGGATTTCGACTCAAGGTCATGACATAGAGGTCAAGGTCACTGGCAACTAAGATTCAGATATTTGATACTGTTCAGAGCAAAGTATAAAATCAATTTAAATCAACAAACGATATATACTGTATAAGAAAAAAAATATTTATATTCCAAAAGATATATATCTGTCAAAATTTAAAAATGAATTACGGCATTTCATGTATGTAATAGTTTAGTCAATTTAGATAGATTTGGGGAAAGGTCAGTTAACCTCAACACAAAGTGCTCAATCACATGTCCCTCAAATCTCACTACAGATGAACAGAAAGCTAGGCGGCGTTTACATTACTTTATACTTGATTTCGCCGTGGCAATTTTCAATCCACACCAAACACATGCCGTTAAGATAATTTAAACAGAAAATATACTCGAAGACTTTAAACTTATTTACTTATTACATGTATGTATATATACAAGCATATATATGTAAATATTGTACACTACAAGAAATATCTTACCTTCTCCAGAAGAAATCTCACAAAGGTGAAATAATTGAATTCCTATCTGAAAGATCGTCAGAGTGAGAGGCATACATGTAGTTGTAAAATAATGAAAACATGTCGATGTATTTGATAAGAAATAATGCAGTAATGACCTTAATCGAGGTCATATTGGTGTAATCAAGGCTATGCATAAAATAATTCAATATGTTTCACCTGATTTTACTTTATAATATCCCATGTTTAATTAAATAAATTAAATCTTTTAAGTATCCATTTTACGATAAAGATTTCGATAGCACTTGTGTTATATGACACATCTTTCACTGATGAATAATTTTTTTTAAAAAACGCATGCTTTTTAAACGGAAGAATCCAGAATGAGTTTTTAGGAAATTCCATATACATTGTGTACGACAGCCAACTGCTTATTGCCAACTGCTCACTGCTTACTGCCAACTGCCAATACTCAAAGTCTAAATGACACTGTCTGTTTTGTTCTTAATAATACGCAAATATTGCGTAATTGGACCAACCCTATGATAGATTACAGTAATAACAAAAATTGGTGGATTCAGAATTCTTAAACGGTGAAAGCGAGGAAGGAATAAATGGGAATAAATAGCAGTTCCTCTAAGATACATAACATCCAATTCCCAGATAATCAATAGCTTGTTTGAGGGGGAGGGGAAATGTTCAGTTTTTAAAAAGAAAATGAGGCTCATATACATCAGAAAAAATGGGAGGGGCAAACTTTCAGTAGCGAGGGTCTTGGGTAATATTTATTGGCATATGCATTTATATCAGAATTACTAAAATAAATCATAGAAAAGGGCATTAAAAAAGTTAATTTACATTGTACCCGTCCTACAACCTAACAGGAGTTGATTAGTCGCTGTTTATACAACAATGTATATGCTTAAACAGCTAATTATTTGTTTAATATTATTTGTATTCTACCTATTCCCACATAAAATTTTACTTTTTCCTACCTGATCATGATTTTATAAAAGTGGGAGTAACTGGACAACCTTACATAAATTCTTTGACAAGGAATTAAAAAAGGTGACAGGCGGCCTTATTGAGGGAGCACTACTGTATAGTACATATTGGAAATTTAGTGGGGACGACCCCCCTCCCCTCCTTCACCACCACAATTTTTTTTTACAGATCTAATATTAGCCATTAAGACGATTTAAATAACGCACATATAAAAATTCCCAGAAGGTACTTCGTTGTCATTGGGTAAAAAAAAATACTGAAAGATATTCCAAGATATATTACACTGCATGGGCAAAAGTTATGCTATCATAATTTTCAGTTATATTTCTAGAATAAATATATACACCAACAAATGTTACTCAAGACGCTACTTAAAGTTTGTTCTTTTGTTGTATGTGACCCCCCCCCCCCCCCCGCTATCGAATTATTTGCCTGCAAGGAAATGTGGGAATATTAATGTTTTGTTTTTAAAAGGAAATACTCCTTCTTCCGATTTACTCCTTCCTCGTCTTTACAGTTTAAAAATTCCTAAATTATCCGTCATTTTTTTTAAGGTCTTTCGTCTTCAGCGGAAGACCTTCTTGTTTTTCTTAGGTTTCTTTTCCACATTTTTTTTTGTTTTTGTTTTGTTTTGTTTTTTTTTTTTTTTTTGTTTTTTTTTTTTTTTTGTTTTGTTTTTTTGTTTTGTTTTGTTTTTTTTTTTTTTTTTGAAAAGCGCTTCTAGACAGAAACGTGACATTTTTCGGCGATGATAGAGCAACATGTGTAGATGTGACAGACGCATTTCTCTTTCCCCGGGAGTGCCGCACTTCGACGCTCGCTATGGCCCGAAAAAGTCCTATCGGGAATTTTTATATTTCTAACACCTTTTGTACAATATCTTTTTACCTGTAAATATTTTGTTAAAACATATAGAACAAAAGTTGTGTAGAATGTTACGATCTTTTAAAGGATATCAACAATAAGGGGCTGGTCCCTAAAATTAGAGAGCTAGAGGGGCCAAAAGTGTTCTCCTGATATCTCGAAAAGTATTGAGAATTTGTATAGCATCATAGAAGCAAAGTTGTTCAAAATGACAAGTAGCAGATAAGGAGATCATTAGAAGTCGTCAAAATGACGTCACTTCCGGTCATACTGGAAGTACATGTAATGGTAAATGGCTCATTTTTTCTCATATGACCGTAGATGTCTCTTGATCTCGATCTCATCTCCTTGAAATTTAGACGGAAGACTTATTTGTTGCTTTGCAACAAGCTCGTCTAGTTTTTTTGTTATTATTGTAAGAACTACGCACGCTAACTCTCGATTCCCGCCTACATTTTACATCTATTTAATTCAATATAATTGGCAATTTGGCCATTAAAACTTGTTTGAATGCAAAGAAAAGTTTATTAGTAAAGGGTTGGTAATTTTAAAAACCAGTGTATGAAAGTTAATTGCTCTTATATATTTACAACTCCTTTTATTTACAACAAGGTGTTAGAAACATCAATTGAAATCAGACTGAAAACCTTATCGGATTTTCAAATACTCATGGAAATGGATAAATGACTCTTATATCTCTCCGTATGTTTAATTTTTGTAAAATTCAACATATCAGATTGAGAAAGTACATTTTTAATGTGTTATCTCCTTTCATTTGAAATGGGTAATAAAATGACTATTATCCTGTTTTTAGTCTTTAAACACCCCCCCCCTCCGGTAAAAACATAAGTCTTACCAAATTAAAGACTAATATCTCTTTGTTTCCCCCAAATAAGTAATGTTCTTTAAAAATTCACATAAATATCTACATAAATATGAAAATTCTTTAAAATATATATGTGGCAGTTGGCAGTAAGCAGTAAGCATGCAGTGAGCAGTTGGCATGTAGTACTGAGCAGTAAGCAGTACGTTGGCTATTGTATATGGAATTCCATAGTATGGGTTTTTCACCAATTTATGACGAAAAATTTTGTGTGTATATATTCAGTTAGGTTATAAAAGATGTAGACAATTTTAAAATCCCTTTCTATAACCGATACTTTATTTTTTTTTATCTACCATGGTACGTATATCAATTGCATGGTCGTAGGAACCGAGGGGGGGGGGGGATTGCCGGCATGATTTTTGCCGATATTTAGATTACTATAGTAAACATAGATACTACATTCCTGCCCCCCCCCCCCCAATAAAATCGTCTGATGACCTTTTTTTTGCTTGTCAGGAAATTTTTGGCAGTGCCCCCTCAACTGTCAACTGAAAATGTATGGCTGCCCCCCCCCCCCAACTGAAATTGGAAATTGCTTCCTACGGGCCTGAATTACATATATATATTGTCATAATTTAGAGTTTCACTAATTCGATTTATTTGGAGTTCTGCATTAGAGTTTAACGCAGACGGATGTCAGTTCTGCACTTTATCAATGTTTAAGCAGATGGACTGATGTATTGAGTATATGATGTTATACAACATAAGTGTTGTGTGTAATATTGTGTAAATATGTAAATAAACTGTAAATAGAACATCTGCCTTATTCTTGGACATTATCACGTTACAATATGTATGTTACTTAAATCAGATTCTTTCGCAAATAGTGAGAATTTTCTCTGTATTTTAATTTGTTAATATAAATTATGAGAAACAGCAACTGAAAATCTTGGTATGCATTTGCATAACATGAAAATAAACATATGTTTTAAAATGGCATTTTTTTTGTTTCATGGTATAAAAGGGGGTGTTTTCCATAGATTTCTGTCGTGAAATACTCATTTTCTATTAAAATAATAGAGGCGACTCTATTTAATTGTTGAAAATTCTTAAAAATGAAAAAAAAAATCGAATAAGCTAGCTTGATTGGGAATACCTAATTGAAGACCTACAAGTAATTGAAGACCTACGGAAGACCTAGGGAAGACCTACAAAAATATGGGCTATATACAGCAAAACTGATGCGATATTCTTATTAATCATGTCTTAAATATATAAAGTACACAAAAAAGTTTTATAAAAAGAAGTTTTAAAGTGTATTTTTAAAGCTCGATATGGGGAACTATTTCTTCTCTCAGACGACCTACCGCAAGAACGATAACTCGCGTTAATAACAAATCAGCTGTTCACCAAAACACATCAGAAAAATGTAAATAAATCAATAGTTAATTGAAGAAAAACAGAAGCATTGAAGATATTTTGAAATAATTAAATCAAAGATGAAATAATAAAAGGGAATATTCAATTAGATATTATTTTACTTCGTAAAAAAAAAAAAAATAAATAAAAAACTTAACCAAAGCAGAGACATCTACATATTATATAATACCATAATTTAATCAATCATAAAATATGTGTATATTTTTTTTAATGAATTATTAAATTGTTATAAGAAGTTTCCATGATTCCTATGCATGGACTCTTTTTTTTTTTTTTTTTTTTTTTTTTTAACCGAATTCCTTTCTTTCTTTTTAAAAATTTTAATTTATTTTCAAAATTATTTTCATTGGTATATCAATGTACAAATTAAATATGATAATAAATAATGTGTTATATACACATAAATAAATATGTTTATGCTTTGACAGAGTGTTAAAACTAAGTTTAAAAAATCGGAAGTATTTTTTCTTAAAGATCAGAGCCACAATCACTTACAAAATCTTCTTACATTCACTGAGCCTGAACAGCAAAAAAAGATTTCTTTTCTCAAAATATGCATGCATTTCATTTAAGTGATTACATGTTACTTATTTAATTTATAAAAAGAATTTGTGTACTTTGTATGTAAATAACAGACAGAATATATTAAACTATTTCTTGTTGCTATCCATAAATTCATTGATTAATTCTGTAGATTTCAAATTGTCGTGTTAATTTATATTTCATGGAATTCCACTTGAAAAGTCTTATTATATTCATATTTCTGAATCTGTTAATATTTATTTTCAGTTTATGACATATTATATTGATCTTATTTTAAGGAGAGGTCAAACAGTGTAAGTTATTTATTTAATCAAAATATGTTCAAGAATGATATACAGTATATTTTGGCTCTACGTGTTTAAAAAATATTCCTTATTTAATGTTATTCTTAATGTTTTAAGTAGTATTTCTGGGAGTACATGACGGGTTATTCTAACATACATTTTTTTTTATTGTTTTTGCCACTGTAATATAAATATGTTTTTGATTAAGAGAAAAAAGTGACCATTTTGGAATTTTTTTTTCAAAATGCTATCATTTTAGTCACATGTAAAACTCATTGAGTTTTTTTATTTGCTTCACTTAATAGGTTTAAAAAGTTATTTTATATTAAGAAATCTTAATTATTCTTTCATGAAGCACAGACAATGAGTGTCTCTGTAAGAATTAAGATAATATAATTAAAAGATTTTTAAAAATATATATCTGGTTTGTTGACTGTAAATTAACTTCATCAGAGCAAGTGGGGTATGTTGATAATTGCAATCAAAACATGGAAATATCCTCAGGGTGTGTATATAACACATTAGTGGTGAAGCCTTTAGGTCAGAGTGATATCTTACCTTACATGGTTTAAGACAAATCCACAGTATACATTTCAATATTTTAGATTAAAATATTTAATATTTATCCCATAAAACATATTACATGTTTGAAGAATTGCAATAAACTATAATTAAATATTGACTATAGATAATATTGAAAGTATACATCTAATGTGAAATATTAATTTATATATATCAATCTCATCAAAATTCATATTCCAGCTTATATCTTTATTATAAAAATGATTGAAAAACTCAACAAATATCATTTGAATTTTTTTATTTGTGTATTCTCATTTTCCCTGTTCACTTCACCATAATATACATGTTGTTGTTTACAAGTTAACCAGAGTTGCCGTTCTTGCGATAGGTCGTCTGAGAGAAGAAATAGTTCCCCATACCGAGCTTGAAAAATACACTTTAAAACCTCTTTTTATAAAAATTTTTTGTGTATTTTATATATTTAAGACATTTTTAATCAGAATATCACATCAGTTTTGCTGTATATAGCCCATATTTTTGTAGGTCTTCCCTAGGTCTTCCGTAGGTCTTCAATTACCTGTAGGTCTTCAAATAGGCAGGCCGAGCTTGATTTGCCGGAGGTGGGCGGCGAAACCATTGGGAATTCCTCTCCATTCTATTTTTAGTTAGGGGATCTCCAAATATGTGTATTTTGTTCATTTATAAACATATACATCGTTTAAAATAATATCAAAACAGAGACTTTTTAGAATTTCAAGTAAGTATCATGTGTTTTATCTGTCATCTAAATATGCATGTGCATGTACATGTACAAGTTTATAAGAATTTAAAAAAAAAATCAAACTTTAAGATCGGACTCGGGATCCTCTTTAAGGTGAATCCCCTTGTTTGTCCAAATTATATGTTGTGTTGCCTAATCCCATTGTTCCTAGCTTGTTGTTTAATACATGTTTAAGTAAGTAGATTTTCTTACATATTGTAGATTTTCTGAACCGTGGTTTGATTCTAGTGGCAGAACGTAGAATGTACAGTACTGAACGAATCGAAAGTACATTATCATGGTTATCGTTAGCAGGGACCTGTGTTAATATTTCTACCAACTTGCTCTGAAACTGTCAAACATATAGATTAATTAACCCCTCAAAGTAGTTACATTAGTCATCTTGACAATAAGTCAACTTTCAGTTCCAAAGGGTCGTGAAGTATGTGTTTAACTAATTGCGAATCTACACTAGGGTCTGTTGTTGAGTAGATCATGTAGATAGTGTATCCAATTGATTGTGGCTAAAATGGGTAGTAAAACCCGGGCCGGGCCGGGAATTTCGAAGCTGAAAACCGGGTTTTTGCTAATTACTCGAAAAATCCTTATTTATTTGTCATGAAACTTACAGATTTAATTCATTACAACAAAATATACCTTCGCTGAGAATATTACGTTTTTTAAGGATTATCACCAGGGATCTACATGTATATACTAACTATATATGTTAGTATATAGGTCCCTGTTATCACCATTCATCATTTTCCCGGTGACTAAAATGGGTAGTAAACCCGGTTTACATATTTTGATGTTTTGTACTTAATATTGATAAATTATTGCAGTTTTGTGTGCTGGATCGATTAAAATTAACTTAATATACTCACAAATTAAGACCATTTTATAAAAAAATTACTGATTGTTGAAAATAAATGCATTTTTTAAATACCTGGGACCGACCAAAACCGGACACGTTTACCCGGGACAAACCTCACATTTCCGAATTATGTTTTTTTTTTTTAAATCATAACACTTAATACCCGTGAATCAAGCCAACTTCGCAGATTTTATCATATTTACTGGTAATATCTTTATCATCAATAGTAGTTAAATTAAACACATAATCATGCAACTGAATACCAAACTAGATGTACCGTCTTTATCTTGTCGATTCATTGTGACAATCAACAACACCATATTAAGTATTTGTATTTGAAAAAAAAAACAGGATTTTTTGTGTATTTTTTAATTTTTTTTCCCCATTTGTATATTTTGTTTGTGTATAGGTTACCATCGTAATAAATTCTACATTCTTTTCTCTGCACTTGGTCATCTGACAGCAACATTTCAGAATATTCCAGTTTGTCCCGGGCAAACGCGTCCGGTTTTGACCTGTTCCGGGTATTAAAAAATTGATGATTATCTTAACTATCTATATTCATTTTCGCATTGGTCATAAAATTTAAGTTCATAAAGTTAATAAACAATGATAAAACACAAAGATATCCCATTTTCTGCATGCAACTTGCTTTAATTTAAAATCACTAAAATGAATGAACTGGGTTTACAACCCATTTTAGTCACCAGGAAAATGTCAATTGTTAATAATCACTGAAAAACAATTGATATTTGGAGTTAAAACTCTCAGCGAAGACAAATTTTGCTGTATTAAATTATGTCTGTAAGTTTCGTGATGAAGAATTCAGTGTCATTTGAGTAATTGGCAAAAACCTGGTTTTCAGTTTTGAAATTCCCGGCCCAGCCCGGGTTTTGCTACCCATTTTAGTCACACTCTATACAATTATATGTATGTAATGGTGTATATGCATTTCTGACCACTGATAAAGGTAGGGGTCTCTACGAAAGTTTGATTTTCTTGTATTAAATGCCTACCTGTACATGCATGGTAATTGAAATTGTGCTTACTAACAGGGTAATAGTAGGGTAATAGTAGTTTTACTATCAACATGATCAAGTGGATTTTACATACACTGCGATAGCCACTATTGTATTATAAAAATAATTAAAAAAAAACAGAGATAGAAGCTTGTGTTCTAAATTATTGAGTTATTATGTTTATAGTTTTTCTCTGGATTGGAGATTTGAGCAATGGACCCAGCCAACAAAGACATAATTCCTACGTCACCTCTGGAAAGATTTAAACCACTTCAGGAGAATTTCCAGAAAAGACTGAAAACTTTCAGTAAATACCCAAAGAATGCAGTGAAAGAGAAAGAAGATCTTGCAGATAATGGCTTTCATTACATTGGCAATGGTAAAGATGATAAGGTTCAGTGTACATTTTGTGGAATAATTATGAATAACTGGGAAGAAAAAGATGATATTCAGTCCGAACATCGTCGATTTTCCCCATCATGTTCTCGAGTTCTTGACAATGACCGCAAAAATTTCGGTGCCAATCTGGATGGAGGGCTTTCTCGTCTTGACTTCATTAGGAATACACAAAATGCTGCAGAAAATGGTGCTATTCCTCAGATGAAGGACTATAATTTGAGAATGAAGTCTTTCAATGATTGGTCATACAGTGATGATGAAAAACCCTCAATAGATGCTTTAGCAAAGGCTGGGTTATTCTATACAGGTAATTAATTGGTGACAAGCATAAGGCACTATATTTTTTTTTATCAGTGGGGGCATTGAATACCCCCCATTTTCCTATGCATATGGTAAAAAGTAAATCCATTAGTTTCCTAAATGTCACTATTAAATGATAATTTAAAAGTGCAGCGATTTTTTTCTACCCATTGGGAAAGGTCCGGTACCGGTTCAGTTGGGAAAAATAGCATCGAAGTAGATCAAAGGAGAGTTTTCTGGCATTTAAACAAATGAAACGTATTTTCAGTTTATTCCAACTTCATTACATATTACCCCATGTTTTAAAGAATAAACAACAAGTATTTATTGTTTTTCATATCATTGTCCCTTGTTTTCGCATTTTCATGCTTTCAATTTGTCAAAATGTATGACATTACGCTGTCTACACCACAGGTCCTGCCATATTACGACTAATCTCTACTTTCGATTCAAGCCGAAGTGAAACAATTAGTCAACTTGTACAACATGTACAATGTTTCATTTAAAAAGAAATACGATGTCATCATAGTCTGTTGCTTGGCAGTTGAATTTGGAATTTTTAATCTCAAAATTGGGAAAAATTAACATTTTTTTGGCATTGGGAACGGTACCGTTTATCGGTATCAGTTATATAAGGGAAAAAAACGCTGAAGTGAAAAACAAAACTCCAGAAAAACAAAAAAATTTATGATTTTTTATATGTTAATTGATTTTCCCAATTTTCGCGAAAATTAAAAACTTTCCTCATTTTCCCAAGTTAAATTAAGGCCCCAGCATCTGTACCAAAAATATGGTGCAAAAGCCCTTGAGCATTAGTATCAGTATTGGATGACTTGCTAGACTTACTTGAACAAGATATATGCAGGAATTTAAAAAACACTGACATTTGATGAAAATTTAAAAGTATGTATTAATTGAATATTTATCATTGATTTTGATTTTTTTTCCCGGGGGTGGGGGGGGGTGGGGGTGGGGGTGGGGGGGTTAGAGGGCTAATTTTCAACTTTGTTTACATGTACAGCAGTTTGTGGTTTCATACAATCAGAATATAATCAAGGTAGAATACTGATGCTTAATTTTTACAAAATTTGTTTCTTTTAGGTAAAAATGACACTACCCAGTGTTGGTTTTGTGGAAACCTGCTGGAGGAGTGGGAACCAGAAGACAAACCTAAAGAGGAACACGATGCGAACTTTCCAAAGTGTATGCTGGCTGCACACTAAAGTAAAAAATATCATTCGGGGAGGGAAGAGGGGAGGGGCTTATATATCCAATTGATATTTAGTGAAGGACTAGTTATGCAGTCATTGTATTTATTGAGAATTGTTAAATTGTGCAGAACTTTTATGAATAAGCATATAGACATAACAGAATGAACAATTGCTTGTGAACTTTGAAACATTGTGTCATACTCCTTAATTTGAAGTACATGCAGTAAAACACACAAAGTGATAAATTCCTGATAAAATTATAATTTCAAGGAATGAAAATCACTTCCTTGTATTAAAGTGAGAATTCATTATAGCATGTTTTACTACATTACCAAGTATGCACAGTAAGTGCATGACAGAAATATTTTCATACGTGTAGTATTTAAAAAAAAAATTCTTCACTGAATTCCCTGTTGAACCTAAATACTCGGTCAAGTGTGATGACATATGATTTACTGACAGGAAAAAAAAATTACATATACATAATGAATAATGCCTTATTTAAAGGGAAAATGTATTTAAATTTATTAATATATATTCTAGTAGTCATTTTGCACAGACAGTCATTCGTACATTTTTCCTAGACAATGATTTTTCAGAATTTTTAAAATATTCCTATTTCAATTCTTACATAACTTTATGGGGTTTTTTTTTTGGTGGGGGGGGGGGGGGGGGACAGCTTTTTTTCAGAAAATGAAAAATAATTTCTTTGATCATTAATGTCATCTCATGAAACTAAAAGAATGGTTTACAATTACTGTTTTACATTTTTATTCAACCTTAAAAAGTCCCAAGTACAGAGAAAATATCTAATTTTCTGAGTATTGACCAGTTAACCAAGTAACATCTAAATCAAGAGAGATAACTTACAAACTTATTTTGCCCTTGACTATGCAAGAAAGAAATAATTTTTTTTTTTTTGTTTATTTTCAGAATTTTCTGCATGTAACATGTAGAAGCTAAGGAAACTTATAATTAGGAATCAAATGTACATGTATCATGACTCAAATTTTTTCCATAGACATGATATCACAATGAAAAAAAAAATTCTTTGATTTTTTTTTCTCTTCAAATTCTGAACATATGATGAAAATAAAAAGACAGAATTGTTATGTCAAAATATATAACTATAGTGGACATCATCATGTTTTAAATTAGTGAAATTTAATATTATTAAAATACGCTTTCACAAATAAGATTTAATAAGTTTTATCCGACTTGCTGGGGGGGGGGGGGGGTTACATTCCTATTACATGTAGTTACAGTATTAGTTACACATCTATTATTGCATCTAAAATCCTATAGTGCTCTATTTCAATGAAAATTCTGTAGATGTATTTGTTTAAGTTACATGTTTCCATTTTGCTATCTAGCAATTCCTGTATTTTTAATTATAATAATAAGTGAATGCAATCTGTCTTTCAATGTGGGCCCTCAACGCCATGTGTGTGTGTGTGTGTATTGTATTTTTCCTAAATTATAGTTTAAAGTTTACCCTTTGATATAAACTAATTTTTATGTTATGACTTTTCTTGGTGAAGTTTTTGTATAGAATAAATTTATTAATTTGTGAATATTCATTTATATCATAGGCTCCACTCCTTTCACTGTAAACAAAGTATCTATTTGTACATATATACATTTCTCTCAAGATTAAGTTGAGGGAAAAAGGTGGGGGGTGGGTGGGTATGGTTTTAAGATGATAAACATATGTATACATGTACAACCTTTAAAACAACTGTATTAAAATTAATGTATGCAATTATCAATACGTTTGACTTAGATATTGGCCACAATAAGGGATATTATTGCAGAATTTGTTTTTATAAGTATATGTTTGGGGGAGGGGGTGGGGGTGGAGTTAGATGAGGGATGGCATGGTGCAATTGCAAGTTACTGATGTGACATGTGGACCTCTCTATTTTTCATGTGCAAATCTGAAATTTGTTCACTTTTATTTTTGTCTTCCATGTAAAAAATTAATAAAAAATATTTTTCCATTGAATTATTATGCAAGAAAACTATAGATATACTTGTACATTTCGATGTGTGTTAAATTGTATTTTCTGTTATATGTTGTATAAACTTAAAAAAGAAACAATCATCCCAATCCAAGATATCTTAGAACTAGAGAAGCTGTTAATATTTTTTAAATATGTGAGTTCTAATGCCGGGAAAACTCATTTGACATATTAATGTTTATTGATATAGTTACATTTTAAAAACATTGTACCATAACCATAATTGTAATTCACAGTTTTTTTTTAGAAGCTCTAAATGTCTTGAAAAATTGTAACATGTCATATATTTTGTTTTTTTTTTATTTGTTTTATCAATATAATGTAATTCACATATTTACTAACTACTGTAAATTCCTTATTTTTTGCGAGTACTTATTATCGTGAAATAGCTCTTAAACATTTGCGAGAACAATAATTCGCAAGTGGATGGATTGGTTGATCAAGGGATTTTGCATTGATTTCAGCACCATAAAAATAAAAGCAAGTAATCTTATTTCGCAAGTTGTGTTTCTCATGAAATTATGAGATAATTAATTCCTCGCGTATATTTAGGAATCTACAGTATAAACCCAGTGATCAATTTTTAATTTTATATACTTTTCATTTCTTGCCAGAAGTTCTTTTTTAGTACAGCTCCTACATCAACATTATGAACATTAAAAAGGGGAGAAATTAATAATAAAGTAAATAAAATATTTTAAATTTTAATTACCATTCATAAAAGTTTTCAGAGATATACCATGTATACCAGAGAAGTGTAATATTTTTTTTTTTAATTTATTCTGAGCTCAGAAATTAAAACTGTGTTTACAGATTTACCGATTGTAAATGATTTAATATTACTATAATTATCATAGGCCTATTAGATACATGTATAAAAAATGTTTGTTTGTTTTGTTTTGTTTTTGTTTTTGTTTTTGTTTTTTTTTTTTTTTTGGGGGGGGGGGGGGTAAAGGACTTGTGGTATATAGAAAATATTTACATATACTTAGCTCACCTGAACCAATGGCTGGAGTGAGCTTTTCTGATTGAATTGTGTCTCTGTCTGTTGTGCATTGTGTTGTTAACGGTTTATAAGTTTTTTTCACATTTTCAACTTCTGGTCCAAAACTACCAGATTCAGGTGAAGTGCATTCACATTTTATTTTTTTTTCAAATGAACAGCCATGTCTTTTTTTAAGGGATGATAATTTAATGGAAGATATTTGAAAATATTGGTTTGGTCATTAAAAAAAAAATTGTTCACCACAGAGTGAAAAAGAATAAAATATAATGAAAATCATCCTTATAAGTAATATGCATCCAATTTTTTTTTTCAAATCATTTTCCCTGGTGTTATAGTTGTGGCACAATAGGGGTAAAAGTTATTTGGACATATATTAAAAATCATGGTCCTGGGTTCCATTCTCATTCCTGGTGCTGCTTCAAACCTAAGACATTTAAAATAGGTATTGATTGTATTTTTGACAAGCTTTGACATATGTTGGAAATATCTTTAAAACAGAATTTCTATCATCCACATTTAGTGCATGTGGATTTATGTTTGTTCCTTGGGGCTAGGGCACAATAGTGCGTCAAGAATAACAAAGAGAAATTGATGAGAATCCTTTAAAAAATTTCCAAGTAGAGCAAGGCTAAGATGATTCAGGTGAGCATTGTGATCCATGAACCTCTTCTTTTTTTTTTACCATTTTGTTATTATTTGCTATTGTTCAGTGTTTTTATTTAACATGTATTCACTCACTGAATCTGAAAATAAATATTTTGTTTTACCATTTGATTCCATATTCTTTCTTACGCTTACGCTGTGCTGTGTATACATGTATACAAACACGTAACAATTTAACCTGACTTAGTCTGTGGAATAATGATACATGTATATGGATAAGTAGATGGAATATCTGAAGAAAGGAATATTTGTAATGATGATATTTTTAAACAGTGTTTCTTTTTATTGTCACGTTAGCTTGTTTATAAAATTTAAAATGGGGTAGTAGCCAGTACTTAACAAGAAAAGTTTTTACCCCCCACCCCTCCTCGAGCAAACTTCTGAAATAAGGGCATAAGACAAATCAGGATAGCATATTGATTGCTATAGTTGTATCCAAACCCCACTCCCTTTAGTAATTTAGTAATGAGTAAATTTATTAACAACCCCCTCCCCCCCCCCCAAAAAAAAAGAAAGAAAGAAAGGAAACAAAATAATCTATTGAAAAGGAGCTGTAAGGCAAATCTTTGCATGTTGACTGTAACACCCACGCGATTTTTAGTAAGCGAAATATAAAAGAGTAAGCAAGTATCTCCTCTAGTCAGACGACTCTTAGCTCTATTACAAAGCGTGTACTTGACGCTGATTTCATCTCACAGCATGTTATGTTTGTGTATTTATTATGTCAAATGATGCTCACATTGGATTCCCGCCAGTTATCTTGTGCGAATGCATAAATATTTCTAGGATCTTTTAAAACAGAGCTCGTCTGTCAATTTATTGCCGATTCCCATTACATGCTTCAAAAATGTCGGTTCGTAGATTTACCGGAGCGAAGATTGTAGTGTTTGGGGGTGCTGGTGTCGGCAAAACGGGTAAGTCACATTGTTTGTTTGTCTGTGCGTATGAATTTGGCATCTTTAGTGGTGTTTCATTTTAAAAATTTACTGTCATAGGAATTGAAATGGTTTAAGAAATTTGTTTTAATATTTACCCCCCCCCCCTTTTTTTTCCAGCTAGTGTTTCCCACAGGTTCTCTGCCTTAATTTTGCGGGGAAGTGTTTGCTTGCATTTATATTTGAATAATGCACTTGGACTTCAAGTTTTAGATAATTTGTATTATGTTATCATGGAATCGAAATTGTGATCTGAATTGTATGTTTATTTTGGCGTAAAGATCTGTATACAACACTAATCACGCGAAGAATTCTATAGAAAATAATTTTATCTCTAAATTCCACTGAAAATTTTCGGTTTTTTATTAAAAAATTATTTTAAAATTGGAAAACAATGAAATTTGGGGGGGGGGGTTCAAATTTTTTTTTTTTTTTTTTTTTTTTTTTTTTTTTTTTTTTTTTTTTTTTTTTTTAGAAAATTGCAGTTTTAGGTTGCTTTCAAACAGCTGATTTACGTGAAGCGTAGATTGGGCGGCCGAATTTTTTTCTTTATGCTGTGCAGAGTGATTTATTTGAAGAGCTAGCTATTGAAATCTTATCTTTAAGAATTATTTATATTAGATCTTAAGCACTATTTCTAATATAAACCATCTCCTTATTATGATCTCTTTTTTTCATGTTCGTATTTGCAGGATCAAAGAAAACACGTTTCAAACATTAACTTTTTGCTTGTACATATATGCACGGTGTACATCTCAATAATTTTTCAAACCTGTTGTGTTATTAAAGCATACATGTACCTGTTAATGGTGTAGACTGTACTTCGCAATATAACTTCACCGTTTCAAAAACTTTTAAATATATTATGTATCTACTACGGACAGATACAGGTACGCTCGTTCAAGATTATCGTTTTAACCACCTCTCTTAGAAAATATTGAGAGTCAATCTACATGTACGCCAAACCTTTAAAGTTCGACTCTCTATGCAGTGTGTGCAAACATTGCAAAACGGTATCATACAGAGATTTTTACGTTTCCGAAAAGTGGTTTTATAATGCGTATATGGCACTGTAAAAACTTATATTTTCAGAATTCCATTGCATAATCATTTGCTTTTTAAATTGCTAACAAACCCACTTTTTTGCACTGGTCGATTTTATTGTTTTTTAAAATTGTAATTTTTTTTTCTTTTTAGCTCACCCGAGCCGAAGGCTCAAGTGAACTTGATCGAATTTGCCATTTTCTGTCGTTGTCGTAAACTTTTCACAATTCCATCCTCTTCTCCAGAATCACTGGGTCAATTTCAACCATATTTGACAAAGAATATGCTTTGGTGAAGAGGATTCAAATGAGTTCAAATGAGGGGCCACGTCCTCTTTTAAAGAGAAAAAATAAGAATTAGTGAAATTTTAATGGCATCTTTCAAAAAAAATTTTCTCCAGTTCTAGCGAACCACTGAGCCAAAAAAGAAGGGAAAAAGCGAAAATTTTATTTCGTAGTGTAGATTAAAATCACGGGACCAATTGGAATATATAAGGAAAAATCCTGAAATATATCTTCTCAAGAACGGCAAACCCACAATTTATCATCTATAAATAGAAAAATTCTTACGTACTGTAGATTTAAGTTTGTTCAAATCATGGCCCCTGGGGGAGGGGGGAAGGGGTTAGTATGGGGCCATAACAGGGAATCAAAGTTTTACATAGGATTATATATAATAAATCTTTAAAATTCTTCCTCTTATGAACAGCAAAGTCGTTTTTAGTCATATTGATATGCATGCATCCTCAGATAGTTTAGATTCCAATTTGGCCAGATCAGGGCACTCTGGAATAGGCTGAGGATACAATAGGGGATCAGAGAAGAGAGTATAATATGTAGAAAGAAATTTTATTGAAGAGAGACAAGACCGCACTGAATCATTTAAAAAAAAAACATACCTAAGTTATATGGATTATTTATTATTAAATTAAGAGGCATGGTGTTTGGATTGGTCCGAATTCAGAGATCCGAATTTTACATAAGCCATATATACAGGAACGTAATCTTCTCCGCAAGAACAGCAAAGCAATGTTGATCGTATCGATTTTGACGAAACCCAATGTTGTGTGGATTCAACTTTGATTAAATTATAGCTGTTTAAGGCCAAGATTTTTTGTCCACAACATGGAATCAAATTAAAGAGTTCTTTTTTTAAAAATAAAATCTGCTGATGAAGAACAGCGTGGCCAAAGTGACTGAGGTGAGCGTTGTGGCCCATGGACCTCGTTTAAAAATGCCACCCCAAGGTTGAAGTTTAGTGACTTAAATATGTATCAATGGCTTTTAATTATGAAATTTTATACATGCAATCTTGCATGTAATATTAAAAAATCTTTACAATGGCGGATTTAATGCATTGGACCCCCCCCCCTTTTCATTCTAATACTAACATAAATATTATTTGCTTCAAAGTATTGTGCATGTATTTATAAAGAATTAAAAAGTAATGTATTTGTTGCTGCTCTCATAGATACAGTAATACAACAACAAAAAGTGTATATTTATATACCAGTAATTTAATACTTTTCTTTTTATTATCTAGCCCTCTTCGCCCCCTTTAAATGAACATAATAATCATGACTCTGTGCCCCCTTCCACCCCCAATGAAATTCTTGACATGACCTTGAATATATAAATAAGCACCATGTGTGTTGACATTTTTTCTGCTACATGTACATGTAGACTGTTTTGCAATTGTCTTATCCTTTTAAAATTCTTAACAAATATACAATAAATTGTTCAGCTTTGACATAAACATATCAGACCCCCCACGATTGAATTTATCTTACGAAACCAATTTGTTTATTTCCAAATCGCCTGTAAATTTTCAAAAATCGGTTTAACATCACCACAGCAGATCCAAATCTCTAGTTTTCTAGAAGATTTATAGATAAATTAGCTGCAGGAAATTAGGCGGCAGAATCAGTCAATCAGATTTTTAACACGATCTTACCTGTCGGAGCAGATATGTATACATTATGTTGTTTTAAATTGCTTGCCTTTCAAGTGTCACTGGCAATATTCCCTGAAGTCTAACCCTGTCTTATCAAATGGTGGAATATCTCATTACTCACAAGAATTTAATAATGGAATTGATGCTGAAATTCAAGAATGGCACCAGGTTGGGGAGTGAGGAGGCATATTTGGGGTGGGTGGGGTATGATTGGTATTTCTTTCAAATATTTTGAAATAGATTATATGTCTGCTTGCATGGCTTATGTCCTCTTTCTGCAAGTAAGGAAAGAAGCAATTAAATCATTTAATTCCAAGTTATGGTCTAGCATTAACTTTTTAAAAAAGTTATATTTTACATATTTATTCATTTTCCCGTGCATTAATTCTCAAGAACGTTAAAGGGGTCGGTTATTTTACATTTATCAATTATTCAAATATTGCTTCTAACATATACACATATACAATCATGTATTGATAAAAAAAAGAAAAACAGAGATCATGAGTTTTCCATGTGGTTCAATGTTTTCATTATAGAGTTCAATGTTAGCACATAAAGTGGTTACGGCATATGTCGAGCTAATGGCGTCTAATGATGGCCTATAGACATCACCCTCTGAGACCTGATAACTCTCAGGAGATTGATGCTTCTGGTTTTATATTGATTCTATAAAAAAAAAAAAAGAAATTGAAAACACACTGAGGGAACAAATGAATTCAGTTTTTACTGTTTTTACTGAAACCTTTTAGAATGTTAGAGAAGTTATTTAGCCTCCGTTGATTTCAAATTGATTTGAATTGAGTGCGTTGAAATTCAACTTTCAAATTAGTCAAGTAACTACATATAAGAGAGAGAGAGAGAGAGAGAGAGAGAGAGAGGAGACTTCGTAATGTTTCTACATATACATGTTCGTGTATTTTATACTAAAGTATAAGCCTATTTATTTCTTAATTATTTAATTAATAATTGAAGTAGAAAATACAGTAAACCGCAATCCTGTATTAAATGTAAGTAGACTTCTATTTTGCGAGATCATGCTACATACATGTATTTGAATTTTGATTTAATTTCTTCTTCTTTAAGTACTCTGTGAATTTTTCAGCCTTTGTGGTGCGCTATATGACCAGGCGGTATATTGGGGATTATGACAGAAATAAAGGTAAGGTAACATCAAACCAAAAAAACTCTAACATTTTTATGCTCCGCAATGAATATGGTCGGGGCATATAGTGTTTCTCATGTCCGTCTTCCGTCTCCGTCCTTCTGTCCTTCCGTCACACTTTGCGTTTAGCTCTGTTCAAAGCTCAGTTTCAAAGAGACTATCGAAGATATTTTTATCAAACTTCATATGCTGATAGATATTGATGAGAGCTATGCAACTGCATCAACATTTTTTGACCTTGACCTTTCCTTTGAACTTGACCTCAATTTTCTTAAGTTAGTGTGTAGCTCAGTTTTAAAGATACCATTCAAGAAAGTTTAATAAAACGTCATATGTTTATACATACTGATGTAAGCTATTCAACTGCATCAACATTTTTTGACCTTGACCTTTCTTTTGACCTTGACCTCACATTTCTTAAATTAGTGTTTAGCTCAGTTTTAATGAAACCATTCAAGATATTTTTAACAAACTTCATATGCTGATGCATACTGATGAGAGCTATTCAACTGCAATATTTTTCTTAAATAAGTGTTTAGCTCACTTTTTAAAGATACCATTCAAGATAGTGTTATCAAACTTCATATGCCGATACAAACTGATCAGAGCTATTCAACTGCATCAACATTTCTTGAATTTTACCTTTCCTTTGACATTGACCTCATTTTTCTGAAATTAGTGTCAAACTTCAGATGCTGTTACATACTGATGAGAGCTATTCAACTGCATCAATATTTTTGACCTTGACCTTTCCTTTGACCCCACTTTTCTTAAATTAGTGTTTAGCTCGATTTTAAAGAAACCATTCATAATATTTTTATCAGACTTCATATGCTAATACATACTGATGTAACCTTTTCAACTGCATCAACAATTTTTGACCTTGACCTTTCCTTTGACCTTGACCTCACTTTTCTTGAATTAGTGTCAAACTTCATATGCTGATACATACTGATGAGAGCTATTCAACTGCATCAATATTTTCTCCTTGACCTTTCCTTTGACCTTGACTCCACTTTTCTCAATTTGTGTTTAACTCAGTTTTAAAGAAACCATTCATAATATTTTTATCAGACTTCATATGCTAATACATACTGATGTGACCTTTTCAACTGCATCAACTTTTATTTACCTTGACCTTTCCTTTGACCTTAACTTCATTTATTTTAAATTAGTGTTTAGCTCAGTTTTAAATAAACCATTCAAAATATTTTTATCAAACTTAATATGCTGATACGCATTTATGAGAACCATTCAACTGCATCAAAAACGTTTGACCTTGAACTTTTCTGGGACCTTGACCTCATTTTACTTAAATTTGCATTTTGCTTAATTTTAAACAAACCATTTAAGATATATTTATGTAAGCTTATGCACTTATACATAATTTGTTGAAAATTTGTCATCTATATCCAAATTTTTAGATTTCAATTTCAATTTTAAAGAAACTATTCAAGATATTCTCTTCAAATTTCAAACACAAATGCAAATTTTCATGTTGCATTACTAATATACCCTCGGCGGGGCATTCATGTCCTATGGACATATTTCTAGTTTTAAATTTAAAATGCTAATATTTTCGTTTTTTACTGTAATTCTATTTATTTATAATGATTCACATGAGCCAGTCATTCGTATGATCGAGCGGTTGATATGGATATCAATCTGCATAAACAGATAAAGTCATATCTGGAGGGTAAATATGCATTCGACTTAGTAATCTCATGTTTCGTATAATCATTATGGATTTCCCCTTCTTTGTTATTTCACCCCATCCCCCATCTTTTTGAGTTTTTTTTTTTTTTCTTCCCCCCCCCCCCCCCATCTTTTCGAGATTTATCTTATTGATTGCTCAAGTATTCATAAAAGTTCATTATACGATACCGCAAATACCAATTACATACACTTCTGTGCACATCTAAATTATTACTTTTTTTGTTAAACATCGTACCGATATTGAAATCTCGTCTGCAAGAATTCACCTTTGCATTCATTGTAATTTTTTTTTCTTTTTTACTCAACCATCGCTATAAATATCCCGTTCTTCAAATAAATTCCTGGCTATCAACGAATCCTGTCAAAATTATTTCGTACACCAATTTTTATTTCACGGTAAGATAGAGGATCATATGTTAGCTACACCACAAAGATAAGAGCGAAAACATTGTACGGCCTGTCGGTGTGTTTGAAGTCGGAATTTTACAATCAATTACAAATATAATGTTTCTATCAATAGAATCAAAGAAATCACTATGATATGTAACACATGTCCGATCTTAAGTGCATTTCCACACGCGCACAAATAGATTTTTTTCATTTCCATGAATATTACAAATGATTCTACTTCTCTGTTCCGTTTTCATTTATAAATGTATTAATGCATTATAATTCTTAATTTTAAGTGTCCATATGTTGAATACTACATCATATGTAATATCAAATGTGCTGTAAATAAATAAATTTATGATGTTATACACTGTATGTTACAAGATTCACTGTGTTGAATGACTTGTTTTCTACTTTAGCCATGTTTTTTTAAAGGATCTCTTCCGGCGAGATTGTAAGATAATTCTGATTAATGTGTTATGAGCTGACATAAATGTAAGACTCCCCGAAAAATATTAATAAAAGATTTTACATGTAAAACAAAGCTTTTCTAACAAATAACAACCTTAAAAAGAAATTCGGATTCTATCTTTTCATTCAGAAAAAAATATTAATATCATTAACACACAAACGTAGTTTCTCGGGGTTTTTTTTTAATTAAATGTAAATCATTGTAATTTTCTTCTTTACTGATTCATAATAATTATTTTGTGTGTGTGTGGGGGGGGGGGGGGGGGGGTAGAGTTGCCTCTATAACACAATTTTGTTATCTACACCAAAACTGTCCTAGGCCTTGAAATGATTGTTCCATCATATTTCCTTCGATTTTCACCTCTAAGAACTAGCGGGAGAAAAATGAGAAATTTCACAAATTTGACATTTTAATTCATCATGTACATTCATAACAGATACCTCCCCAGTTCCCCAAATATATATGTCAGATATGTTTTGACATGTCTTTAGATTATCTCGATATATGACTAATTGTGTTTATTTTGTTTCTATTTTTACCAGAAATGCTTTATAATCACAAAATACCATCGCCTCGAGATGACGTCACGCTCGAGATCATAGACACGGCGGCTAAAGTAAGTAAACCTGCTCTTTTAATGTACAGAGAAATACCCAGTTTTATGGAGACTTACATAAATAAGTCATTTATAGGTAATAAACTTCTATTTAGTGAGCAATTAAACATAAGATTCAGTAATTTACGCCGGATTTTAATGTGTTTTTTTCCTGGAAGTTTTTATAAATAGACACATTTGAAATAAATGGGATACACGACAGTCTGTTGATTTATAAATATTTAGGCGGTATCTCTCATGGTAATCTACATGGAACGTCATAAATCCAAAATTTCTCATTCCATCAACATCATTAATGGTTTTATTACATTCTTGAAATATTACGGAGGAAATTCTGAAATTAATTTAAGGTACAATTATTCTCGCAATATTTCAAGACGAAGATTCTTCTTCTGGTCAGGAAACTCTGGTATTACTTCAATAAAAGGTATAGAAAGGAAAAATTGATTCATTCTGAAGTAAGTTGATTCGAAGGATCAAGAGAAAACTAAAAAAAAAGTAATAATTTTGTCAGTAAACATATAGGATTTTTTTTTTTACCATTTATACTTCCTATTTAAAAGTGATTTTGCAAACATGATTGATTTTGCGAAACTTTATGATAAACTAACTAATCAAAGAAACTATTATACTTAGCTTGTATGATACAAGAATAATTTAATTCTGGTTGAAAGACGCCATTTGATTGGATAGAAATTTTTTTATATCGTATAACCTATATTGCCTACGTCACACTGACTTACGTAAAAAACGTATTTATCCGCTTGACGTTACATTTAAAATCTGTACAATTCGAAGGAATTTTTTATGGGGAAAATTGAATTATTTTTTTTCTTACATATAATGATAGAATAAAATTATACGGAATGAATTTAATAGCTACCCAAGTCATACTTGCAAGAGTAGCATGTGTAAGCTGTTCTGCTAAACAGTCATTCTGCAATAAATAATAGGTAAATAAAAATATTAAATTTCATCATTTTTGTTGATTAATTTTCATCATCATTCTTTCACTTGCAGGACAGCGTGGAAAACAGAGAAAGTCACATAAGATGGGGTGATGGTTTTGTGTTTATTTACTCCATCACCGACAGAAAGAGTTATGAGTATGCTAACACATTAAAAGACATGTTGATCAAAATCAGGGGCCCGGATATGCCTGCTATAGTTGTAGCCAACAAATGTGACCTACTTTCTGTGCGGCAGGTTGACGATTCTGAGGGAGTATCACTAGCCGAACAACTCAACTGCCCAAAGTTTGACGTTTCTGTCGCGGAAGGATATTCTGGTGTTTCAGAAGCCATGGATGAACTTGTTATTCAGTTAAAGCGGGAGTTTGTCAAAAACTGCTCACAAGCAGCAGTATCCGCTAACGACAAAACCAAATCAAAACTGTTTACATTCAAAAAGGGATTCAAGAAAAGAATCAGTCGGAGTCACAGTGACACGGTGTAATATATCCAACTTCACAATTATATAAACTCTTACATGATTATTGCACTGACATGCAGAGCCTACCCAGAAAAATCATTTTATACATGTATATCATTCATAAGCTATCATTTCCACATCATATAGTCGTACTCGATAATAAAGTAAAAAAGTAAGTAAATGTATACATGTATAGACAAAAAGTAGACGAATAGTGTGCTTTTCTTAATTATAAAGTATGTTTTTGGTTTCATCTGCAGAACAAGGCGCCCCAAGCAGCAGTTTGAGATAGGTGAAAACAAACAAATAATAGATGATTTCTCAATACAAAATGCACAACGTATTTGTAAAGTTATAACAATGACGGAAGGAAAATACTGAGAAATTATAACCAGTATTTATTATTTCATCATGGATGTAGACACATTTACTGCATTAGCAATAAATCAAATATTTGCCATTGCATATGGACATGTACTGACATCAGTGATTTTGGCACTTGATTATATAATATACAAATATGCAAAAAAAAAGGAAATTCACCACTCAATGTTTTTTTACGATGCCAATAAATTTTAATACTAGATTACAGCGTTTTGTTTTGTGCAAGATACAAGGAACAGACCAAAAAGAAAAAAAAAAAATACAGTCATGTAGTCAAAAAAGTCATTGGAGTTGCAAATCAAATGTTTTTCATGTAGTAGTGAAGTTGTGAAAGATGTTCACGAGGAAAAACTGAAAAATGATATGAAAGCAATATCTTTTTCTGATACATTAAGTGTTTTTAGAGCACCATGTAAAAAAGGAAAGGACACACGTGTATAGAACTTCAATATCTTGCAGTTGTTTTGAAGAGAGGTAGTATGACAATGCACAATGATAAAAAATTTCATAATAAACTCAATTGTTTGGCATAACACTATCACACAATGGTAATAATTTGTCAATCAATACTGATCTGTTCAAAAGGAAAGACAAGGACTTTTAAACGGTATTTCAAAATTTCATCGGTTCTCTCAGAGTTTGTGGCTAACTGAGTTGTTTGTATCCTATGGGTGCAATGTTTTTGGCGTCTTTCAAGTTTCCAAAATGTTCTTCATATTCGTCGTCGATACTGACTTTGTTCTATAAGAAAGAAAGACATTTTTTTTTTTTACAAAAACACAAAATCAATACTGTCAATATAACTAATATTTAAACGGAAATAAGCCAGTATTACTCTCTCTCTCTCTCTCTCTCTCTCTCCAGCCATTTTAGATCGTTATATTCACCCTTTTTCATCAAAATATTGGTACTGCAATAAAATACAGTCAAACCTCGTTATTTCGAACTAGGTGGACCGAGGAAAAAACTTTGAGATATCCGAGTGTTCGAGATATTGAGAGTAAAATACTTAAAGAAAAAGTGCTTGGGACTATGAAAGGAATTGAATGGTGAATGCTGTAAATTTTAATTATAACAATAGTGCACAGTGTCTCTACATGTCGACAATCCATATAAACAAATGAGAGTCATGCACTTTTCCTGTACATTATGTGTGACTCTTCAAAACTGTTCGTCTCATTAACGTGGTTTCATTAGTTAGGTGATGTGCATTTTTGTGTATATATTATTATAAGTCGAGACTCACTTTTTTCCATTGGGTGTAAACCTAAACAAGTTATTCATTCCAATTCACGTATCAAGTATTGCAAGCAACGATACAAGTTTTTTTTTTTTTAATACAAGAAAAGAAATTTCATGTCGTACTATTTCACTCCTGTATTGTACATGTTGTACGTGAGCCATTAAAAATCCGCCAAAATAGGGTTACGGAGCACGGTCAAAATTAAGCAATTTTCGTACTTATTTCATTGTACTAATCATCTGGACTAATATTTAAGTTATTTCAACTGTTTCAAGAGTCATATTCACTAATATCAATCATCACACTAAGAATCCAGATAAAATATCTCATTTTCTAACCTTTTTGAATCTGTGCCGTAGGGCTCCAGCCAAAGTAACAAGTGCAGCGAAGAGAAGCGCCCCCGCAGCTATCCCGGCGATAAGTGCAGTTTTGTCGGAAGAATCTGTTGTCATAAAAATAAATGTATGAGAAACTTCATGTGGTGAACTTATAAGAAAATTCATTTAAGTATGCTAAGACAAAATGAGAGATAAAAATCATCAAGATTTCTAAATCATCATTTGATTTTTTTTTCCAGTTATGCAAATATTCAATGATTTAACCTCTCTTGATTGGTGACAATATATTAGAAATGCAGAGTGTTGCTGAACCAGAAGCAAACATTTTAGGACGTTAACTGTGACACCTTAATGTATCATGAACATAACCAAAAAAATCACCTCCATTTTACATTAACCCATTTTTATGCTTTTCTTGTCAGTCACTTTTTAAAACTCCTTGAGTATTTTTAAAACAAGTAGCTGATTTTAATATAGTCTGGTCCTGATTTTTAAAAAAGAAGGCTAGAAATAAGTTTTAACGGCAAATAATTATTATTTGGTCCAACATAGTTTTTAACCTATTTCGAGTATGCTGAATCCGGAAAAAATATGCTGGCCTTCACGAAAATGGCGTTTTAAAGGTCAAAATGGCGATTCAAAATGGCGGACATCCAAGTTTCCTAATTTTCTCTTAATGTCGTTCAAATAGGAGAAAGAATGTGTGAATATCTCACTGAGTGTAATGCAACTATAAAATGATAAAAGAATGCTAATATTTATATTACTTTAATTCAGAAAATTTAGTCGTTTCTACACTTAATTCCAATTTTCTCTGATTTATATGTCTATTGTTCCTATATTCTGCTTTGATTAGGATTTTACATTTGCAAATATCCATACACTGCAGATTGGTATTTTTCCTCTGCATCTCACTATTCTACAACTGAATGATGGTACAGCTGTAAGTTATTATTTGAATTCCGGAAAAATCTCTGCAATGGCCCATTCATAAGTTTGCAGCAAACAACCAAGAACATCCATTACATCTCATTGGATTTAGTAATGTGAGGTTACCACTACATCATCAAGAGATTCCAAATTATACATGTACATTATATCACCGGCAAAGAGGGGCACAGGACACGTCGAGTACTTTAAAGTCCTTATATATACGCAAATAAACTCTTTTAAAAGCAATGGATTTCTGTCATTTCGGCTCAGGTGAGCTTTTCTGATCAAAATTTGTCCGTTGCCTGTCGTCATCGTCGTTGGCGTTGTCGTTGGTACATGCAACTTTTCACATTTTCATCTTCTCCAGAACTATTGGGCCAATTTCAACCAAACTTGGCATAGAGTATTCTTGGGTAAGATTCAAATCAAATTGTTCAAATGAAGCGCCACGCCCTCCTCCAAGGGGAGATAATTATTAAAAAGCGAAAAATTGATAGCAGCATTGAAAAATCTTCTTCTCAAGAACCAATGGGCCAGGAAAGATGAAACTCATGTGGAATCATTGTAAGGTAGTGTAGATTCAGATTTGTTACAATCATGACCCCCGGTGGTAGGGTGAGGCCACAGTGGACGATCAAAGTTTTACATAGGAATATATACGAAAATCTTTAAAAATCTTCTTCTCAAGAACAACAAAGCAATGAACGGTCATATGTATGTGAAACCATCCTCAGGTGGTGTTGATTCAGTTTTGTTCGAATCGTGACCTCCTGGGGGTAGGGTGGAGCCACAATGGACGATCAAAGTTTAACATACGAGTATATAGGAAAAATCTTAAAAATTCTTCATCTCAAGATCAGCAAAGCCATGATTGGCCATATTTATATGGAAGCATTTGAATTCGGTGCAGATTCAAGCTTGTTCAAATCATGAATCCTGGGGGTAGGGTGGAACCACAATAGACGATCAAAGTTTAACATAGCAGTATATAGAAAAAAAATCTTAAATCTTCTTCTCAAGAACAGCAAAGCTATGATTGGTCATATCTATATTGAAGCATTTTCAGGTGGTGTAGATTCAATTTTGTTCAAATCATGACACCTGGGGGTAGGCGGGGCCACAATGGATGATCAAAGTTTGACAAAGGAGTATATAGGAAAAATCTTCAAAAATATTCTCAAGAACAGCAAAGCTATGATTCGTCATATTTATATGGAAGCATCCTCGGGTGGTGTAAAATCAAATTTGTTCAAATCATGACCCCCAGGGGTAGGGTGGAGCCACAATGGACGATCAAAGTTTAACAAAGGAGTATATAGGAAAATTCTTAAAAATCTTCTTCTCAAGAACAGCAAAGCCATGATTAGTCATATTTATATGGAAGCATCCTTAGGTGGTGTAGATTCAAGTTTTTTTGAAATCATGACCCCCTGGGGGAAGAATGGGGCCACAATGAAAGTTCAAACTTATTTTGAAAAGAAGGTCACATTTAGTCAAAAATATTTAAGCATCCCTAGTAAATGAAGATTCAATTTTGTTCAAATCATACCCCCTCCCTTTTAGGGGTAGGTCGGGGCCACTTAAGCATTTAAGCTTTTCAATACTGTACTGATTTAATTTTGCTTTTTTCCTTGTCATAGTGCTCAGGTGAGCGATGTGGCCCCTGGGCCTCTTGTTTTCAAATGTATCAGTACCACAATCTTTATATTGAGTGGTAAAACTACTTTTTTTCCTATTACATGATATGTAATACTATTCATATGTCTAAATTATATGTGGCTTATGTGTTTTAATTATGTCTTTATAATAGGCTCTGGGTGCCCCCATTCAAGAAAGTTTTCGCATTTTTAAGGTAACTGCATAGAATCTATGAAAATAAATGTAATACATGTATATAATGTTATTTTCAGTAGGTGTAACAATTTTCAACAACTAGTGTGTCAATTATGCAAAGAAAATATTAGTATTTTAAGAAGATTAGATTCTGAGCCTCTGAGCAGATTTTTGTCTGCCTGGGCCTCTGGTTCTATAGTTTTGCATCATATTTTAATTTTTACAATAAATTTGGATTGTACAATCCAACTAATTTATATGCAATTAAAAATCCATAATTCAATTCCATAAAAAAACATTAATTGAAGAATTGTAATTTGTGGCAGAAGGTTTTTTTAAGAAGAAAAATTGATCGATTTTTCTCATTTGAAGTGTTTACACTTTTGTTTTGCTTAAAGTCATATTTTCTTATGCAGTCTTCATACAGAGTTGTTTTTTTTTTTTTTGTGCGGAGTAATGTTTAAATGCTGGTGCCGAATTATACATGTATATTAAATAAACTATTTCAAATTCTATCATCATATTGTTGCATATAAATTAAAAAAAAAATAGATTCTTAAGGTACAGAAAAAAAAAGCCTAAAGTATAGCTTCAAGATGACCCTTTTTCATAATATTTAAAAAAAAAAACCGTACTCATAGACCCCCACTTTTATTTTTCTTTTCTTAATATATAACTTAATTTAATTCAGCTTAATTTCAATAAAATTCTAATAACTTTATTACTAGTGAAAATTTTAATGCCAGAAAATGACATTTTGTGCAGAAAGGTCAAATATTAAGTAATATTGCGAAGTAATTTAATTTAAATTTTTAACGTGTCTATTCAAGATAGAATAAGACTGTATAGGCCCATGGTTTATTGGAAGAAAATTTCGAAAAAAGTGATTTATGTGTAAGACGAAAATACATGCAAAAAGCAAATTGCCTCCCATTGTTTTGTAACGGTTTTTAATTAAGCTCCGTTTGAAGATACTAAAAATATACTTAAGACTTTTGATTGTAGAACCCAACTTCCTTATAATAAAGCAACTACAAACAACGTTCGTTTTCAGCAAGTATTTCTTGTATAACCATTCAAAAGATCATGGTCAAAATTTAATTAAAAATCAAAATGTATTTTTTTTTAATGTAAAACCATAATCTTTTGCCCCCTTTCTTTTAAAAAATAATATTTTGTAAGAAAGAAATATACCAGCATCTGTCGATTGACCCACTTGCTGAATCATATCAGATGACACGTTTAACGATGTAGAAGATGACACTTTTGACGTCGTAGCTGATGCTGTGTTATTTATAGGAGATGACATAGTACTTCCGGTAAAGATGACAGTACTATTTGAGGAAAATTCTGTTGTTGAAGTCGTTGTGGATGTGGGGAGAGACTCTCCACAGGAATACACCGAGGAAGCATTTCCACAGGTCAATGTCAGTTCAGAGGTACTGTCTACCGCTAAAAAGAAATCAAAAACAATTTTGACAATCATGGAATCCTTTTCAGCCAAAACTTTTAAATTTTTAGGTTTAAAATGTAGTTACCCAACATGTAGGTTATAAAACTAATTTCAAGTTGAAATATTTTACTTAATATAAATTTTAATAAATGCTCATAAAATTCATAAAGACATACAAACAAGGAACAATATTCGCAGGATCGTGTTCGATTTCAAGTTTTGATACATAGTCAATTATTGCATAGTCTACTTGATAAAATAAAATATGTCACAAAGGACATATAACGTTATATAATCTGGAAATAAAACATGCACATTGCCTTTACTGTATTGATATCAAGTACTTTAAGTAAATATTCAATGGCAAACAAACACACCTTGCAGTGAAATCCAGAAGTTTCCATCGATTCCAACATATGTATTATCGTATCTTATACTAAGTGAATCTGATTGGCTGGTATAAATAGTTGTCAGGGAAAACCCATTGTTTTTATCACAGTCAATGGAGGTCTCTGATCCTCCCTCTGAAATAACAAGTCTTTGGTAACAAGTACCACTGATGTCCTTGTGAAGACGTAAGTCTAGAAGCTCTATCCGAATAGTTGAACTCTTAGAAGCGGAAACAGAGCAAACACAGCCAGAGGAAGTTGCGCAGTCGCCACTTTTAGCAGGATATCCGTTATTCCAAACGTATAATTGATTTCCGTTGCTTATCGCCGAGGTACAAATATTTGATATCAATGACTCTAGAAAACAAAATAAAGCACTGAGATTTAATCATTTTATTTTAAGGAATAACTGTCTAATTCTTTGGTTTTATGATGTGATCAAGCAATAGACTTGCGTGATAATTTATGCATTATTAAAATTATCACGCAAGCCAATTGATTGATCAGCATCATAAAACCAAGAGATCTGGCAGTCATTCCTTATATTTGCATGCTCTTGATTCCGTAAATTCATGCTTCAAGCCCAGTCTGCTTCTCTCTCTCTCTCTCGCCCCGCACGTGATTTTTGAAAACCACGACTATCGAAGAACCAGCAAGCTTTATGCAGAAATTAAGTATTTTTATTACTTGTAGTTTTATCTCGGACAAAGACATTTAAAAATGTAAATATTAATTGATATTCCAAATTATGTTAACGAATTAGGAAATACGGGATTTTAGGACCATTTTTTATCACATCAGAATATTAATTGCTCAAAATAAATAAAGAAAGAAAGAAAAAAATAGAATATGCTTACTCTGGATGCAGTGGTAAAATTGTCGCATATAGTTTGTTTTTGTCATGAAAACACTCTGGTTACAATTTTGTTCTGTTCCGTTCCATGCCACTTGGACCTTACATGTCAGCTGACCTACACAGTTCGTGTAATGCACTCCTTTGTAGGAATCACCATAGTAACGCCATCCACAATCCGTTGATTGGTTGTTATAGCGACAACAGAAAGAGTCATTACGATTAAGTGTTGTTGATTCTTGTGGGCATGCGTGCGATTTTGGTTTTGCAAAAGTAAAAACGTCCCGGATGTAAAGAACTTCGCTGGTGTTACAGCTAGGTTCCAGGAAGTCGTCAACTGTGATACCGTAACAAGCCTCGAAAACCTGTTCCGCGGAGTCGATAGCTATATGGATAAAACAAAACAAAATACATCGTAATTATTTTTTTTCCGAACCGTGTGCTTTATGTGGTATGATTTTAATTTTTTTTAAAGAAAAAAAAAAATGATCGAACTTAGGGAGTTTGCTTTTTTAGGCAACCAACCTGCATTAAACATTATGTATTGTAGAACTTCATGCAAGTAACATTAAATGGGCATTAGCTGTCTTTTGGTCATCAAAAATTGAATTCAATGATAATTGATCCATCTTATACTAGTATAGTTCAGTAATAACAATGGTATATAATGGTTTTAATAACGTTTTACCCCTAAAACATGCACATAAATATGTATTTTTTGTTCTTCAAAGATATAACCTGTATATATACTTTTTATTTATTTCTTTACATTAAAAGCTGTAATTCAACGTAGGATAAGTCTTGTTTTTATATGAAATAAATGCTTCTATTGGTCATTAAAATATATCGCAATATTATTGAGAGATTCTGAGAAAAAAATTGTTTGCCATCATTTTCATAGCTAATGCCCCTTTAATGGTTGTACTTTTTCCTAGAGGATAAAGTAAACTAATACATGTTTAATGAACAGAAATTTGAATAGAAACTTTGGTCTAAATCTTTGTAGTTTCTAAGTAAAGTAGATGTGTACAGAAAATTATTGTGATTAAATGTAATGTCAAACTAAGAAAAATCAAAATGATAATCATGCAGTTTGCTGATATGAATTGCTCTTAAAACCATTGTTAATCGGTCTTGCGTAAATAAATAGTTTAGATAGATGACAAATTGGTTTTACATTCAGCATATCATTTACTTTTTATCGAGTGCAAACAACCAATAAAGGAAAGTGACGTAAGGGGACTATTTAACCCATTGTCCTTATTGAACACGCACATGAATCAATGTAAGCGACATGTGTGCTTTAAATACAGTCAAGTATTCGTTATGCATAAGACAATCTGTAGAACCCCCCCCTCTCTCTATAATCAAGATAGACCCCCCTTTTCCCTCTCTCTCTATGATCAAAATGTTTCGATAATAGACAAGTTAATTACATTTAGTAATACTATTGTACATTTAAATCTTTATCCAATTAAATTTCAAAACCAGGAAGTTTTATTAATTGGTCAGCATTAAGGATCGGATTAATGCACGTACCTTGGTTTTCATTTTTTAATTAGTTTAAAATTAAAACACAAATAAATCAGTGAGCAAAATATATATTAACAAAAGAAGAGAATTATAACATGAGAATAAATAAAACTATCATTCCCCGTTTGCGATGTAAATTTTAGTCCCGTTGTTTTTTTTTTCTAATTTGTTGATTGGTCCTTTCATATATGCATATAGTTACATGAAGTGAAAAATCTTTTTTTAAGTTTAAAAATTAAATTCTATAGCTTACCTACTTGACTCTTGAAACAGCATGAAAAGCAAATAAACACAATAACGGTAAATAAGTCCAAACTTTTTGAACATACATGTATATTCATTCCGAGTTCGTTAAAAAAAATCTTATATTATAATTAAATTCAATTCTACGTCGGATCTCATTGATGTTGTTAAACACAACAATATCAATTCCCAGTTATCAAGTATTTGACATAAGTTGCCAGAACATAACTTATGGATGTAGAAAAAAGTTTTTAAGACGATCTCGACAAATCATAAACTTCATAAACCGTTTTACTACTACCGGGTTCAATTTAAATTCCCCTATTTCTATCATTGTCTCATTTCAATACAACCGTGGTTAAAATCGATCGATTGAAAAGTTTAAACTCTCTTGTGATCGGCACTCCAGACTTTATAACGAAAAATTCGTCTTTCCAATTCTTTTCAATAGGTTTATTGTAGTTTGGTTCCAATGATTGAAACAAAAACTCTAAAGTTCTAAGGAGTGAAAAAAAAAAATTCTGAAGTTTTCAATACAACTATCTGTTGGTATATGGTTTTGTTTTCATTGCCTACATGCATTTATTCATTGACAACTAGGAATATCTAGTATGGTACATATATGTGTATCAAACGTACTTTTATGAGTTGAATAATCACTTTATTTGTTCAAACTTATTTTAGAATGTCTGATTTGTATGTTACACAAGTTTTATATGACCTTGGCCCCAAAGTATCAAATATTTAAAGATTGCATATTGAATAATGATAAATAACCAAAAAATAGGTCATTGGGAACAAATTTTGAAGACATATTTTTTGCCTTTAGATGAAGGTTTGTTAACCCTGCAAATAAAAGTGTTTAAAATATATGTTTAAATCTTTGAAAATGATTCACCTTAAAATTCAGAAAGTAGGTTATGGTGACACCCTTTTCAGTTGACAAATCTCGTAGCCCAAAAATAAAGTAACTGACGACGTTGGACGATTCAAAGCTTCTTAGTATTCAAAAATAGCTAAAATGTTTAAAATTGGCTAAAACTTTAGAAGGAGGATCAGTATGACCTACTTTTTTCATTGTTAGATCCTGACACCCAAGATGCTTAATTAATAAAGTTTGGTGATCCTTCGCATAACTATGTCCACGATATGCTTGTAAAAGAATTTGATAATGAAAAATGATAAAATTGAAAACATAGGTCATTGTGACCTTCTTTTAGACCAAATATCCCAAAATCTTAAGATGCATAAAATGAAAGGTTTGATGAATTTTCACAAATTATTTTAGGTGAATTTTAAGTTTTCTTTAGACCTGTGCTCTAGGGTTATGCTTTGATCAATTTTGTATCTACATCGTATATTCATCCCTAAGGATGTTTGGTGATAAATTGCCCAGTGGTTCCTGAGAAGATTTTTCAGCAATTACTACTGTTTTAATTTCCCTAGTTATCTTATTTTGTTTAAGTTCACATTCCTATTTTTAGTAATAAAGAAAGCCCTTAGGTCAACGATACTCTGTGACACTTGACAAGCTAATTTAGAGGATTTTTGTCCACCACTTTAGGGGAAAAAATTAAAAGGAGTTGAATAACTGAAAAAATATGCCGTTGGAGAAAGAAACGAAGTCAACCTTGACCTTTTCATCTAATGTCAATAGGTTTTGTTTAGTGAAAGCGGGGAACAAAACACACATACACAGTTTTTTTCTTGTATTTTCAATATGCACTACAACTGTCAAATGTGCTTAAGTTGGCAAATTTTCTGCATTAAGTATAGTTTTCAGTACAGTGCAGGGAACTAATTTTGTTACATAAACCAGCATCAGCATAAGCATTAGTAGCATCAGGATCGAGCTAGCATCAGGATCAGCATTTAAAAAACAGCATTACCAGGATCAGCATCAGCAAACAAAGGATAAAACCAGCATTGACCTACATAAAATCAGCATTATCCTACTAGCATCAGAAAATCAATGAGTTTTAATTCAGTAAAAAATTAAAAAAAGAAAGAAAGAATATTGGTTAAAGTATTCACATTATTGATACATAGTGAGATATTATGATCAAATAATTGTAAAAGGCACTTTAATTGCTTTAAACGGCAATGCTGAAATTCATTATCTACTTCCGGTAGCATGATGCTACTTCCGGTAGCATTGACCTAATTATAAAACAGCATCAGGATAAGGATTACTAGCATTAAATCAGCAAGCAAAGGAAGCATTCAAATCAGAAAGCAAAGGAAGCATTCAAATCAGCATGGATGCTGTAACAAAATTAGTTTCCTGCACTGTAGCTTTGTGCTTTGTGAAAACACTGTAAACTGCCAATAATCTCACCACAACGTTTGTGCAAGCATTCTGTAAAGTCACTCGACTGTGTAATTTATCGAGCTTTTGTGAATAATGAAGGTCCTAGTATGTTCAAAATGTCCAAAAATATAAAGTTATTAACCATATAAACATCAATGAATTTATTTCAACTTGTGTTACCATATATATAAATAAATGACTAGAATTTTATGGTCTATATATACAACACATTGCAATATAAATATTACCAATTAAGTGTTTTGGAACATAATAAATGCTAAACATGATGCATTATACCAAGTATGCACTAAACTGTTTTCAAAACAGTATTAATAAATTTCTTAGTGTTAAGGACACTGATAAATAATATGAATTTATATTTTTTAACAATGTCATTAACAGATCTGATCTGATTTTTCTTTTAATATAAGATACAGGTTCGATCCTCAACAGTCATCCTTATGATTAAAATATAATGATGAAATTTATAGACAAGTTTATTACTCAGACTTATAAATTTTAAATATAAAAACAAACTACTTATAAATAATCAAAAATTATAGAGCTGAGCTAAAACAATGGCATTTCTGTACTTCCTGTATTCCAAAACTTCACTCAGTGTCTGATAATTCACTTTTTAATGAAATAATAATTCACGTAACATTCATTCTATGCTGTAGGATGAACCTTGGGTGGGAATGCACTGTACCTATGTTTTTTTTTTTACCTTATACCATATGTTATATTTCCAGGCAAAAAAGAAAGCCTGATGCCCCTGGATCGTAGCCCATGACCAAGGTTAAAGTTTCTCAAAAGTAGCTATACTCCATTGTAAATTAAGTGTAAAAAATGTTCGTACCTGAAGACAGGTCTTGTCTCAAAGAATAAACGTACGAAATAGAGAGGCCCTAGCTATAACCAATCAGACGTAAAGGTCAAAGTAAAAACTCTTTTTTTCAAAAGTGGGTCATAGTGCAAGGTCAAAGTTAAGAGAGTCAAAAATGTTTGTACCCAAAGAAAGTTTTATCATAAGAATTACACATGAAATATAAAAAGGCCTAGCACCAATCATTCAGAAGTTTTGTCAAAGATGAAATTTCTCAAAAGAAGGTCAAAGTCAAGAGCTTAGAAGTTATGGTATCCAAAGAAAGATTCAGATTCAAGAAAAACATATATGAAGAATGAAGTGAAGCCCTAACATCAGCTGTTCAGAAGTTATAGATATGTTCAAGTTTTTCAAAAGTGAGTCAAACTCAAGGTTATGAAGTCAAACATGTTGGTGTCCTAGAAAAGGGGCCTTGTCACATGGAATACACGTATGCAATTCGAAAGCCGAAGCAACAACCGTTGAAAAATCATGGCAAAGGTTAACGTTTTAGTGGACAAACATACATGTACAGACGACCTAAAACATATATGCCCCCCGAATCTCAATTAGAAGGGCATAAATTTCCAGGATATAACTTTGAAACTTGGAACATTAAACAAATAGGTAAAGATGGGGTGCATTGCATCAAAAGCTTTGATCTTTCTCACGAATTAAAATTATTGACCATGTAAAACTTAGATATCTTTAGTAGTATGCAAGATGAATAAATCTACTGCATTCATTAAAAAACAAAACAAACTCTCATTAGGCGCCATATTTTTATTCCCCCGTTTTTGAAGATTCGGGACATACAACCATTGGTCTGACCGTTCGTTTAATTGTCTGTTAATCTGTTTGTCTGCAAAAACAATAACACTGCCCATAACTTTTAAAAGGTAAGTGAGAGGGCTTTCATATTTTACATGGGTATTCCTTGTGACAAGACCTTTCTCTGGGTACCAACACATTTGATCTCCTGACACTTTATCAAATTTAACCCTTGGCCATAATTTAACTTTTGAAAGGTTGGAACTATGGCTTTCATGTCTCACATGTATATTCCTTGTTACAAGATCTTCGATTGGGTACCGACAGCTTTGAATCTTTGACCTTGTAGTTCTACCTAATTTTGAAAAAAAAACGTTAGCCTTGGACACAGATACTAGGGCTTGCATATTTCAAAAGTGTGTGATAAGACCTTTCTTAGGATCCAACATTTTTTTTCTCTTGACCTTGAGTTGCATTGGAGAAACTTTAACCTTGGCCATGAGCTGCCATAAGGGGGCGTCATTATTTCAGACACGCATCTTTTTTGTTGTTAATTTTCCGATGTCACTGAAATAAATTATTTCTCCGTTTTTTTTTCTTTCTCAAAACAGCCTCATCCTTTTTCTTGAATAACTTTGAATAATCTTCAATCAGGTTTTCTTAAATACTTAAGAAATATAGTGTAGACGACTCTCAATTGCGTGGAAACCACCCCCCTCCCCCCGGGGGGGGGGGGGGGAGGTATTTGTAGGCATTCTGAGACATCAGAGAATGTCTTTTTCAAGACATACAAGATATTAAATTGCCTGTAATTAAATATTTACTTTATAAGTCTGTGTCTTTTCTGTTTTTCAGTCAAGGGTTTAAAGAAAAAAGAAATGTGTATCGATGCCATTCAATGGACAAGACTGTATCTATGAAGGGTACATCAACTGCACATATTCTTCTGGAACTTTAGTGTAATAGTTTAGTTTAATACATTTGATAAGTATAAATGTCATGGAAGATGGTAATATAGAATTTAATATATGAATCCTTAGATTACCCTTTGTACATATTTATCTTTAAACATTCATTAATACCGTATGAGGAACAATTTATACACTGTACATGTTTTATAAAATAACCAACAGATAGACTAAAGAAATTTGTTCTCTAAAATACATTTATAACATACAGTGGAGCATCAAAAATTTGTACACTTCACCTTCCGAATGAAGTTTGTGTGGAACATTTTAATATATATAATTAGAAGTACAGTAAAACAGGCTTATATAAAAATGCCAGGGACGGACGATTTTGTTTCGATATAAACGTAATTCATTATATCCGTTACACTCACAATATATTTAAGAGGCATGGGGAATAAAAATCACTTTGCTGTAAGCATCAATTCATTATAAGTGTGTTCGCTATAAGCGTATTTTACTGTATACATTGTATGTTTCAGTTATCAAGATGCCCCATTAATCTATGAAATGCTTTGGAACACGAGCAGCTGGATTAACAAGGTGTGAGTGTACTGTCAGAAAAACTTGTATTTGCTTGAATCTTGAACAAATCCTAACCAGAACAGAAAATCTGCCATTTTTATCCTGTCCTCTGCTTTTAAAATGTCAAACGGCTCAGTGTACATAATCTTCCCTGGATCCTCTGATGTCTTCTTGTCTCCTGAATGTAAGCTCTTTAAATGCTCTTCTGATATTTTTAGGAGAACAAAAACCAACTACAATAGAAGGCATGGAATGTATTGATGGAAGATGAACGTTAAAAAAAGAGGCCCATAGGCAAAAATGCTCATTTGAGTAGCCTTATCCCATCTATTCTTCAGGGGATTGTAAAAAAAATTTGGAACTTTCTGATTGGGAAAAATTGTGACTCCATATCATGGCCCAAGTAATCTCTGAATCATTTTTCAAGGAGGATAATTAAATATCAATATGACAAGAATGGTTATGTCTTTATGAAGATAGAGAAGATTTTATTCATGTTTTCATTCACATGCACTGTTAAAAATGTTATCCCCAATTTTATGTCAACTTAATCTATGGTACTGTTGAGGGGAAAAAAATTGAAAGAAAATTTTGAAAGGTTTCCCAAAAAGATATGTTTAGCAGTTACTATTGGAACAAAATACATTTGTTTTAAATACCCATAAAGAAGTCAAGAAGAAATATACGTCAAAAGACTTTACTTTCTTTGAAGGAGATTAGAGTGCACTACAGAGTTTAATACCAACATTGCAATTTAGTAATTTAAAAAAAACAAAATGCATTTGATAATGTATATACTGTTGATCACCAAATTTTTGCGACATCTTATTCTCGCGAGATGGGTATTTGGTATGCATAGGCGAGACAAATTTTTCACGAATACTGGTTATTGTAGTATATACTCTATGCTTAAGAAAAAAATATGCAAGAATGAAATTTTCGCGAGCAGATCGTCTCGCGTAATTGCGCAAAAATACAGTTCTCGAGAATAAAAAGTGATTTACAGTAGTAAGATGCAAAATGACCAAAAAAAAAAAAAAAAAAAAAAAAAAAAAAAATTCTACACGTTCATAGTAAGAATTGTTATATCATTTTGTATTCTCTATTGTGTCTCAATATATTAGTTCATTGAAAAGAATTAAAATTCAGAAGATAAGTAGTCCACATAGAAACCATAGGTAATCAGAGATTACAGAGTTCACCTCAACGAATGTTGTCTTTAAGTAAGGCAAAGTCCCACACTAAACTAATAATCTAGGAGTGTACATCCCTAGATGCAACATTTATGTAATTTTGGTCCGATAGGGCTTGCAGTTACTTGGGAATAGACTTATCTGAAAACTTAAAACTAGTCACTCATCCAGAAAATGTAAGTCAAATCCAGCATCCGAAGTAAGTTTTGAGACTTTTTGTCCCTTGATGCATCATCCATGCAAATTTGGTTCAGATAGGCCTTATATTTACTTGGAAATGAGATCTGCTCCAAAAACTTTAACCTGGTTACTCATCCGGAAAATGTAGGTCAGATCCGGCATCCAAAGCAAGTCCAGTAGTGTGAATCCTTAGATGTATATCATCCATGCAAGTTTGGTCAATATAGTGTTTATAGTTACTTGGAAATGACATCTGCTGCAAAAACTTTAACCTGGTCACTCATCCGGAAAATGTAAGTCAAATCCAGCATCCGAAGCAAGTCTAGTAGTGTGCATCCTTAGATGTATCATCCATGCAAGTTTAGTAAACATAGGGCTTATAGTTACTTGGAAATGACATCTGCTCCAAAAATTTAGGTCAGATCAAACATCCGAAGCAAGTCCAGTAGTGTACATCCTTAGATGTATCATCCATGCAAGTTTGGTCAATTAACACAAGTGAACTAGTGATGAAATTTATTAAAAGATAATTTACGAAATATAAATGTAGAAGTTTGTATATCCGAAAATAAATCGAGTAAAGTTACATACAACAAAGGCGATTTGAAATGCTCACACACGGACACACACACATCGTTTTGGTAACTCGGAATAGTCCAAAGTAAAATTGTATTTTCTTGATGACGGAATGTCCAGTACATCTAATATTCACGTCCGGGATAGTCCACGGCTCCAAAAATTTTAACCTGCTCCAAAAACTTTAACCTGCTCCAAAGTTACTTGGAAATGAGACCTGCTCCAAAAATTTTAACCTGCTCCAAAAACTTTAACCTGCTCCAAAAACATTAACCCAGTCATTCTTTAGCTGAAATTGCAGCATCTGAAACCTTGACTGGTACAATAAAACACACTAGAAGCATCCTCCATGCATCTCTGACTAATATAGACCATAGAAGTACTTGAAAAAAAAAAACTGCTCCAAAAACCTTAACCTGGGACGCCGACGCCGAGGATATTACATAAGCTCCCCCAACTTCGTTGAGGTGAGCTAAAAAGCAACAACAACAACAAACAAGAGGCCCATGGACCACATCACTCACCTGAGCACATTGGCTAGGCAAAAGCACAAATCTGTTCAGTACTGAAAAGATTACTGGGGGGGGGGGGGGGGGGGGGGCTTGAATTTTAAACTACCTGATGATGCTTCCATGTCAATATAACAAATGGCTTTGTTACTTGAGTAGATTTTTAAATCCAAACCCTGACTCATCATGGCTTTGCTGTTCTTGAGAAGAAGATTTTTAAAGATATTTCCCATATATTTCTTTGTAAAACTCTGATCCTCCACTGTGGCCCCGCCCTACCGATTTGAATAAACTTGAATCTACCCTACCTGAGGATGCTTCTATTTAAATATGACTCATCATGGCTTTGCTGTTATTGAGAAGAAGATTTTTAAAGGTTTTTTCCTATATATTTCAATGTAAAATTTGATCCTCCATTGTGGTCCCGCCCTACCCCAAGGGGTCATGATTTGAACAAACTTGAATCTACACTACATGAGGATGCTTCCATATAAATATGACTCATCATGGCTTTGCTGTTCTTGAGAAGAAGTTTTTTAAAGATTTTTCCTATATATTTCTATGAAAAACTTTGATCCTCCATTGTGGCCCCGTCCTACCCCCGGGGGTCATGATTTGAACAAACTTGAATCTACATAAACTGAGGATGCTTCCATATAAATATGACTCATCATGGCTTTGCTGTTCTTGAGAAGAAAATTTTTTAAGATTTTTCCTATATATTTCTATGTAAAACTTTGATCCTCCATTGTGGCCCCGCCCTACCCCAAGGGGTCATGATTTAAACAAACTTGAACCTACATTACCTGAGGATGCTTCCATTTAAATATGACTCATCATGGCTTTGCTGTTATTGAGAAGAAGGTTTTTAAAGATTTTTTCTATATATTTCTATGTAAAACTTTGATCCTCCATTGTGGCCCAGCCCTACCCCCAGGGGTCATGATTTGAACAAACTTTAATCTACACTACCTGACAATGCTTCCACATGTGTTTCATCTTTCCTGGCCCTGTGGTTCTTGAGAAGAAGATTTTAAAAGATCCTATTAATTTTTCACTAATTCTTTATTATCTCCCCTTGAAAGAGGGCATGGCCCTTCATTTGAACAAACTTGAATCCACTTCACCCAAGGATACTTTGTGGCAAATTTGGTTGAAATTGGCCCAGTGGTTCTTGAGAAGAAGTCGAAAATGTTAAAAGTTTACAGACAGGCGGACAGACAGATGGACGCCGGACAAAAAGTGATCAGGAAAGCTCACTTGAGCCTTTGGCTCAGGTGACCTAAAAAGATATTGAAGAATGTCAAAGAGCAGCAACTCGCACTACAATTTATTACCGCACATGGGAAAACTTCGGAAAAAAACTCTGAAAAATGTAAAGGAAGCGATAAAAATGTCAGAAGTGAACAAATGATGATAAAGTGCTAATCTAAGATTAAGACTGCCACTGTCCCTGAATATTTTGAACAGCCCTCGTACATCGATTAATGATAACAATTATTAACTCTTTATTTAAAGAGGGTAACATGAAAAATGCAAAGCCTAGTCGTATTCCGGGTCCTTGATGCATATACATGTACTATACAAGGAAGCTTAAGCTTTCATACAGTTCTTATCTTTTCTGGCAATTTGCCTGGTCCTGTGGCTCTTTAAATGACCCCACATTATTCTAATCATATCTTCATTATCTCTCCTTGAAATCATTGAAAAAACTGAATCCCCTTCAATATATAAAGCTTTGTGTCATGTTTGGTTGAAATTGGTCCAGTGCTTCAATCTTGAGAAGTTGAAACAGAAAGCAATTGACAGATACAGACACCCTTTGATCAGTAAAGCTCACTTGAGTGTGTAGCTAAGGTGAGCTAAATTTAATTTAATTAAATTTACTATTATCTTTTGTTTGTACTGTGAAGGCAATTCTCACTTTTGTTTCCATGCAAAGGATGCCAAGAGAACTGGGATAGAATACAGAGTATTTTAACTGGCCAAGAAGCTCTCCTCCAACTCGTCCCATAATGTCCTCTCCTACTAGCTGTCTTATATTTGTGGCATCTTGATTTAATGGAGCTTTTCTTACCTAAAATGTAAAAAGATACCTGACAAAACCTTTTCTTCCATGTAAAAGCAATTGTCAGGAAGTCCTTACTTGAAACTAAAATATCTATCTTTGCATTAGTCCCAAATTTCTAACATCAAATATCAAAATCATGAAAAATGCCTGGAAAAGTCAGATATTTCGGACCATACGAGGGGTGATCAAAAAGTTCGCGAACTAATTGAATTACTTCCTTAAAAGAAATAAAATGAGGTTTCAGTGTTCATTATTTTTTAAAGTAACCCTCTCTGATTTTAATGCACATCTGCCATTGTTCTGCCCATGCGCGAATCACGTGATCCAGGCGGTCACGTGACATGCTTCGTAGCAGTCTGTTCACAGAAGCTAAGAGATTTTTCATAGTCTTATATTTCTTACCATGCAAGTAATTTTTTATAACAAGGACGGACCTTCTGTCAGAAATGGTCAAATCTCGGCGATAGCATGGGTGGATAAGGATATCCCTTCCCAGAATTAGCATGTTGATCATCACAAACCGAGTCCTCTGTCTAGGGAGCGTCGATTATCCAATGTTGAAAAAGTATGGGCGCCTTCTTTTTTTCATATCTCATATGTTTAAAGTCTAAAGTAAACGATATTTTAGGGATTTAATAATTATATTATTGCTCAGATATTCAACTATTTTTCTTACTGTAACTTGGCGATCTTTCAAAACAAATTGCTCAACTAAGGACACATCTTTTTACCGGCTTGCTTTCGCTGGGCAACAAAACAAACAAAATTTTTAACCATCTCCCTGCCTTCACTAAAACATTCAATCCAATTAATGATTGAACTTCTGGTAATTCTTTTGTCTTCATAAACCTTGTACAAACTATCACATTCTACTGCGAAGAAATTTCCAAGATATACATTAAATTTTACAGCCGTTAGTTGCTCGAGTACGAACGAGTCAACCATTTTTTGTCACAAGTGACCTACATACTGACGTCATTTTCACATTGTGACGTCACAAGCACGGAGCAAAACATTACTTAACATCTGCTATTTATAGAACATATGTATGACTATATGTATGCCAAATTTCATTCTGATCTGAATTGTTGTTTTTTAAATACAGAGATAGTTCGCGAACTTTTTGATCACCCCTCGTATTTGCATATGACCTTAAACTTGGAATACAAATGCTTAATAAGTGATGATGGACTTTATATTACATCATTTATAATTATTTTACTTAATAATAGTGAACTTATTAGTGAGTTTATTAAACCATGAAAGACATCTAATTGTGTAACAAATACAATGACCCAGTAACTGGAAATGACTTTAATTTTATGAAAAATTATTATCTGCTAAAATAGATTGGCATATAATATTGGGACAAGGAACTATAACTTATAATGTTATATTGTAAGGGATTGGTCAGAAAAAAAACCCAATCAAATTCTTGGATACTTCATAATGAAATTTGAAAGGAAATGCAAAATTGCTACTTCTGCTACTATTAAGAAAGAATAAAACTGAAAAAAAGTATATAAAAAAAACCTTAGAGCCAGACCTCTTGTCATGATTCAAAAGTCACTGCAGAACTCATGAATATCAGTAATAGATATACCTTGATTGGAGGACATTACCATGTTTGGGATCATTGTCAACAGACAGAACTACATGTACTGACAAGCGAAGGGGACAAGGTGGTCAATAGACAGCAAATAAAAATTACTTAGATAAATTTATATCCAGGACCATGTATAGATACCCTATTTGCTGGGAAAACATACTTTGGAAAGTAAATTTCCCCTCTCTTTTCAATATTTTGGCTTTCTAGAACCTTTTGGACTTATTTGCTCTTTTGATTTTAATTCAAGTTTTACAACCCTTTAGGACTTATGCTGCAATATTTGGAGTTTAATATGACAAATTTTGTATATAGATTTATTCTGATGACATTCCAAGACTGGTGTTAAAAAACATATAAAATTACTGTGATATATTAAACTTTATAATAAAAACTGAGATCTTTTGTAACAAGTTTAGTGTTCTTTAACATCTGCCTGCAGTTTAACATGATTGATTAATTATAATACATTCATATATCAACAAAATTTACCTCTATAATAATAAACAAGAGTTCTTCAAAACTCTTTCCGCAATGGTAATGATACATTAGATCAGGTGTATTCCTCACAGTGTGATTCTTAAAAGTAAAGTACCTCTCAAGTAAATATCTGAAAGGAAAAAAATTATAATACTCCAGTAGTATTTTAAAAACACAACTTAGATGAGGATATCAATTTTCAATGTAAATCATTACATAGTGACAAAATTGGGAATTCTTTGGTACAAATGATGAAGAATTTTGTCACAAATTTTACAAAATTGGGAAGGCTACCCTACAGTACCTCCACTGATCATTCTGTAAGAAACCTTTAAATTGCGTTAAATCTGATACAGTGCAGGGAACTAATTTTGTTACATAAACCAGCATCAGCATAAGCATTAGTAGCATCAGGATCAAGCTAGCATCAGGATCAGCATTTAAAAAACAGCATTACCAGGATCAGCATCAGCAAGCATAGGATAAAACCAGCATTGACCTACATAAAACCAGCATTATCCTACTAGCTTCAGAAAATCAATGAGTTTCAATTCAGTAAAAAATTAAAAAAGAAAGAAAGAATATTGGTTAAAGTATTCACATTATTGATACATAGTGAGATATTATGATCAAATAATTGTAAAAGGCACTTTTATTGCTTTAAACGGCAATGCTGAAATTCATTATCTACTTCCGGTAGCATGATGCTGCTTCCGGTAGCATTGACCTAATTATAAAACAGCATCAGGATAAGGATTACTAGCATTAAATCAGCAAGCAAAGGAAGCATTCAAATCAGCAAGCAAAGGAAGTATTTAAATCAGCATTGATGCTGTAACAAAATTAGTTTCCTGCACTGTATTTTTAAAATCCAACATCTATGCTTTTTTTTTTTTTCTGAAAATTTCCTTTACATTCCCAAGTAAAATGGTAAATACCTATTCCAGCATCACCCAATTCCTAAGTGCCATAAATTGAACAAATATGAATTTGCATTACAAAGACTTTTTGCCTTACACACATATATTCCATTTAAAAATTTGATTAAATATTGTTGCTCCACAGACTACAGTTTGAATATATTTAAAAATGCACTAGGTTGGGTTAATTACATAATAACAGTTATTTAAGAAATGAATTTAATTTTTGAAGATTCATGAGGACATGAACTACGACACTTCACGCCGGCATATTTCATGAAGCGCGTTAGCGTTTCATGATAAATATGCCGGCATGAAGCGTTGTAGTTCATGTACCTCATGAATCTTCAAAAATTAAATTCATTTCTTATATTTACATTATTTTTTTCCACAATTTACGCCATTCAACTGTCATTTTTAAAGCAAAATGGTTTGCACTTTAGTTTTGACGTCAAGTACGGTATTATGACGTAACAATGGAGATATTCCTGCTCATCCATGGTAGTTCATGAGAAAATGAACAGTCTTGTAATTTGAAAAGAATCTTAAGGAAAAAAATTTGGAAATGTAAATATAACATCATATACTTACCCTTCTTTCAAAAAGAATATCTTTCCAAATGATCTAACATAATGCAGGCATATGTTTTCAGTGGTGTGTGCACACCTTGTATCATCATAACAACCATGTGACCATTCTTGCCCTCCTCTTGACCTTTCACCTCTCCTTTTCCTTTTTCCCCTCTCCTTCTCTATTAAAGGATACTTTGGTTCTAGAAATTTTCCCATTTCCATCAATGCAAGAGTTTCCTGTGCAAAATCCCTCACAGCTACATTCAACAAAGTAACAGACTCCATAAGAAATTCCTCTGTAGCAGGTTTCAAGGCACTAAGAAATTGTAACAGAACAGAAATATTATTTGATTCCCCTTATTTGCTTGTGTTTTTTCTCCATCAGCCATTTTTTTGCTATGTCAACCTATTATTAGATTATATCAAATCTAATAGAGTAGTTGCACTATATTTAAAAGTTCTACCAATGGATTTTTCCTTTTGGCTGAAACATTCATGCCTTATATTCCTATAAGTGTATCCTAATCTGAAACAAACTCTTACTTAACATTATGAAAAGGAGAGTAAAAACTGAAAGTTTACCTTGTACCTTCATATGTCCTGACACTTAACAAAGCTCAACTCTTTAACAAAGAATCTTGCTTCGATGATTTTACATACAACATTTACTAAAAATTGTTTGTATAACTAGTCAGCAATAACATAGGAGCCACTGTGTTGCTAGGGTGCATGATTTGAACTTGGATCTGCTATCATTTGTTAAGGCCAAAATGAAATTATTGCTTGTCAGGCATTATTGCCCTCCCACCTCACTGAAATGACATAGGTACTTGTGGACAGGACCCCCCTCCCCCCAATATTCAACCCCGGGGATTTTTGGACATTTTTTTCACAAATTATATTTATTGCACTTATTCATCATGTGTTCCATGGAAAAAAATCGTGAAAACTCCGAAATAATCGTTCCACACAAAAATATCCCACTATACATAATCAGAAAGAAAGGTATGCCACTCCAGTTTGTTTATGCTGTACCCCCAATGGTCTTTCTGGGTTTAAAAACATGTATTTATTTTATTTTAACCTTAAATGTCGGTTCACACTGTCTCTAGTTACATTTCTGTCTTAGTTCATGCTATTGGATTGACTCTGCATCTCGTAAGAATCCCATAATTTCTCCTTAAATAGCATTGCAGTCGGTGCATTGAAAAATCCTTAGGTACATGCAACGGAAGTGCATAGAGAATATATTACCTATTATGATAACACCTGAGAAAGATTATTACGTCAGGCCAAAACTCTCTCGGACGTTATCATAATAAGTGATACATTCTTAGTGTACCTCCGTTGTGTTTACCTAAGGATTTTTCCTTGAAAAACTTACTTGTAATCAAAAAGTGCATCCATCTTTTTCCATGTCATTTCGATATTTTCCGTAACCTCCTTTTTAACGTTCTCTGTCTCTCTGTCTCTATGCTGAATTTTAACCAATTTTTCAATTTTTCTCATATCATATGAAAATGTCAAACTTTTTTCAAGTTGTTTCTTGAGAATGTTGGTAATTTTGCCGGGATCAGGAGTAAATCCTTTCTCATTTCTAAAAGCATCCTTCACTTCTTCAATAAATTTTTCCAGAGGTTCTGGCATATCCTCATAAATGATATTTAAGTTCAAAAGATCTTTATAGGTCAGTTCGCTTGCTGAAAAGTTTCCTGAATTATAACTTGCAAGTCGACTCTTTAAGCAGCTTGAATCTGCTTCATCTTCATCCTCACTCCAAGTACTATACTCTGATGAACTTGATGGTGCATGTTTTTTTCTTCGCTGCATGGATGCCTTACAGGAGCTCAGTGTTTCATGTTCCATGTCCTTTTAGAAAGAAACAAGATGCCCAAGGGCCTTAATGGTCACCTGAGTACAATACAACAATTTAGAGGATCCATAAACTGATAAATGAAGCTTCATTGCTCAAAAGCAAGAAAAATAGTATGATTAGCATCAACAAAATAATTGGTCTAGTATCTATCTGTCCCCCATCTATCACTATTACCATGCAGACTATTTAACAAATTGTCTATTTTTTAACCCCATATTATTACTTCTCACATTGGCCTCTCTTGGCCTTTGAAGAACATTTAAAAAGATAAGTTATTTTTGTCTTATTTTTATTCATCTATTATTTCCAAGTCTATGTGATCATTAAAACTGTGAAAATACTTACAATAAATATTCTTGCATAATTCTCGTATTCTATTAACCTTTCAAATTCATGTTTACAGTGATTAATTATCAAAGGTGAATGGCAAAAGGGAATAACTTTGCTCTGCAGAATACAAGTTAATAGAGCCCTGGCCTGGACCAGAATGCTTGACTAAATGGTCCAGGTGTCCAAAATTCTGGTAAAAATACTTTACTTTGCATATTAAAACTTCTACTCTGTTTGCCTCGAATTTGCCCAGAAGCATATAACATTTTCAAAGAAATGCATCTTCACTATATTATAAAATAAATAAAGCCCCAACCTTACACCAGAACATCTGACCCAGGGGCCATGAACTCACTTTCTGGAAGAAGCACCTTTGCTCATCATAACTATACACTTGTTTCTTTGCTTTATAACCAGTAGTAGAAAACAACATTTTGAAAGAAATTATGCATTTTCACTAAATTATCAATAGAGCCCCCCCCCCCCCTTCACCAGAACCCCTGACCCAGGGGACATGAATTTCAAACTTTTGGAAGAGTCATTCTTCCTTATCATAACCATGCACTTCCATTGTTTGAATAATATGGTACCCAGGAGCAGAGAAGAAGATTTTGAAAGAATTTATGCATTTTACCTATATAATCAATAGAGCCCCACCCTAACAACAGAACTCTTGATCAGGGGGCCATGAGATTCACAATTTTGGAAAAGGCAACCATGCTCATCATAACTCATTGTCACTGTATACTTAGTTAATTTAATATCCAGGAGCATAGAAGAAGATTTTCAAAGAATTAATGCAATTTTACTATATAATCAATACAGCCCCACCCTAACACCTAAACCCCTGACCCAGGAGTCATAAAATTCACAATTTCTGAAAAGGTAGCCATGCTCATCATAACTATGTTCTTATTTACTTTATTTAATATCCAGGAGTGGAGAAAAGATTTTCAAAGAATTAATGCATTTTAACTATATAATCAATAGAGTCCTGCCCTAACACCAGAACCCCTGACTCTGGGGCCATGAAATTCACAATTATGGAAGAGGCACTCTTGCTCATCATAACTATGTACTAAGTTACTTTATTTAATACCCAAGAGTAGAGAAGAAGATTTTCAAGTAATTAATGCATTTTTACTACATAATCAATAGAGCCCCACCCTAACACCAGGACCCCTGATCCTGGGGCCATGAAATTCATAATTTTGGATGAGGCACTCTTGCTCATCATAACTATGTACCTAATTACTTTATTTAATACCCTGGAACAGAGAAAAGATTTTCACCATATTAGACCACGTGACAAATCTTTTCATGTCGGTACATTCCGGGCCATGTCGATATTCTCCGTAATTTCAACTGAATAAACTTAAAAACGTTATTTTAACGCAATATATGCAATTTTTCAATTAAAACGATTGAAATGTAAACAATCTAATATTTTAGTAAAATTTAAAAATTATTTGCATGAATTCAAGTCCGATCTCGAAAGCGTGATCTGCAGTGACAGCAATGGCGGCCCCCAGTGATAGAGTGCCGCGAGACACTCGAGGCCGTTTTACCTCTAATAAAAAGAAGAAAGGTAGGCCAGCCCTCTCGAAAAATAACGAAAATTTAATTGAACAAATTGTAATAGACCATAATTATACAATTGGCCACATTCACGATGATGCCCGGGATAGTTGTGACCTTTGCTGTCCCGGGTTTTCGTCTCTTAGTTCTTCGACGAAAATCAAAACAAATGACTGGCATGTGGGGCGCCGTATAGTGGAGTGGGGTTCCCTACTGAACGACCTCCAGTCTTGCACTAATTGTCGTTTGGGTCCGCTTCTTTTTACACTACAACATGTCAAAGGAGAAATGAAGATGGGGTTAGGTGGCTATTTGTATATACAATGTAGCCATTGTGGTTGCATTAACAGAGTTGGGTATGGCAGTACGTACATCGATCACAACAGAAGGGGTCAGCGGAACTTTACAGTAAATACCAAGCTTGGAGCAGGTATTTTTTTTTTTAATTCAAAATATTAATAATGGGGATAACTGAAATACATACTTGTGCAGTAGAATATTAAATAACTGTTCAATGTTTTGATTTGAGAGTCTCAGAAACCTTTCATAAAATAAATATAAATAATTCTTGTAGCAATGATTGACTCCCTTGGAGGACCCCAGAGAGTGAATAACTTTCTCACAACACTGGATCTCCCATATATATCTCATAAAAACCTGAAGGTTATGGAGAGGAGAGCAGGTCACATCATAGAAAACTTTGCAGAGAAAAGTATGACGAATGCAAAGAAAACTGCTTTTGAGAAAGAAATGAGGTTTGATTATATTTGAGATTACTTGAATGGTTTGTGAATTAGAAATATTATGGCCAATCAAAGACGGTGATAATGTTTTTAGTGACTTTATTATTGTAGCGATATTGCACATTTAGAGGAGGACATGGCCCCTTTTGTAACTGATGTTTCATATGACAAAGAACTGGGTTTGGCAGTCCTGGAGGGAGAATTTCAAGGGTATGTCTCAAGTGCTAGAAATAGATGAGAACTTTATAGAAAAAGAGAAATATTATACTTAAATGTGGCATATTATGAATATTTAACATTAACATATTCAATTTTCACTGTAAACTTCTTTTTCTACAGTGATCCTTCAATACTCAGAAAAACTGTTTTCCAGGATGTGGACTTTATCAAAGAGAGTAGAGATGGCAGTGAGGAAAGAGATAGGTTTGTATATTATTTAATGGTTATTGATTTTTGCAGTTGAAATATGATGACCATTCAATGAAATTGATGTTTTATTATAGTGAGCTTTCGTATTCAGAGGAGGATAAGACTCCCTTAGTAACTGATGTTAATCATGTTACATGTGATGAAGAGCTGGGTTCAGCAGTTCTGGAGGGTCAATTACAGGGGTATGTTTCAAAATGATAGAACTTGGAGATATTGTAGTTGATGAGAATTTTGAGGGGAAAATACATTTTGCATGTTTAGTAATGTTCAATGACCCTTCATTACTCAGACTAACTACCACTGGTGTGTGCCAGGATGAGGAACTTGCCTCCAAAAATAAGGAAGGCAGTGAGGGTGGAGAGAGTAATAGGTATGTAAACATGTTTGCTTTTTTTTTCTTTTTCCGGGTTATGGCTAGGGAAACAGCTAATCCTACTTTTGATAGACTGTATTTTAACAATGTTTGTGTATTCAATCTTTAGGAATTTTCAGTCAAAATCGGGTGATGCGGATTCTGTTTGCCAGTTATCTTCATTTGAAACACCAACTAGAAGTACAAGGTATCAATATTTTGTTTTTATATCCCCATAAAGCAAGTAATTGTGGAAAAAAAATAGAAGAGTAAAATAACTTTGTTTTGCTGTGTTTTCTGTCACATTATTTAACAGTTATCAATGTTGAATATTATTATACATGTATTGTCAAATCAGTTTGATATTATCCATTTTTCTTCGATTTTACATAACGTCTGCTATCCATTACAGGGTTACTTATTTCAAACAAAGGAGACACCAGAGAAAATTTAGGCCAGACAACACATCAACTGTTACATCCAAGAGGAATTTAAAATACATGCCCACATCCAGGTTCGGTATGACTGTTTGTGCTGACCATGGTTGGCAGAAGAAAGGCTTTGATAGTCTTACAGGTATGAAGAATTCTTAATTGTAGGTGCTTCTTTAGCAATTTAGGAAAGATACATGTATAATCAATTGTGAATCTTATCTACATACAGGGCACACATTTCTTATCAGTAAAAGTAAGTATGGTAATAAAGTTTTGAAAACTATTGTCAAACACCGTACCTGCGCAACATGTAAGTGGTGGAAACGCAACAGACCTGGTCAAGTTATTCGCCCACACAGATGTGTGTGGAACCACAGTGGCTCATCAAAGCTTATGGAGGCAACCGCAGGAATACAAGCAATAAAAGAGATGATCTCAGAAGATACTCCTGTAGAAGTGGTGGAGGGGGATGGAGACAATACAGTAATATCCAGAATACACAATGAACTTGGCGTACAACTGAAGAAAAAACTAGACCGTAATCACTGTGTAAAAATATTGTGAAACATCTGTATGAACTTAGAAATTCCAAGGATGCCAAAATTAGTAACCAAGTAATACACAGCTAATTGTGCCACGTACGTGTAACGTATGGTAGCACATACCATATGTTACACGTATGTGAAACATACGTAACACATACGTGTATTCCAACCGCATGTTATACGTACGTGGCACATTTTGTTGTATACAACATTTATCTAAGTGTATAAAATACATTTTTGCAAAAAACCAGGGAAATATTGATGGTATGAAGGAAAACTTGCAAGCTCTTGTGCCACACCAGTTTGGTGACCATACTAAGTGTTTCCCAAGATTCTGTGGATATAAGAGGACACCAAACCAGACATATTCACATAGAAGCTTACCATACAAGGCAGCACTTAAGGACCAAAATCTGAGAGAAAAGCTTGAAAAAATTTTTGAGCCGGTAATTGCAAATGCTGCACTTTATTCAGACCTAGGTTCCAGCCAAGCCTGTGAACATGCTAACAGGGCTGTAAGTCTTAGAGCACCAATGCATCTGCATTATGGGGATAGTGAGTCTCTAGATTTTAGAGTTAAAGCTACAGCTGTTTGTGTGAATGAAGGTCGCAAGTACTTGCCGGAGGTAGATGAGCTGTTCATTGTTCGTTGGTTATGCTCTTCTTTTATTGAAGTGGTTATTCACCTTTTCACTCCGTTACTTTATTTGTACTTATTTACATAATTTATGATTTCCTTCACTTTTTCAGTTCTTTTTGTGTTTCAGGTTCTGCTTGTTTGGAGTTTATGATAAAAAAAAAAATCAAGTTCTGTTGCTGCATCTTTCCATTTTTACTGTCAATACGCTAGGCTACTTGAAGATATGCTCTTAGAATTTTAACAGAAAGACATTTTTTATGCTGATTTCAAATATAATATGGTAATAAGATCATTGTTAAAAAAGAACATCTATTCAAATGATTTGACTTTATTTTGATGACAAAAGTAACTAAAAATGAATTTAAAAAAAAATTTTTTAGGCATTCAAGGACCATGGACTATCTCCAGGATACTTCACTGAGAAGTATGCCAATAAGAAAATATGGAAAGGCTGAAGAAACAAGAAAAGGCTGCATTACCGCAGAAGAAACGTCGTAGACTTGAGCTGAAACAGGAGAGATTGACGCAGAAGGATGCCAGGGAAGCTGCTGAGGGTGATACGTATTAGTCAGGTACTTTTTTTTTAAACTCAATGTTTTTGTTGCCTCATGTTGAAAATTTTTTTAAAAATTGAATTTTAACTGTAGAAGTGGGTATGGCTCCAAATATAGACACAGAGAGTATCCCTGAAGCTGTCCCAAAGCCAGGATTTACTAAAGTTGATAATTTAGTTCACCTCCATTTGAGCTATGTTGTTATAGACCTGGAAACTACTGGGCTTAGTAAGTATATATTTCCATACTAAAGGTTTGAATAGGTAGTTGAAAGAAAGATTTTATTTTCAGAAAGAATAGATATAAATGTAGACAATTATATAAATTTGTTGGGACAACTCAGACAGATTTTGTAATGATATTTTTTCAGTCCAGAGGGGACTTATCCCACACATTACCCAGATTGCTGCCCAAGACATGGCTAGTGGGAAGAAGTTTTCATGTTATGTCAAACCTCTCATTCCGATATCTGCTGAAGCAGCAAAAGTCACCGGGATATCTTGGAATGGAACTGAAATGACTGTGAAGGGTTTACACGTAGATGTTATTCCAATTGAAGAAGCCCTTTCTAAATTTCTGGAATTTTTGAAAAAGTTTGACAGTGTTATTTTGGTAGCTCACAATGGCAGAGTATTTGACTTTAGAGTTCTGTCATATGCTATTAGGCGAGTGGGATTTTGTGACACATTTCTGAAGTGTGTATTAGCTTTTGTTGATTCACTTGGAATGTTTCGCTCTAAAGTACCAAAACTTAGTTCATATAAACAAGAGTACTTAGCAGAACACTTCTGTAAAGAATCATATAATTCACATGATGCTACTGATGATGTAAAGATGTTGGTAAAAATTTTGTACCAGAGTGGCATGACAAAGTCAGAGTTTGTCAAACATTCCTATTCAGCAAATTGTCATTTTTTGCAAGAGGTTTTTAATGAACAAAAATCAAGAAACATTGATTCATTGCATTGTCTTATAGCAGGTGGAGTACTGAAAACAGCAACTGCAGAAAATATTGCTGGATCAGGTTTGAATTTACATCATTTACAACTAATATGGCAAAGAGAAGGTGAAGATGGTTTGTTGAATGTATTTTCTGCTAAGAACAGTCTAGATAAACCAAGGGTTACCAAAGACAAGTGATTACTTGGGGATATAATCCCAAAGCTTTGTTGTTATTTTCAGAAATAGTGTTTTTACATTTTATTTCATTTTGGATGGTTTACATCCCTCATGAAAACTTTGTGTATTGACTTTTTCATATTGTAAACCACATGCACATACACTGGTGACACTACATGTTTATCCTTATGATAATTTATAAACATGAGCAATGGTGATGTGCAACAGAATGATTTACATACATAACTATCTTGCTCTTTGCTTTGTGTGCACTTCATTTTTACAATGCAATGATGTGTTTGTAAATGAAATATTAGGATCATATACTGGTATATAAACATAGATATTGGGTACAATGTCTCTTCTTGGGAGAAAGTATTGTTGTTATGACAAATCTGTTCTGAATTTATGTATAGGTAGAAATAAGCAGCAGGTACTAACATTCGCCATTAGATGTCTGGTTGTTTATCCTGTAATAAGTCAGTTATTTTATGGTAAAACTTAATATAACTTTATTATATCTCAGAATATACATGTAGCAGTGTATTTGATTTATTGCAACTTTCAACATCACATTATTTTGGAAAATTATGGCATTCAAATGAATATAACCTTTTTGCACTAAAACCTCACTTGTGATTTTTTTCCCCTGAATTTCAAGATTTGATGTCTTTTTTTTTTCATGAAAATTGTATTAAATTGTTCTATATTACTAATATATTATGTCAATAAATATATTTATATAATTATAATAATTTTGTTTCACTTTAAATTAATTTTAAGGCTATTTATGATGAATCTCTAAAAATTAGAGGGAGGCAATAAAGAACGTGCCTTTTTGTAAATTTCCTTTGGTAAATTTTTTTTTAATAAATGTGTAAATACATTCAAATGGGAGTATTTAACAAATTTATGCCTTAAAAAAGTTCATTGATTTTTTTTTTTTGCAATATGGGTCGGATACCTTAATGCAATTTTAATATATAATCAATAGAGCCCCGCCCTTACACCTAAACCCCTGACCCAGGATCCATAAAATTCACTATTTCTGAAAAGGCAGCCATGCTCATCATAACTATGTTCTTAGTTAGTTTATTTAATATCCAGAAGCAGAGAAGAAGTTTTTCACAGAAATAACACATTTTCACTCTATAATCAATAGAGCCTCACCCTAACACCAGAACTATTGATCTAGGGCCCATTAAATTCACAATTTTGGAAAAGGCAACCATGCTCATCATAACTATGTACTAATTAGTTTATTAAATATCCAGGAGCAGAGAAGAAGATTTTTAAAGAATTAATGCATTTTCATAATACAAGAGGCCCAAGAGCCTTATCGGTCATAGAGGATCCATAAACTGATAAATGAAGCTTTGTTGCCTAATAGCAAGAAAAATACTACGATTATGATAGACAAAATAATTGGTCTAGTATCTTTCTATCTGTCCCCCATTTATCACTATTACCATGCAGACTTTTAATAAAATGTCTATATTATTACCTCTCACATTGGCCTCACTTGCCTTTTGAAGAACATTAAGAAGATAAGTTATTTTTGTTTCATTTTTATTCATCTATTATTTCCAAGTCTACCTGATTATCAAAACTATGAAAGTACTTTTTGTATTATACAATTAATGTTCTTGCATAATTCTCTTATTGTATTAATCTTTCAAATACATTATCCACAGTGATTAATTATCAAAAGTGAATGGCAAAGGGTAATAATTTCACTCAATAGAATACAAATTACATGTAATAGAGCCATGGCCAGGACCAGAACACTTGACTAAATGGTCCAGATGTTCAAAACTCTGGTAAAAATACCCTTGCTCATTAAAACTTTTACTCTGTTTGCTTCCAATATGCCCAGGACCAGAGGAGATTTTCAAAGAAATAATTCATTTTCACTATTTAACATGGCCCTACCCTAACACCAGAACCCATGATCTTGGGTCATGAAAATTTACAAATTTGGAAGAGGTACTCTCATTATCATAACTATGCAATTTGTTGAAGATTTTCAAAGAATTCACACATTTTCACTATATAATCAAATAGAGCCCCCCCCCCCTTTTAGAGAAACAACAGAACTCCTGGGACAAGATTGAAAAATTTTGTAAAAGCATCCTTGCTCATCATAACTATACACTTAGAAATTATGAATTTTCACTATATAATCAATAGAGCCCCCCCCCCTTTCATCAGAACCCTTGACCCAGGGGCCATGAAATTCATAATTTTGAAAGAGGCAGCCATGCTCTTCATAACAATGTACTTAGTTAGTTTATTTCATACCCAGGAGCAGAAAAAAAGATTTTCAAAGATATAATGCATTTTCTCTATATAAACAATAGAGCCCCACCCTAACGCCAGAACCCCTGACCCAGGGGCCATGAAATTCACAAATTTAGAAGAGGCAGTCATGCTCATTATAACAATATACTTAGTTTATTTCATACCCAAGAGTAGAGGAGATTTTCAAAGACATATTGCATTTTCACTATATAAACAATAGAGCCCCGCCCTAACGCCAGAACCCCTGACCCAGAGGCCATGAAATTCACAATTTTGAAAGAGGCACCTATGCTCATCATAACTATGTACTTAGTTAATCTATTTAATACCCATGAGTAGAGAAGATTTTCAAAGATATAATGCATTTTCATTATATAATCAATAGAGTCCCGCCCTAACACTAGAACCCCTGACCCAGGGGCCATGAAATTCACAATTTTGGAAGAGGCAGTCATGCTCATTATAACTATGTACTTAGTTAATCAATTAATACCCTGGAGCAGAGAAGAAAATTTTCAAAGATATAATGCATTTTCACTAATATATAATCAATAGAGCCCCATCCTAACACCAGAACCCCTTAACCTCGGGGCCATGAAATTCACAATTTTGGAAGAGGAAGCTATGCTCAGCATAACTATGTACTTAGTTAGTTTATCTAATACCCAGGAGCAGAGAAGAAAATTTTCAAAGATTTAATGCATTTTAACTTTATAAACAATAGAGCCCCGCAGTGTTTTCAATAAGATTTTCAATAGAAGGAAATATATCTGGAACAGCAGGAAACCAATCTTGACAAGGGGTCTGGGGGCCACCTCAGGCCCCCAGCGGGTCCAGGGCAGAGCCCTGGTACGGGCCCAGGGGGGCAAAGCCCCCTGGCAGAAATTGAAAATTGGCATTTTTGACTCATTTTTCTTACCTCTCAGGCCAATAAAAAGTAACATGTTTTTTTTATACACATTATGTCACTATCAATTGCCAAATTTTACTTAATAAAGTCATTTAGAAAACAATTTGTACTCTTTCACTGATTTGTTTTATGGACTTTTGACAGACTGAGTTTTTTTTCCTGAAAACTAGGTGTCTGTAAAACATTAAGACAACTTAAGTATGAAATTCTAGCACAGACAATTGTTTGTGCTAGAATTTCATACTGAAAATGCTATATAATTAGTCCCTTTCACATTAACTGGTCAGGAAAATTATTCAAAATTAAGGAAATAATTTATTTAAAAATTTAAGAACTTTTTAACATGTAGTGACGTACAATACCCCCCAAAATTGAAATATTCTGCAATCTTAAACTAAAATATCATAAACATTTAAATTCATTTACTATTTTGCACAGATTGTCAGAACAAAATAATTAAGAAAATGGATACAAATACAAATTACTAGTACGTAAAATCCTTCTTAAATGTGAAAAGTTAAACAGTTCCTGTATTTCAAGAGATCTAACACAAATAAACGAGAATACAAATTTACATTTTCAGTTCGAGAAAATTCTGTAAGAATTCCTACTTCTCAAACATGATTAAAAAATAAAGACTTTTATTCGTAACGTCTTAAAATTTTACATTTTCAGTTTGATGAAATTCTGTAAGAATTCCTATGTCCTACGTCTCAGTCAGGATTAAAAAAGTAAGACTTTTATTCGTAAAGTCTACAAATTATATCAATCTAAATATAAATATTTGCTTTTGTAATAATCTTGACCTAGCTTGTGGAGTGCCCGTGAATGTTTAAAAACAAAATTATTTTCCTGTTTGAAATTTTAGGCCGTAGATACCTGATGCTTGTGTCAATGAAGCCCCAAATTCTCAATAATCTTGATCATATCCTGTATAGCTAATAAGAGTTAATTCGCAATCGTTGAGTTGTGAATTCTATATGAGGTTGGAATTATTCATAAAAAAATTATTCTTTAAACTTTACTCTCGCAAGTTGTAGCCTTGTGTTCAGTAGTTGTAGTACGTATCAAATCAATGAAAAAGAACTCACTCAAGGGAAGCTACTCTAGATCATGTAGATAGTCACGATAGAATCAACGGATTTTGCGTAGCAACCCCGGCAAAATCCCAATTACGGGAATTTCAAAGCCGGCAAAATTTCTCGTACAGGCGGTTAATTTTGCCGGTTGCCGGCTCTTATTGAAAACACTGCCCCACCCTAACACCAGAACCCCTGACCCAGGGGCCATGAATTTCACAATTTTGGTAGAGGGCTCAATGCTTATTACAATCATGCCAACAGTTTGACTGCTTGATGTCCAGGAGTAAAGAAGAAGATTTATAAAGATTGCATCAATTTTGATGGTTTTAGCCCCAACCCTCAGGCCCCAGGGGGCAGGGACCATGAAATTCACAACTTTTGTTCCCCTTTACCCATAGATGCTATATACCAAATTTGGTTGAAATTGGTTGCTATATACCAAATTTGGTTGAAATTGGTTGAGCGGTTTCAGAGAAGAAGCTGAAAATGTTTAAATGTTAATGCACGACGGACGATGACGGACAAAAACAGATAGCAATAGGTCACCTGAGTGACTCAGGTGACCTAATAATCAATAAAGCCCCACCCTAACACCAGAACCCCTGACCCTGGGGCCATAATATTCACAATTTTGGAAGAGGCTCTCTTGCTCATCATAACTATGTTCTTAGTTACTTTATTTACAGTGCAGGAAACTAATTTTGTTACAGCATCGATGCTGATTTGAATGCTTCCTTTGCTTGCTGATTTGAATGCTTCCTTTGCTTGCTGATTTAATGCTAGTAATCCTTATCCTGATGCTGTTTTATAATTAGGTCAATGCTACCGTAAGTAGCATCATGCTACCGGAAGTAGATAATGAATTTCAGCATTGCCGTTTAAAGCAATAAAAGTGCCTTTTACAATTATTTGATCATAATATCTCACTATGTATCAATAATGTGAATACCTTAACCAATATTCTTTCTTTCTTTTTGAATTTTTTACTGAATTAAAACTCATTGATTTTCTGATGCTAGTAGGATAATGCTGATTTTATGTAGGTCAATGCTGGTTTTATCCTTTGCTTGCTGATGCTGATCCTGGTAATGCTGTTTTTTAAATGCTGATGCTGATGCTAGCTCGATCCTGATGCTACTAATGCTTATGCTGATGCTGATTTATGTAACAAAATTAGTTCCCTGCACTGTAATACCCAGGAGCAGAGAAAAAGATTTTCAAAGAATAATGCATTTTCACTATATAATCAAAAGAGCCCTGCCCTAACACCAGAACTCCTGACCCTGGGGCCATGAATTTCACAATTTTGGAAGAGGCACTCTATAGACTTGCTCTTCATAACTATGTACTTAGTTTATTTAATACCCAGGAGCAGAGAAGATTTTCAAATAATGCACTTTCACTATATGATCTATATAGCCCCACCCTAGCACCAGAACCCTTAATCTGGGGCCATGAATTTCACAATTTTGGTAGAGGGTTCTATGCTTATTACAATCATGCTAACAGTTTGACTGCTTGATGTCTAGGAGTAAAGAAGAAGATTTTGGAAGATTGCATTATTTTTGGTGGTTTTAGCCCCACCCCTCAGGCCCCAGGGGGGCAGGGACCATGAAATTCACAAATTTTGTTCCCCATTACCCATAAATGCTATATGCCAAATTTGATTGAAATTAGTTAAGCGGTATCAGAGAAGAAGCTAAAAATGTTTAAATGTTAACACACAGTGCACGACGCACGCCGATGGACGAAAACGGATAGCAATAGGTCACTTGAGTAAGTCAGGTGACCTAAAAATCCACATCAGAAATTTATATCTGAACAACAGGCATGTGGGGAATGACAATCATCCAAATAACCCTGTTTTTGGAAATGTTGAAGATTACAGCAAAAATTATATATGCCTTTCCTTGATGATCACCTGCGTGCATTAAGTTTCTTAACGTGCTTAACCTATGGTCACTTTGGCCACACACAGGGCTTAATTCTGGATTCCAGAAACAATTCTTTTTTTTACTTTGATGAGGTCTTTATAATCATTATAGAATCTATGCAGTTTATCTTTGCTTGTCTGCTGGAAGTTACCCAACTGGGGAGCCTGAATCATGAACCAGGAGTCATGCAATTAATGCTTTGATCATGTTGATATATGCATTTCATGCTAACAGGTTGACTGTTATATTTTTTAAACATGTTAAAGGCTGCATCCATTTTGGTGGGTTTTCCCATACCCCTTAGACCCTTGGGAGACAGAGAGTGATTTTAAACAAGCTAGGATTGAATTGATTAAGCATGTTCTAAATGTGCTTGATATTATGTAAGTATATACACATGTATGTAGCAAAATCTCTAGCAATGTACTTAATTTAGCCAATGCTGCCTTCCGCTAGAGGTGCTAAACAGGATTCACAACCAAAAGTAAGGTAACCTTTACAGCATATCGTACAATCATAAGCAAAGATTTTTTTTAGGTAAGCTCAAATAAAGAGAATAACAATTTACTTTCCGCTTCAATCAGAAACAAGACACCCATGTGCCACATCGCTCACTTCCGCACTTTTGCTAGGAAAAAGCAGATATCGGTTCAGTAGTTCCAAGTCAATCAGAAACAAGAAGCCCATGGGCCACATCACTCACTTTAGCACTTTTGCTAGGAAAAAGGAGAAATCGGTTCAGAATTGAAAAGTTTAAATATTAGTGGTGGGGGAGGAGGAGGAGGGGGGGGTATGATTTGAACAAACTTGAATCTACACTACCTGAGGATGCTTCCATTCAAATTAATATGACTAATAATCGCATTTTCCATTCTTAAGAAGAAAATTTTTATTGAAATATACAATTCCTTTTTATAGATACATGTATGATCTGTAACAGTTATGGCCCCTCTATACTCTTGAGAGGTTGTGATTTTTTACAAATTTGAATCTACATTACCTGAGAATGCTTCTATATTATTCGGATTAATCATTGCTTTGCTGTTCTTGAGATTTTTAAAGATTTTTCCTTTGTATTCCTATGCAAAACTTTGAGAACCCATTGTGACCAAAACCTACCCCTGGGGATTATGATTTAAACAAACTTGATTGCACACTACTGGGAATGCTTCCATATCAATATGACAGTAACTGATCATGGCTTTGCTGTTCTTGAGAAGACCAATTTTAAAGATTTTTTTTCTTGTGTATTCCTCTGTAAAACTTTGATCCCCATTTGTGGCCCCATCCTACCCCCAGGGTCATGATTTAAACAAACTTGATTCCACACTACTGAGGATGCTTCCATATAAATATGACTAATCATGGCTTTGCTGTTCTTGAGATGAAGATGTTTTTAAAGATTTTTCCTATGTATTCCTATGTAAAACTTTGATCCTCCATTGTGGTCCCACCCTACCCCCGGGGGTCATAATTTGAACAAATTTAAATCTACACTGCCTAGGGATGACACCATATAAGTTTTATATTTTCTAGCACAGTGGTTCTTAAGAAAATTTTTAAATGATGCCATTAATTTTCATTATTCATAATTATTTACTCTTGGAAGAAGATGTGGCAATTTATTTGAAAAAAAAAAAACAAAAAAAAAAAACTTGAATTCCCTTAAACCAAGAATACTTTGTGGCAAGTTTGGTTAAAATTGGCTAAGTGGTTCTTGAGAAGAACTTCAAGATGAAAATAAGAAAAGTTTACAAAGACAACAACAAGAGGCCCATGAGCCATATCGCTCACCTGAGTAATTATAACTTTGGCCATGCTGTTCTTTACCAGATTTCACCCCTTGTAATACTTATTGTGGCCCCGTCCTATTCCCAGGGGTCATGATTTGAACAATTTAGAATCTACACTACCCCAGGATGCTTCCACATAAGTTTCAGCTTTTCTGGCACAGTGGTTCTTGAGAAGAGATTTTTAAAGATTTTTCCTATATATTTCAATGTAAAACTTGGATTCCCTATTGTGGCCCTGCCCTACCCCTGGGGGTCATGATTTGAACAATTTAGAATCTACACTACCCCAGGATGCTTCCACATAAGTTTCAGCTTCTCTGGCACAGTGGATCTTGAGAAGATTTTTAAAGATTTTTCCTATATATTTCAATGTGAAACTTGGATTCCCTATTGTGGCCCCGCCCTACCCCTGGGGGTCATGATTTGAATAATTTAGAATCTACACTACCCAAGGATGCTTCCATATAAGATTCAGCTTTTCTGGTCCACTGGTTCTTGCGAAGAAGATTTTTAAAGATTTTTTGTATATATTTCAATGTAAAACTTGGATTCGCTCTTGTGGCCCCACCCTATCCCCACGGGTCATGATTTTTACAATTTAGAATCTACACTATCCCAGGATGCTTCCACATAAGTTTCAACTTTTCTGGCCCAGTGGTTCTTGAGAAGAAGATTTTTTAATGACCCAACCCTATTTTTGTCTTTTCTTGATTATCTCCCCTTGTAAAGGAACTTGGCCCTTTTTTTTAACAATTTAAACTTCCCTTTACCCAAGGATACTTTGTACCACGTTTGGTTAAAATTGGCCCAGTGGTTCTTGAGAAGAAGTTGAAAATGTGAAAAGTTTACGGACGGACGGAGAGACAATGGGTGATCAGAAAAGCTCACTTGAGCTTTCAGCTCAGGTGAGCTAACAATGATGACAGACAACACTCAAATTTCGATCAGAAAAGCTCACTTGAGTCTTCGGCTCAGGTGAACTAAAAAAATGGCATTCTCTCTAGACATCACATCTGCTTTTGTGGTATTTTACTAAAGTGAGAAGTACACACTCAGGTACACAAATGTATTCAATCTACAAGCTTTATCTTTTTTGGTCCAGTTGTTCTCGAGAAGATTGTTAACTGACAAAGGTTGCTGGACACACTTCATTCAGAAAACCTCCGTGGAGAATTTGGTGGAGATTAACTAACTATAGTTAGCAGGCAGACACCAGTGAGACTGACTTTGAAAAAACTTCAACAGTAAACCCTCACTTTTACCTCAGTGAGCAAATAATTATAAAGGTTCAGCTGTGAAATATTTTACCCTTCAAAAAGAGTGTTGCTATCTATTTGAACAAATCTGAATCCCGTTCACCTCAGGATGCTTTGTGGCAAGTTTGGTTGAAATAGGCCCAAGTGGTTACGCAGCTAGGTTAAGGACACCCATGAAATAGTCGCCTTAGTATATTCAGAGAAAATGAATACAATTTTAATTTTTTTCTTAACAGCATTAGTTTTGATGAATGTGAACTATGGTGTTTGCACTTGTATATATCGGGTCTCGGCTGAGTTCAGCCAAAGCGACATCGCTTACATCAGCTGTTTGTCACGTGACAGGTTTAAAATTAGAACATACATGTACCACTAAAAAGATCGTAAAAGTTCAACGATATACGGGTATCTTTCCGCTATAAAATTTATTCTGTTTTGTTTGAGGTAAATTTCTTAACATGAAAAGTGCTGGGAGCAACTTCCTCATGCTCGGGAATTGTGTAAAATTTAGCCGTCTTTCTATAAACTCCAGACAAAGATGTAATACGCACTGGAATAATGTTACATTACGGAACATATAAGCAATGTACAACCAGCTCCCAGCACTTTTCAGAATAGTAGGAATAATAGCTACACGTATTCAAAAATTCAGAATTTATAGTGAAGCGGATATCGTTGAACTTTTGATATTTTCGAGGGGCTGGACCCCTCATTCTAGCACGCTACTGTACAAATGTGCTCCCTACGGCTATATAAAAAGTCTACACATTATCAGTTAGTTTTGCAATAAAATGTGGATTAATATATTTTAGAATATGTCTTTATTTTGATCCACATAAGCTTGTTTCGTATTTATTTTTATTTTTTCAAACTATGATAAAAGCTTGATCCACGCCTCAAGTACAGAGAAACTGCGTGTCAAACTAAGAAATGACGTCATATAAGTAAGTACAGCGAGATCAAGCTAGCTTTCATTCTACATACTCACAGTGGTATTTTGGCAAGATAAGTTGCACATCCATTTATCTTTATAATTTTTATGAGAAACAGAAGTATTTTAGTGTGTTTCAAAAAGTGCATATAATATTTATTCATCAAGATTCACATGAATTGTTTTAACGTGACGTCATAATAGCTTTCCCGAACCTCTGCATAGGCTGACGTAGATATGGGAGTCCTTAACCTAGCTGCGTACAGCGTAACTGTTATGGAGAAGAAGTTCAAAATGTCAAAAAGTTTACACATACTCAACACTGGAGAGACATACACACAACTACCACTCTTTGAATAGAAAAAAGCTAATGACCTTCACCTGACCTTGTTCAAAATAAATCGATCAAATTTAATTTTATCACGTATCACTTAGTAATCACTTAGTAATGTCTTATTGAATCTGTGAAAATTTGGTTAAATTTTAAATAAAATGAATTTGAAAAAAAGAGTCCTTCCATGATTAAGCCTTTGTCTAAGGTTACTCACTTAAGTCTTTGTATAAAGTAATAGCTGACAAACCCATTATTATTACCAAGCTTGCATCTTTATCCTCTTCAAGATCACTTGCTGTCCTTTTCCGACTTCTGTCTGCTTCATTTGTCTCAAGTACCTTAAGAGACATTGGTTATCTACAAAATTAAATAACAAGTTTAATGCCTAATCATTAATTAATGTCAACCTTATACACAAAGGCATTATATAGTATTTTTTCACTCCAATTTGTTAAGTCATGTATTGACATATAACATGAAAATATATTTCCTTAGACATTGAAGCACATGAGTTTGTTCAAGTATTGTGCTTTGCATGACAAGCTTCACATTTTGTAAGTGAAAGTGCAGAAAAGGGAGAAGAGAGATCAGGCAAGGGCCAGTGCAGGATTTTCTGACTGATCAATCAACCTGCAAACTTTGACATGAAAATACACAGTCCAATCCATTAAAAAACAGGCCGTTGGCCACATTCAGCTGTTCCCAGCACCTAGGGAAAAATATTCTGGTGTACTGACTGATCAGACATGAAATAACTGCATACTATATGAGTAATAAATAGTGTTGATACTAACACTGACTAAGGAGAATCATGCTTAAATTTGCACTATACAAGATTTTCAGATCAATATCTTTACACTGTAAAAGAATTGTGAATCATCAGAATGGAGTCATCCTTACCTTATCACACGTGTCTGGATAAAAATGAGACGGCTACTGATCGTTTTTATTGTAGTAAATAGTTCCCTGTCTTTCCCGTGTTTCCCACAAGACGGTGAACTTCACGGTGAAGACCATGTCAAGCTGCATGTCAATCGGGATCGGAATACCAATATTTGCTTCCTGTGTGTACTTTCGGTTTGCCGTTTACAATTTTTATTTTTACTCCATATGATATCTGCGTAAAGTGGACGTTAAGATCATGGCCAGTTTAAGAAAATTTTCTGCTCACCTGCTCAGAACACGAATATGTCATCAAATGTTGCTTGACCGATGTGGCAGTTACAAGTTTAGATCGGTTACACCTGTAAAATATCTGACAAATTCTGTACAAGGAAATCAACAGTGTTACACATTAAATATGTCAAAGGTAATTATGATTGATAAAAATATTAAGTTGTTCCACTGTAAAATGTTCTAGTTGTAAGTGTATAAACTCCAGATTTATTTGATTTTAGAGTTATTTTCACAGGCACTTGTACGAAACAAGTGCCTGTGGTTATTTTGCAAAATTATATATAGTGTTTGTATCTTTTAATAATAGTTAGTAAATTTGATTTCATTGATTAGTGGATAACTTGATTTTTTTCTCATGTAAATTAAAGGTACTGAACTTTAATTATGATACATGTATCTTTGAATTGCTACCTCAATCTGTACATTTATGACTGACATTCTAAAAATATTTTATTTTATTTATTCATTTCTTTATTTTTGCCTGCAACACAGTGATAACAACTACATATAATCTCTTCTCTTTGTCAACAGAATTATACAACAAGTAGACCTCTCTTATCTGATGAGGTTAAAAAGGCCCAGGGGGCAAAGAGGATGGGGGAACCAACCATTTTCTCTAAGATTGTCGATAAGTCAATCCCAGCAGATATCATATATGAAGATGAACTGGTTTGTTTAGCTTTTTGCCATACATGTATATTGACAGATGTAACTCGTACCAGAGACTCAACTCAGTCAAGTGAGCTTTTCTGATGAAATTCTGTCAGTCTGTCTGACTGTATAGTTTGTTAAATTTTCTTCTTGACTTTGGGTTACTGCAGAAAAAAAATCAATTAGATCCATGTCCAGCAGTCCAAAATTTATCTTTGCTCAGGCTTTGCTTTAAGAGACTGCAGCAGTCACTAAAACTAAAATCTAAGGTTCATTCGTAGTTATCAACGTTATCAGTAATAGAGATTGTACTACTCCATTTTGAAATTGTATTTTAGGAATAGGTAGTTTAAAAAAAAAAAATCAGTTACATGAAAGTCGAATCTTTGATTGCATGATTGCAGAGATTTGTAACATTAGAAGGAAAAAAAATAGTTCAAGACAGACAGAAACCACAGAATCTGTAACCATGGTAACCATGAATGTCCAAGATACAGTTTATCTGAAGCATGTACTTTGTAGCATATGTAGATTTATTTTTAAATTATTGAATTGATAAAGTTGATCATCATACTATAGTTTGATTTCTTTGATGTTCTGCTTATTTCTGTAATTCTATTTTTAGTGTATGGCTTTCCGGGACGTTTCACCACAAGCCCCAGTGCACTTTTTAGTGATTCCAAAGTCCCCAATACCAGGAATCAGTGATGCAGACGTACAGGAAAAAGAGGTCAGATAACTCGTAGTTTACACTTGTGAAATTTTACAATATGTTCATCATTATGTATTATTTTATTGTTATAAAGTGGTAGGAGGTGTACCTTTTTCACCTTGTATGTTTGTCTGTCTGTATATCTGTTTTCATAAGGTTAGGCTCAATGTGAATATCAGTTTCTGAATTATCTCATTAGTTAAATAAGCCACATGATTGTGCTGATACATGTATGGTGCAAATACTGAAATTTTACTTGTAGTATGATGCAAGCTCCTGGTGCTGCATCTGACCTGAATTTTACAAAGGCTTCAGTTAGTGTTGTACCGATAATCAGAAAACATCGATTGTCGACGAAAAAATGCTACCGATTCCGATGATCGATTATAATTTTTCATAATCGATCATCGGAAACATACTTCTAATACAATACATTCCGGAATTATCCATTTCTGGTTTAAAATTTATTTCTTCTTAATGAAAGAAAATGGCGTCTGCATTTGATACTAGCCAACTAGCACGAAGCAGAGGTGATTAAAAACTGAAAGGTGCACATATATAGGGTCTAAAAAAAAAATTATGTTTGTTTCCTGTAACCCGACCGACCCATTCAGTTTACCCCTGGGTGGATTTTTTTTCTGCCAAATCTGTGTCCTCTTTGGTTTGATCAATCAGCTGATTCATTTTATTCAAAAATATTAATTGTATCTTTCATTTGAGATATAAATTATGCAACTTAGTCAACATTTACCTTAAATATAAAGAGTAATCAATTCCCCCTCAACTTTTTGAAGTTCGTTTTCTGCCGCTAGGCAGCCATGTTGGGTGTCCACTGTAAATATAAACCTGGATAATTCAGTCCCAAGATGTTTGACCCCCTTATTCATAAGAAAAATAAAATCCCAACCTACCGACCCTTGTTTTTTGGGGGAATGTTACAGGAAACAAACATTTTTATTTAGGCCTAAAAAGTGTAAAAAAAAAAAAAAAGAAGCAAAACAACAAAGAATATAATAAATTATATATTTTATATATTCATGTTAATTTTTGTTTGTTTGTATGTTGTTTAATGTCCCTCTCGAGAATTTTTCCCTCATATGGAGACGCCACCACTTTGCTGGTGGAGAGCTGCAAATTTTGTCCTATAGATAGTTTTCATATGACGTATTTTCTCTCCGAGTTATTTCTCTTGGCCGCCATCTTGGTGGTCAACCTGGGAATTTTTCCTCTTTGTCTTACCAAATCTAAGAGCGTGTAGCAGAAATATTTGGGGAAAGATCTTTATAGAATAAAAATGATGAAATAAAGGAGGCTTTAACAAATGTATATTTTTCAGAAAAACAATGCTTCCTACCCCACAATGGCCAGTATAAAAAGTTAAAGTTGGTTGAATAATGAAGGAATATGAGCATGTTGACCTCTAGTATAACGGCCAACAGGAAATAACTCTTGCTAATTTGGGCCTACTGAAAACTATCTATACTCGGCACTTACGGCCATTGAGCAGTGAGGGATCTTTTTCGTGCCAGCACCTACTGCGACAGGGGACCTCGGTTTATACGGTCTCATCCGAAGGACCGGTCTCCACGTCCCACAGTGGGATTTGAACCCGTGACGTAAGGATCAACTCCTTATGCCGCGACTCTAGAGCGAACGCTCTAACCACTGCGCCACGCGGGCGACCTATATCCATTTAAAATAAATTATATGAAATAATTGTAATAGTCTGCGTTTTGTAAACAAAACTATGAAATCCGATTATAATCGGTAAAATCGCATCGGAAGCAGTAACCGATTCCAACCGATGATCGATTATGAAAATTAACCGATGTCCCATCACTAGCTTCAGTGACTGGTTATTAATTAGGTTAAGATATCGATTTAAGGCCTGTTCCTGGCTTATAACCAGTGGTAATACTAATCAAATTTCCACACATGGCAGATAATTCTGTAAACACTCACCTTGCAAAAAACTATAGTTGCTACAACTGACTTTCATTTTTAGCTCTCCTGAGCTAAAGCTCAAGTACATGTAAGCTTTTCTGATCACATTTTGTCTGTCTGTAAACTTTTCACATTTTCGACTTCTTCTCCAGAACCAACCACTGGGCCATTTCAACCAAACTTGCCACAAAGCATCTTTGGGTGAAGAGGATTCAAGTTCGTTTAAATGTAGGGCCATGCCCACTTTCAAGGGGAGATAATTGAGAAATAGTGAAAATTTGGTGGAATCTTTTTAATTAAAAATTTTCTGAAGAACCGTTGGTCCAAAAGGTTGAAACCTATGTGAAACCTACACATAGTGTAAATTCAGGTGTGTTTAAATGATGACTCAGGGGATACGGTGGGGCCACAGTGGGGTATCAAAGTTTTACATAGGAATATATAGGCAAAATCTTTAAAAATCTTCTTCTCTAGAACAGCAAAGCCATGATTAGTCACATTGATACAGAAGCATCCCCAGGTAGTGTAGATTCAAGTTTGTTAAAATCATTACCCCTGGGTGTAGGGTGGGGCCACAATGAAGGGGGGGGGGTCAAATTTTTACATGGAAATATATATGAAAAAATCTTTAAAAATCTTCATTTCAAGAACAGATTAGTCATATTGATATGGAATTCCAAACTATGTGAGGTGTTGTACATGTAAATTCTAAATTGTACAAAGCATGGTTCCTTGGTAGGGTGGGGCCACAAAAGGGGATCAAAGTTTTACATGGGACTTTATAGGAAATGAATTTTGAAAATTTTCTCAAGAACTACAATTGTGCCATGCTTGGAGAGAGGTCACGTGAGGGGCTCTAGTACTGAAGTGCTTTCAACAGCTCCGTCTTTTTGACCATTTTTCTAAGCCTTTGCGGCAAGGATTCTATATTTTTTAGCTCACCTGAGCCGAAGGCTCAAGTGAGCTTTTCTGATCACATTTTGTCTGTAGTCCGTCTGTCCGTCTGTCTGTCCGTCTGTCCGTCTGTAAACTTTTCACATTTTCGACTTCTTCTCAAGAACCACTGGGCCAATTTCAACCAAACTTGCTACAAAGTATCCTTGGGTAAAGGAGATTCAAGTTTGTTCAAATGAAGGGCCACGCCTTCTTCCAAGGGGAGATAATTAAGAATTTGTGAAAAATTAATGGCATCATTAAAAAATCTTCTTCTCAAGAACCACTGTTCTTGAAAACATGAAACTTATGTGGAAGCATCCTCAGGTAGTGTAGATTCAAGTTTGTTCAAATCATGACCCCCGGGGGTAGGGTGGGGCCGCAATGGGCAATCAAAGTTTTACATAGGAAATATACAGGAAAAATCTTTAAAAATCTTCTTCTCAAGAACAGCAAAGCCATGATTGGTCATATTTATATGGAAGCATCCTCAGGTAGTGTAGATTCAAGTTTGTTCAAATCATGACCCCCGGGGGTCGGATGGGGCCACAATGGGCGATCAAAGTTTTACATAGGAATATATAGGAAAAATCTTTAAAAATCTTCTTCTCAAGAACAGCAAAGCCATAATTGGTCATATTTACATGGAAGCATCCTCAGGTAGTGTAGATTCAAGTTTGTTCAAATGATGACCCCCGGGGGTCGGGTGGGGCCACAATGGGCGATCAAAGTTTTACATAGGAATATATAGGAAAAAATCTTTAAAAATCTTCTTCTCAAGAACAACAAAGCCATGATTGGTCATATTTATATGGTAGCATCCTCAGGTAGTGTAGATTCAAGTTTCTTCAACTCATGACCCCCGGGGATCGGGTGGGGCCACAATGGGCGATCAAAGTTTTACATAGGAATATATGGGAAAATCTTCAAAAATCTTCTTCTCAAGAACAGCAAAGCCATGATTGGTCACATTTACATGGAAGCATCCTCAGATAGTGTACATTCAAATTTGTTCAAATCATGACCCCCGGGGGTCGGATGGGTCCACAATGGGCGATCAAAGTTTTACATGGGAATATATGGGAAAATCTTCAAAAATCTTCTTCTCAAGAACAGCAAAGCCATGATTGGTCATATTTACATGGAAGCATCCTCAGGTAGTGTAGATTCAAGTTTGTTCAAATCATGACCCCCGGGGGTCAGGTGGGTCCACAATGGGCGATCAAAGTTTTACATAGGAACACATAGTAAAAATCTTTAAAAAAACTATTTGTTAAGAATAGCAAAGCCATGATTGGTCATATTTATATGGAAGCATTTTTAGATAGTGTACATTCAAGTTTGTTCAAACATGACCCCTGGGGGTCGGGTGGGGCCACAATGGGTGATCAAAGTTTTACATAGGAATACATAGGTTAAATCTTTAAAAATCTTCTACTCAAGAACAGCAAAGCCATGATTGGTCATATTTAAATGGAAGCATCCTCAGATAATGTAGATTCAAATTTGTTCAATTCATGACCCCCCCCCCCCCAACCACTTTTATATTTAAACTTTTCAACCTTTCAAGATTGAAGTGATTTCTGCTTTTTCCTAGCCATAGTGCTCAGGTGAGCGATGTGGCCCCTGGGCCTCTTGTTTGTGATTTGATATTATATGTGTATCTTTTGGACTCTGGATATATGTTTCCCGAACTTTTTCCTGGTTTTTTGGATTTATTTTCTTTGTGTTGCTTTATGCTTTGTGTTTAAACCTATCTGCCCGTACTACCGGTGAGTAGGTATTCACGACCTATTGAACTACCTGGTTTACCTGGTTAATGGAACAGTAAACAGTAAACATGGAAGGGGTACAGACCCTAAAACCTGTATACTTAAGAAACAGGGATATACAAACAAATAAAGATAAAATATTCTCCGACTATGATATAGCAGAAGCAGCACGTACCGTAGTTTCTGATGTGATGTGCATACAGAGGGATAGAGATTTGTGGCGGATATACATCAAATCCACGGATCAGTAGAGCTACACTAATAAATGGGGGATTTACACTCGGAAGCAAAACTGTCCAGGTTTTTGACACAAATCTATATTCCGCAGGGACGGAATCTTCGGATGAAAATGTCGTTTGTGTCTTGGTGAAGGGAGTTCCCCTCTCTGTAGAAGATAGCTGTATTATAAACATGCTTGAAAGCTTTAGTGCTAAGTTAACCAGCGACATCAAAATTAATACGAAAAAATTAGAAACCCTAAAACTCACAGAATGACTGAAATTTTGAATGGAAACCGTTTTGCATATATGTCACCTTTGGAAAATAGAAAGTTCCTACCGCGCTCTGCCACATGCGCTGATCTTCGCTGTACCATATCCCATAAAGGTCAGCCTGTCCGTGAAAAGAAGAAGAAATGCACAAATTGCTGGCGGATGACCATTTTAGGAGCAACTGTGAATTCGAGCAGTGCTGTAAACAGCCTGGTCATTTTCCGGGATCTGATCAATGTAAGTCATATGTTGCTAATCAAGAGGATATAGTGTGCTTTTCTGGGCAGGAAAATCCGTTGTCCAACTTCTTTCCCACTGAAATCAAGGTTTTCCAACAATCGTACCAATCAGCGGAGCATGCCTACCAACATATAAAGTCCTTAAGATCGGGAGACCTTAGCCGTGCAGAAGCCGTTTGTAAAGCGGAAACTGCCTTAGAAGCCAAGCGCATAGGAGGTCAGGTTCTTGAATCAGATGCATGGTTATCATCGAAAGATTCAGTTATGAGTGAAATTCTGGAGGCCAAACTTGAACAGTGCTCCCAATTTAGGGATTCTTTAAAAAAAGTAAGAAAAACAGATATCCTGGTGGAATCGACATGGGACGAGTATTGGGGGGTAGTGGGCTGAACTTTAGTGGAACATAGCATACAGTCATGCAGCATTGGCCGGGCCAGAATAGACTCGGGCGCCTGCTCGACGGTGTGGCTGCCAAATTAAAACGCCCGAAACAGACGCAGGATCCAGTAGCAGCACCAGAACGGCGAGGAACAACAAAGGAAAAAGTCATAGTTAGATATACAGCAATGGTAAAACTAGAAAATAATGAATAAGCTAAATATAATTTCAGTTAACTGCAGAGGTTTAAATACTGCAGAAAAGCGAGTAAAGTTTTATACATGGATAAATGATAGTCTGTTTTATATCATATTCATTCAAGAAACTCATTATATCGAAAAGAATGTTTTAAAATATGATGCTCGTTGGAAAGGTGTATCTATTTACAGCTACTCAGATTCCCAATATAGAAGGGGTGTTTCAGTACTATTTAGAAAAGATTTACCTATCAGAATAATTAGCACGCATAGATCAAACGATGGTAAAAAACTTCTGGTGAATGTAGATTATGATGAGAAAATTGTAACACTTGTCAATATTTATGCACCGAATGATGTTGATAATAGATCTGATTTTTTTTAAACGTGCTAAAGACTGGATAGGTAAATATACAGAAAGTTTTGAAAATATTTTGATATGCAGAGATCTGAACTGTATATCAGACAATAATAATGATAAAGTATTCATTCCTTAAAACAACTATTGAATAGTTTAGACTTGCATGATTTATGGAAAACTATGAAAAGTGATAAACAAGGATATACCTGGTGTAATGTAGAAAATTCTCCAACAAGTAGAATTGACTAGATTTTACTTTCAAATACTTTTTGTTATCAATGTAAAACTATAAGACTCCAAAGCATTTCCTGGTTCACATTCAAATGGTACTAGAATGTCTGATCATAAATGTATAATTTTTCTATGTTAGTAAATGAAAACCTTAGAGGTCCAGGATACTGGAAATTTAACACATCTTTAATTGAAAATGAAACTTTTATCAGTGATATGAACATTTTTCTCAAACATTATAATTTTGATAGAGAAAATCCAACAGAATCCTGGGAAGACTTAAAGAGAAATATCAAAAAAAATTGTATAAACTTTTTTAAGAATCTATCAAAATCTTACAAAAGTAAAATTTATTTTATTTCAGAAGAATTAAATAAAATAGAAGACCTACCCTATGAAAAAATAGATATGAATTAGAAAAAGAAAATTAGAAAACGAGTTAACAGAACTGATTAACAAAAAAGCAAAAGGTGCTCAAGTAAGATCAAGGGCAAACTGGATTGAAAATGGAGAGAAAAATACTTCATATTTCTTAACCTTAGAAAAGAAAAGACAGATATCAAATATAATAAAATCTTTAAATACTGAACACGGTACTGTTTTTGATGAAGATGAAATATTACAATCAACATGCACCTTTTTCGAAAAATTATACACGTCCAAAAATGAAGCTGATAATAAGATAGATGAATATCTCAACGATTTACAGTTAGAATATACTATAAATGATAAAGAAAGAAAAGAACTAGATATACTTCCTACAATATCGGACTGTAAAGAAGCAGTGTTTAAAATGAAGAAAAATAAATCACCAGGACTTGATGAATTACCTTGTGAATTTTATCAAATGTTCTGGGAAAACATTAAAGATTTTTATTATATGACTCTCAAGGAGATTTTTGCAAAAAACGAAATGACATATACACAAAGGTTATCTTTAATAACTCTTTTATTTAAAAAAGGAGACTCTAAGAATCTGACAACTTATAGACCTATAAGCCTAACAAATACTGATTATAAAATAATTGCCTTTATCTTAGCTAACAAACTACAAAAAATACTGGATAATGCAATACATGTAAATCAATCGGCGTATATAAAAGGGCATAATATAGCCTTAAATGCAAGATTAATTGTTGATATTTTTGAGTATTGTGAAGAAAATGACCTGGATTCAATATTGTTATTTCTTGATTTCCAAAAGGCTTTTGACTCTGTTGAATGGAATTTTATGTTGAAAGTTCTTAAAAAATACAATTAGGAGAAAATTTCTTAAAATGGATCACCATATTATATAATAAGTCTATATTTAGAATAAAAAATAATGGGTGGGTATCTAAAACATGTGATATGCACAGAGGTATAAGACAGGGATGTCCTGTTTCTGCAATTTTATTCCTATTTGTAGTAGAAATATTAGCCATTGCTATTAGATCAAATCCTAACATAAAGGGTTTCCAAAAACCTGGAATGACTGATATCATAAAGATAATACAACATGCAGATGACTGCACACTTCCTTTAAAAGATAGGAAGTCCCTTAAGGTCAAACGACACGTTCCTCAATAATATATAATTTTTCTTAAGATTTTTGTCATTGAAGTATTTCTACTTAAACAAGTTTCCTCGCAAAAAATTGAGGTACCTTACCAGGGATTTGTGGAAGGTATCGGAGGATGGTGTTTCCTATATAATCCTATTGGAAATATTTTGAATTGCTTATATCACAATTTTTTGTTCTTTAATTTTTTTTATAGATATTTTAAAAACAGTTTAGAAATAGCAAGATATTAATAATTATAAATATTTTTGTTAAATTACAAAGAGACAGAAAAGCACATCCTTAAGAACGTGTCGTCTGACCTTAAACATTCTTTGGAGGTTTTAAAAAAAATTCAGTAATGTATCTGGCGTGAAACTAAACATGACCAAAACAGAGTGTCTTTTAACAGGTCAGTGGAAAAATTTGTACCAGCAAATAGAAAATGTTGACGTCAATAATTCCTACATAAAAGCTCTAGGGATTTACATAGGACATAACAAAGAAATATGTTACAATAAAAACTGGACAAAAATTGTAGATGATCTAGAAAAACGTTTTTGAGTCTTGGAAAAAAAGAAAATTAACAATTTTTGGTAAAGTCTGTGTAATAAATAGTCTAGCAATATCAAAGATTATATATGTTGGGTCAATTTTAAGTTTTCCAAATGAATATATAGTTAAGAAATTACAAAGTCTATTTTTCAATTTTGTATGGAATAAAAAAGACAGAATTAAAAGAAACACGCAGATTGGAAGTGTCCAAGATGGAGGAATTGGTATTGTTGATGTACCTTTAAAACTAAAATCCATAAAAGTATCTTGGATTAAGAACATATTAAGTAAAAAAAAATCCTTATTCCTTTTTGTAGAAAGTTTGTGTAAGGAAAGAAATTTTGATTTTGAATATCTATGTAAAACAAATATTATTGATACAAAAGATTATCGAATTATGGAAAACTTTCCTTTGTTTTACAAGGAAATGCTTGTATTTTTTAATGAATGTAAAAGAAACAAAAGAGAACTGAGTCTGAACGCTTTATTAAAGGAACCATTGTGGTGTAATAATAAAATTAAGTACAAAAACAAGCCACTGTGTTTTGTAAATTGGCTGAAAAGTGAATTTAAATATATTGGTGATATTGTAGACAAAAATGGTATGCAACCTATAGAATGGTTTTATGATAAACTTGTATGTAAGAGAAACTGGATTTGTGAATATGTGATAATGAAAAATGCAGTTTTTAAAGCTTTTGTAGATCATGAATTTACAAATATACTGTATGAAAACCTCATGTATGAGAATACTTCATATGAATTACTATACCAACATCAAGTTAAATTGTATGATATTACTTCAAAATTGATCTATAACATTCTATGTCATGATAAATTTAAACCTCCGTTATATCAATATTACTATGAAAAAATGTTTGAAATTCAAAAAAAACTGCTTGGAAATCTATATATGAACAAAAAATATTAGCTATTGCAGATAGAGGCATATCAGACTTCAATTATAGATTATAAAATAACTTACTATGTAATAGAGAAATGTTGAAGAAATGGAAAATTGTTGAAAATGAAATGTGTGTTTTTGTAAAGATGTAAAAGATAACAATGAACGTCTTATTCTAAAATGTCAGAATGTTTCTCATATATGGAATACTGTCCAGCAAGTTTTGAAATTTGATATATCATGGAAAAATATTGTTATTGGATTTTATAATGAAAAAAATGAAAAGATATTATTTTTGAATAGCATAATATCCCTGATTGCTTGTAAAATTTACAAATACAAAATGTACTGTAGACTAGAAAACAAACAAGAAAAGCCTCAAGAAATATGTTATCATATTAAGAGTATATTGAATATTTTTTCTGAAGTATATATGAAAATTCACCATAAAAAATATTTTAATGTCATAAAATGTATTAAAGACAAATTATGAATCATTAACCCATTGAAGAATAAGCCTGTTGTTCTACAAATCTTATCAGGGAGACAATTAATAGACTGTATCTGTGCTGGAGGTGTGGTCTCCCAGATATAACAGGGTACATAATTATACAATATTATACATATAATATTTAGCTTTTTTTTGTCTGTTTTTTTTTTCTTTCTCATTTTGATAATTTGTGATAGATTATTCTACATGACTCTATAAATGGCAGATAGAAATCTTTCAAAAAATCAAATCAGTGCATTGTATGTAACATGTGTGTGATGTTTTGTTTTCAAATAAATGATTAAAATTTAAAAAAAAAAAAAAAAAAATTGTGCCATGTATATGCAAACATTCCCAAGTTGAGTGGATCCATTTTCTTTTTCAATTTATGCCCCATTGGTTAGAGTAAACTAAGACAGGGATCAAATTTATTTACCTTATTTACCTTATAAAGGGGAAAAATTCTTCTCAATAACTGCAAGGTCAAGTTGATCATATTGTATGGATTCAGAGAGCTGTAGAGTTAGAGTGGGTTATAATATGGGGTCAATATTTTTCATGGGAATGTTAAACTCTTTTTTGGCAATCTGAAGAAGAACAGCGGGGCTAAAACTTCTCAGTTGAGTGTAGTGGTCCATTGGCCTATTTTTATGCTCACTGGCTTGTTTGAAGGTCAAACTGTACATACATGTCCATTCTCCACTAGGTATCAAAATAAGCCTTAAACTTGTGGTACATCCTTATCCATTTGTGCTTTGTATGAAGCATGCATTGATTACTTCATTTGATTGACTTTTAATGTGTGATTGACTCTTATCATTAAAGAACAGCATATATATATAATATACATGTATAATTAAGAAATAAATAACAAGTTTAAAAACTTCAATGGGAATTGAAGTGGGTCGGTCACGTGATCAAATCCTGTGAAGGCCGAAGGCCTTCTCAGAAGATTTGATCACGTACCGACCCACTTCAATTCCCATTGAAGTTTTTAAACTTGTTATTTATTACTTATATATACATTTGAGACGGACAATCGAATGTAATCGAATATAAATATTGCACTAACTGTACGTCGTAGATTTTGACAAATTACGCTAGGTGTAAATCGGCTTGAAAAGCGGTTACGCTTCAAATTCATCTGGCAAAGGATTGTTTTGAAGGGAATATTCTGTGAGAGCTACATGTGATCAATTGTTATAGTGAGCATATTGGTGTCTGGGAATTTTTGTATTCATGAGAACCCATATTCGATGTTAAAAAACACAAGAAACACGTCCGATGTTGCATACTAAAAAGTTGGAGGAATTTCGGTCGGAAAGGGATGGATGGAGACACTTGTCAGGACCAGATAACTTGAAATCAAGTACAAAATTTGATCAAAAACATAAAATCTACGATTTCAGTAAGGCATATTTATTAATTTATGGTGTTGACACGGAGACACTGGCGACAGCTTACATTGTTAAGACAACGTCACAACGATCTCGATGATGGAGGTGTGCCTACCGAACTTCCAAAGTGCAGTGTTTGTCAGCTGTTTGTGGCGTGATTGCATTACATTGATATTTTTCAACAGATTTTCAAATTTATTGTGAGTAAAGTTTAATGGAAAAAAAATAATAGCATTCAGAGGTCTGCGAGAAAAATAAGGGTAAACGTTGATACTATGCAGCTCAAACATGAAACTTATAACACGTAGTTTTCTATTCTCTATGTAAAATCGATCAAGAACGGTATTAAATACTCGTTTACATTGTAAATAAAATGATTATTACTTTACTTGCGTATTTTGTACATTTTTATGCATGAAAAACATGCTATATTGCTTAGTGGAGTAAGTCTTTTTATGTCTAGATATTATTGCGCTGTGTGATTAGGTCACGTAATGACCTATGACCTTCGAAAAACTTCATAGAGGTATGAAGATATTTGCTCTCTGCATGTTTATATAATAGAGAGATACCACAAATGTATATATTTAGAATTAAAACATTGCTTTGACGTCATGCCTTTGTTCTTGCAGTCTAAAAATTTACCTGTAGCCGTCCGATAATAATAATTAACAGTCCAATAATATATTATCGGACGGCAGTGATAATAAAATCGGACAGTAGTTAAAAAACAACAACTAGAGTGAAATCAAGATTTAATTTGTCCAGAAACCCCCAAAAAAGTTTGGGAGAAAAAATTCAGGGTAAGCGAAAGCGAGGAAATTAAGTTGTTAAAAATAGCAAATCCAAGAAGAAACTGGAATTTTAACCTTCCTGAAAAGTAACACTTTCCATTCTTTTTTTTTTTTTTTTTTTTTTTTTTTTTTTTGCAGAGCGTTTTCGATACAGCACTGTGAATAAGCCAATTTAATCCATTTCTGATAAAGAACCAGTCTGCGAATCTCTTCATTTAAGGAGGTTTGTTCGAGAATGACTGCACTTTTAAAACCCAAGATTTTCATTATATCATCCAATCAAAATTTTAGATAAAAATCCGCATTTTTACTTTAAATGCATTTTGAAGATATCGTCCAACACTGTATCTGTATCAATGTCAAACGCACTTAATAAAGAAAAAAATATTCCGAATCATAAAAAAAAAATTCCTTCATCACCTGATCACTGTCCATAGTTCCTGCTAAGCCAAACGACTGCCATTGAATGAATGAATGAAACAAAAGAGTTCACTCGCTGATTTTACTGTCTAAAGAAAGAAAAAAACTTTCTTTTTTTCTTTTGTCTACTTATTAGATGGTTTCAGGTAGAAAACTATTGATGCCTGAACTCCTATTGTGTAATTATCAGACTCCTCCAGGTAACTTTTGGACATTTAAATAGCAATGTTTTAGTAAGATATATGCCTCATACAATTCTATATGTAAAATTATCAGACTGTTTTCGGCCCTAACGGGCCTCAAACAGTCTGATAATTTTACATATAGAACAGTATTCGGCATATATCCATTACTTATCTAACGGTGTCTCAGAACAGGCCCTCGTTTAAATGGGTCCATAGGACATTTATCAATTTAACAATAGAACATTCTATATCCAATACATGTAGGGATGTTTTAACATATCTTAGGTGATACAAAAACCAAACTGACATAGTACTTACAGAAATACTCTATTTTCTTGAGGCAGAATATAGCTGACATGAATTTCATGCTTCATCAGCTTAAGTTGAAAATTACAATCAGTTTTTATCTGAAACAGTTACACAATCTACACAATCCATTCCTACATATTTATTGTTTTAAACTGAAGTAAGCATGAAAAGCAACATTTGATCTACACTTCACTTCTGTTTAAAAATTCAGAAGAAATATAGAATTTGCCATCAGCTTAAGGTCAAGATCTAGTAAATGACTTTAGACTAACTTTTTTGTGCTTGATCCATTATGACGTCATGATCATTTTCAACTTTCTTTTTCCCGTACTTTACGGCTCTCATAAAATTATGTAGAAAAAATAAAGTATTTTCATGGAATCCAATTTGAAATCATGTGAAAAGTAATCCCGATACCTATATTCAATTTAATATTATTCTAAAGAAGAGGCCAAGAACATACAAATTACCGTTTTTTGAGAGACTGTAGGCAATCTGGATACATTTCATTTGTCTGATTTGGAAAAAACTCCTGTATTCATGACAGGTTTTCTTAATTTTTCATTAAAAATGATAGTTTTAAAAAATGATTTTTCGTCTTGTTTGCCTACAAATTATGCTCCGAAACACCTTATTTGACCAAGCTAAAGTTATAAAGCATCATTAAAGGAATTTATTTCTCAAATTTGAGAAATCTGTAGGTACCTTTCATTTGCTAGATCTTGACCTTAATACATAAATTGTGCTATATATCATGTCTATGTCTGCTTTTTTGTGAAATACTTTCATAAAATGTATCAAGTGTAGTCACATATCAGGCCCCGTGGCCATAAAGCTCACTTTTGATCTCAGTCTCACTTTTCCACTATATATTCCTTTTGTTAAACTCAGACTGAGATCAAAACTTAGTTCATCTATGTTTTATGGCCGGAGCCAGGCCTGGTTGTTTTGAAATAGTTAGACTTAAAGTAATTAAACAAATGTTGATATATAATAATATGTATAATATTTTGTGCAATTGAAATTTCTTCTTTCAGCTTTTAGGACATCTTTTACTGACTGCTAAACAAGTTGCAGAGCAAGAGAATCTATCAAATGGATATAGACTAGGTAAAGTAAAATATATACAAGTATTATATTTGGTACACATAAACTGAGTTAAAAAAATGTATACACAGAAATAATGCATCAAAATTTAATCACAAAATTGACAACATGTGAATAAATAAAAAGATTTTTTTTCAATTTCATGCATGCTCAAAATATCTGTCTTTATCATCCATTTCATTCTCTCTTATAATTTATTGATTTCTGCTTTTTTTCCCTCAGTAATTAACGATGGACCAGATGGGGCTCAGTCAGTACATCATCTACACATACATGTTATGGGAGGCAGACAGATGACCTGGCCACCAGGATGATATCTTTGAATGTGGAGAACTAGAGATTATTAAATGGAATATATTGATATTAAATTATATTTCTTTTATCTTATGTATATGGATTCATAGAGGAATATTTTTATTGTTTATATTCAGAGGATACATAAAGTAATTGAAAATTTCCATCGAAACAGTAATTAAAACATAACTGGTAATGCATACATGTACATGTATCAGGTATCAGGTTAAATAAAGATATCTTAGTCAAATTGAAATTTGGATATTTTATTGTTACTGTTAAATAGAAAACAATAACAATTCTGCTTTTTAACTGCTATTTGAAGTCCTGATAAAATGTTGAACATGAACAGTTTGGGGGAAAAAATTGACAAAAAACTGTAGACCATTCTTCAAATTAAAAAAAAAAACAACAAACATTAGAAATAAGGAAAGCTATATTTCCCATTCTTATGAAAAGCAGGGGGGTGTCCGTCTTTCCTCCCGTATGTGCGTAACAATTAATGGTTCCCTTCTCTCATCCGCAACTCCTCCCACACGTAAATTGGTAGAAAAAAGCTACATCGGTCAATCCAATGGAACAAAGTTGGAAATATGTTTTAATTGATTTAATATACATGTAGCTAAAATGATGTCAGAGTTAAGATACATGAAATTATTCAAACAACTGGAAATTATTGGAATGTAGTTCATTGATTTGAAGTTAGTATGAACAATTTTTCCAACGACGTGAACTACACAAAGTAAAAATTAAAACTCTGGGTTTTTTAATAAAAAGTACCAAATCCCTATTTAAGATGTTGTTCTAAATCTAGCACAACGTTGAGTTTGTCTGTGCAGCCCGTGTATACGAAGTGTTTTCTAATGACGACTTAAAAAAATCGTGTTTTATTTTGAATTTTATAACATCAATTAAATATTCTATATTTTAATATTATCGAACACCCTTGGCAGTGTGGCGTAAAAAGAAAAAAAAGGCCCAAGGGCCTTGAACCGCTCTTCTGATAAACTATACAACCTATCACTTCTATTTGAAGCCTCTAAGTATCCTGTATATTTAGATAAATCCTAGAAATTCCAAACGTACGTCATCATGATCTATATTTTAGATGAAACACTCTGAGAACCCAAGATGATTCTAAGCCAATTAGTACCTGAGAGTAGGTCATGGTGACCTACTTATCACTTGTCATTCTCTGAGGACCCAAGATGCATCAACTAAGTTTGATGATTCTAAGCCAATTAATACCTAAAATATTTTTAAAATTGCAACCTTAAAATTTCAAAAGACATACTTTGAGAGCCCAAGATGCATCAACTGACAAAGTTTGATGATTCTAAGCCAATAAGAACTTTATATATTTGAATAAAGCCATAAGATTTCAAAATTAGATCACAGTGACCTCCTTTTCAGTCGACTAACTCTGCAGACCCAAGATGCATCAACTTACAAAGTTTGATGATTCTAAGCCAATTAGTACCTGAAATATTTAATCAAAGCCATAAATTTTCAAAAGTAGGTCATGTTGACCTACTTTTCAGTCGACCTACTCCAAAGACCCAAGATGCATCAACTAACAAAGTTTGATGATTCTAAGCTAATTAGTACCCGAAATATTTAATTATAGACTTATAAATTGACAAGTAGGTCATGGTAACCTACTTTTCAGTCGGCCTACTCCCAAAACCCAAGATATATCAACTGACAAATTTTGATGATTCTAAGCCAAATAGTACCCGATAATATTAAATACAGCCATAAAATTTCAAAAATAGGTCACGTTGACCTACTTTTCAGTTGTCGTACTCCAAGGACCGAAGATGCATCAACAGACAAAGTTTGATGATTCTAAGCCAATTAGTACCTGAAATATTTAATTTAAATCATAAATTTTCAAAAGTAGGTCATGGTGACCTACTTTTCAGTTAACTTACTCCGAAGACCCAAGATGCATCAACTGAAAAAGTTTGATGATTCTAAGCCAATAAGTACCAGAAATATTTAATTATAGTCATATAAATTGAAAAGTAGGTCACTGTGACCTACTTTTCAGTTGATGTTTTTTGAGGAACCCAAGTTGCATCATTTTACAAACTTTTATGATCATAGGCCTTAAAATGTTCAAATCATGCCTCTAAAACCCTTTGAAATCGAAAGCCTGCAAAGTTCAAAAAGTAGGTCACTGTGACCTACTTTTTAATAAATATGTTTTAACGGCCCCAATATGCATCATCTTACAAGATTTAATGATTCTAAACCTCTCAGTATTCGAATTAATGACCTGAATTGTTTTGAAAAAGATTAGCCATAAAATTCAAAAAGTAGGTCAAGGTGACCGACTTTTTAGTCGACGTACTCTGAGGACCCAAGATACATCAACTTACAAAGTTTGATGATCATAGGCGTTAAAGTGTTCAAAATATGTCTCTAAATCATTTTGAAAAGGAATGGCCGCAAAATTTAAAAAGTAGGTCACCGTGACCTACTTTTGAGTCAACATGATATGAGGTCCGTAGATGCATCAATTGACAAGATTTGATGATCCTAGTCCTCATAGTAAGCAAAATAACATTTTAATAAAATGTAGTTTTTGGTCAATTTTTGAAATGACCTTGAGACCACGCCCTTTGCCCCAGAGTAAATCCCCATGCAAATTTTAATCTACTACATATCCTCATCCTTTTGTGTAAGTTTGGTGATAATCTGCCTGGTGGTTCTTGCGAAGAAGATTTTTTAACAACCAGTACTTTTGTTTCTAGTTTCCTTATTATCTCCCCTTGTTTAAGGGTCACAACGCAGCACAGTTAAGGCTGCAGTAAGGAGACGGGGCCTAATTTATACGGGAAATGCTTACTATGACGTCACACAAAAATATAAATTCTTCAAATTACCACAAAATGAAATGATTTGCTATTTTAAACTTATGAATAGCTTTAAACTATATCAATACTAACTAGTACATGCATTATTGTCGTTGGTTAAATCATACACAGCAATATATAAACAATTCACTGATCGCAATGCACTTGTCAATGTGACGTCATATCGGAAAATTTGATGCAGTTTGTATGCAGTGAGAGGTGGATCAAGTTATATTTATACAATGAAAAATGTATTTTGTAATTAAATAAAATATAAATTGTAGATATATAAGAGGCCATTAACTTGGATGTGATGTCTGTTTTATGATTTTATTCATATACTTCCCGTACATTCCCTAGACAAGCGACACTGTCGTATATTTGTATGCAGATTCATTGAAGGGTAAGAGAAGGGTCGTAATAAATCGATATATTGCAAGGGCATACCCTCAATGAATTATGACAAGCTTTTACACATAAACTCAAGAAGTATGAAGATATTTGAAAAGTGCTGCGAACCTGTTGAAATCTTGCAAATGAAATAATTATATCTATATTTAATGTGCTTGACCAGCAAAATATTCAGCATACGGTCTAACAAATGTAATTTTAGCAATTAGATAGTAGAATCTATATAGGTTCGCAGCACTTTTCACAAACTACAAAGAGTGTTGAAAATAATTATATGTTAAACTTAGATTTTTAACTTGGTTATGCCCTTGCGATATTAGAATTTATAGATGACCTCAATACTTCAGGTATATTTGCTAAAATCACGTGACTGCCACATCACGTGACAAGTCTTAATAATTTAAGAAATCTAATCGTCCTCAACATTTAGTTTTCAACAACATTGCATTTGTCCGATAATAGTAAAGTCCTAAAAAGAAATGCCCATCCTTGTACAGAATGCATTTTCTATCTAAAAAATTCGCCGATATTTCCATCTGGCACCTTAACTGTGCTGCGAACCCTAGTTTTAGTATAAACGGGAGCCATTGGGCCAAAGATACCCTTTGACAAACTTGACAATAATTGGCCATGGGGTTCTTGAGTTATGGCCCATATTCTAAAAAGTTTACAAACACCGCACAAATAACCATAGCATTAACTCTTTGAGCTTTTGGCTCAGAAGAGCTAACTAGAGATTGTCAACGAACATGTCATATGAAATCAAAATCCATAACAGAGCCGTATGAACCGAGGGGGTGCACGGGGGGATGCCCCTTTGTTATTTTTACGACATATAGAATACTATAGAAAACATAGTTACTATATGCTTATGCCCCCTCAATAATAACTTTTTTTTCTTGTCAAGGAAATTTTGAAATTTTTGGTAGTGCTCCCCAAACTGAAAATGTTTGGCAGTGCCCCCCCCCCCCCCCAACCTGAAATTGTTTGGTTGTGCCCCCCCCCCCCCAAACTGAAATTGTTTCCTATGGGCCTGATAATTTTGACGTAATCATGGCACTACAGACCCTGAAAAGTACTACTACCCAAAAAAGGCGTGTGACTTTCATGCAATTTTCATTTCTTTCAAACTGTGTAGATTTTCATGTAAACCGTGCAGCGTTTTGTGCAAACCGTCCAGCGTTTCTTGTAAACCATGCAAATTTCGTGTAAGCTCCAAAGCGTTTCGTGCAAACCGTGTAGCGTGCATGTAAGAATTACTATTTAAAATAGTTTTGTAAAACATCAATATATTTTTTTATCTTAACTTCTTTGAGGCTCATAAGAAGAATGGAAACTTATTGAAAAGTGAACATTTAGATAAAGATTTTTATTGTATCTCAAATAACAGGAATATATGTGGAAAGTACATACATATGGATAACATATGAAAGAAGTTAATATGACATGATATTAAAATGAGGTAAGTAATTAAAACAAACTAATGTGATTGATTTGTGCTGGGAAGTTGTGACTGTGTACAGGTTACATGAATTAAATTTAAATCAGAAGTGCCGAAAGACAGCTGAAAATATGATCATAGCTACACATAATACCAATTGAAATAATTTAAAATGAAAATATGTAGGGGGACTGAATTGTAGCATTCACTTTGACGGATGCATAATTATTTTAATATTTTTTTTATATATTTTTTAATAATTTTATTTGATAATATTAATCTCAGAATTTTGAAGACAGCAGTTTTTTCATTAACTTAATATTACAGGCCTATTGCAACGTTTTCAAGGGGATGGGGGCAACCTGCCCCCCCCCCCCCCCCATGACTGTATATGACACTCGTGGCTTCAGGCAATTATTCAGATATACGAGGGGTGATCAAAAAGTTAGCGAACTATCTCTATATTTACAAAACCACAATTCAGATCAGAATGAAATTTGACACACATATAGTCATGCACATGTTCTATAAATAGCAGATGTTATGTAATGTTTGCTCCATGTTTGTAACGTCACAATGTGAAAATGATGTCATGATAAGTTGTACAAGGTTTATCAAGACAAAAGACTTACCAGAAGTTTGAAACAGTCATTAATTGGATTGATTGTTTTAGTGAAGGAAGGGAGATGGTTAAAAATGATGTCTGTACTGTTGTCCAGTGAAAGCAAGCTGGGGAAGAGAAGTGTCCTTAGTTGAGTAATTTGTTATGAAAGATCGCCAAGTTACAGTTAGAAAAATAGTTGAATATCTTATTCATCTGAATATCTTAAATTCAGCAGGACTTCGGTCTTCTCCTTATACATGTTTTACCAGATTGTGATATACAGTTTTGAAATGGTGCTTCATTTTTATCTTTAAATGCATAAGGCTATACCTGGGGTGTTTCCTCTCTCTCCTTTTCTTTCTCTCTTCCTGACGTCTATATGGGCCAAGAATTAAAATGGAAAAATATAAGAAAAAACTGTTTTGATTGATCAACTACACTTTTAAGTATTTTTATACTGTGTAATTCATACTGCAGATAGAATGATATCCTTCCCAGATATGCACAAAAAATATACTTGGAATCATTTCTTTGATATACATCTGATTAAAAAAGGACACAGCCAGAGGTCTCTTCCATGATTTGTTTTAAATGTCACATGGAACTCTAATACGCAAGTTTCGAGATTATCTCCCTTGATGCGCTCTTTCGTTACGGAGGGGAGTTTTTTTTCCGCGTAAGCAGGCAGGTAGGAGAGTTATTCATATTGGATACATTACATCGTCGATATACCGGTCTGTCATAACTGATTGTCAGGATATACTTATTACCGAATTAAAGTAAAGGCGCTCATTTTTTTTTCTGCGGAGAAAAAAAAACGGAAGAAAGGAAAATAAAAATCGGAACAAAAGAAAATATCAGTGGATAAAACATCCAACGAGGGAATAGATCTATATGGATCTTTAATAAATACACACGCACCTGATCATAGTACGTCGGCATTCTGAATGACTCTTTTCTCTTATAATAAATTCAAAGAGCCCAATAACGTTTTAGAAAAGGTTTGTACAATCAAAGAATTAGTTTTTTTAAAGACTATGACGTTTTCAAGTTTTCTAACTGAAAATAAATTTTGTAAATATATATAGAGGAGCTTTACAAAATTATCAAAATGATCACTCCTTAGCATTATCATCTTTTTATAACATCAAATGAATTTTAAAAGCCATAGCAATCGTTCTTTTATTTATGCAAGTTTGTATACATTAACAACCTGTCCCACTTCCACGCTCATATAGATACTTTTTGCGCCTCTATCGCAGGAGAGTTACAATCTCGAAACTCGCGTATTAATCAAGAACATGTAAGTTTTTTTAATTAAATCACTTAGAAATAAACGACTGTTGTCAGAGTATGCAAAAATGAATAAATTATGTTTAAAAATTTGAAAACTCACTGAATCCTCACCTGATTTGTTGAGACAAGTAAACATACCACTCAGGGTATAATTATTTCAGTCATAATGAACCTCTACAATTCACATGTTAGTGTTCATTCAAGCTTGTCCAAATCATGACCTCCTTGGGTAGGTTTGGGCCACAATAGGGGATCAAAGTTTTACGTGGGAATATAATTTTCAAACTAATCAAAGAATTGACACTGTAAACAAGCAAACTGGATAATATTTAAGCGTGAGATCAGCAAAATTGTTAGCAATCCTCAACTCTTCCTTGAAATACAACTGAATTATAAACACTGTTCTCTTCTAAATTATCGTTACAATGACAATGGAGTTGTCATTTTATTGCATATCATACTACATGTAATACACGCATTTATTAAACAATGGAAAGGTACATGACTTGAATATTTGAGAGTAAGATATCACTTTACTTATCGGTAAAAAAGGACGATTTCAATAACTAATATTTACATCCAATGAATAAAATCTCCTTTCCATTTTTTTTCTCCTTTGCTAATTTGCTAATTCTTATTTTATATACTTTAAAACCTTTCTTTTTACCCAAATTGTCGTTTTATGCCTTATTATTAAAATCTGTGGCAAAGAGTTCACAATAATTGGTACATGTAGAAAACACTAGATACTGTACTGTAGACATGTGGTCTACGCTAGATGTTGTAACATTGTTATTATGTTCTTCCTCTTTTACGAAACAATTACCACTCTAATCATAAATAAGTTGATGTTACAGGGATTTCAACAGGCTCGGTTCAAGTCAGCATTTCGTAAATTCTGTGGTGATTATAATGGCTCTCTTAGGAAAAAGTAACCATTTTAAATAATTTTCTTAGTGTCATGACAAGATGTTTACAGACAAGAACACATGATGAAAAATGAAATATATATATATAATGTCACACGATCTTACAATTCAATACATGGATCCAAAGATTTATATTTTATATACGTATACATGCATGAATACACCTCAGTCTCAAATTTTTATGTTTTCAAATTTTAATGCATATAGAGGCTTGTTAAAATGTCAGGGATTCTCTATAACTTCTACATATACAATTGTAATTTTTTGTTTAATAAATATGATATCCAAAACAAAATATTAAGTCAAACTTTGATATTGAAATAAAGACAAGTGCATTACAAAAGCAGTGATTTAAAACATTTCTAAGAAGATCGATATATGATGTTCGATATCAACTCCTTACATGAATTATTTTTTCAGCTATGATCATTGATACATTTTTGAATTATGGAAACAAATTCTGCTCCGAGACGGAAATGTATGTAACATCCAATCATCCATGTTCTTGGAATTGACAGTCCTTCTTAAGCCTCTGAAATAAACGTAAATAATCATATTCAGACAATACAAACATACAAACCTACACCACCTGTACTAAATGGATTTTTTAATCTTAAAGTTTTAAAAGAAGCATAGTTGTTGCTGTTAATCATTTTTTAACATTCAAAAAAATTGGAATGTTGAAAAAATGTTATTGATCACTTCATTTGGTTTTCAAAATAGGTAAAAATAACCATTTATAAAGGGTGTAAATGTTGTTCATTATGCATAGATTTCGGTTTTATTTTATTGTGATCTTTATTATTTCAAACCACAAAACGCTTCAACAGGAAACCTTTTTCGAAAGTTAATTTTTAAATATTTTAAATATTTCTTTGTTTGTTTTGTTTTATTGATTTGCATGTCTCCTTTTTATTTTGTCGAATTTGTTGAATCATATTCACATTTTTTTCTCAAAATTTAAAAATAAATTGTAAATTCCACTTGCTAAATGATATTTTCGACTTACTTTTCCCCCAAATCTCCAAAAGTTCTTTTACTTTTATTCTTTTTTTGGAAAAAACGTCGCACCTAGGACATGGTGGATTTTCTGTAGAAATTTCTTGAAGCTCCCTTTCAGAAATAAAACGTTTTTCATCTTCCTGTGTAATGAAAAAAGGTTCACATGGACAAGGGAAGCCGATCTCATATTCTACATTTCCATGAAATGTTTTTGTTAGCTCTGCTATTTTCTTTTCTATCTGTAAACGGATTTCTCTTGTTCTTTCCTTACATAGTGGTATGTCATTTCCTGGAGTAAGTACCTGCAGTTGAATTGACGTTTTATTGACTGCAATAACAACAGTGTGGTACTCGTCTTTTTCAGTCCCTTTGAATAATGCTAAATTTTTGTACAAATTGTCTTCTTTGGCATCCCAAAATGCAAAACATGCAACTACTAGGCGAAAGAAGAAGAAGTGGGGTAAATACGTTTTGAAATAGAATGATATAATTGGTGTTTTTTCCCATTCGGTCCAGTTTTCCCCTTTTTCTAAATGCCTCTTGTTCATGCTTGGGACATAGTAGCATTGATTTTGTTGTGTGTATTTCATATCCATTTTCGCAAGAATTCCAAGTTTCTCCATGAAAGGTGTAATCCTATTCAGGTATCTGTCATAAAGGGAATCCCTGCCAATCTTCTCCTCCCATATCTTGAGCATCAATGATTCTGTTATCACACCACCATCAAAATATTTATCCCAATATTCGTCGGTAGCCATTTCTATCGATACATGCTTCCGATCAGTTATAATGTATTTAAATGCATCAACAAACCACTGAATGTCCAGAATGACATCAGGTCCTAAATCCGGAAAATACAGAATCATTCCAATTTCATGATAGAATTTCAGCATATCATTAAAGTCGTCTTCCAAAAAGTATTCTGAAAATTTCTTTAGCTCCTCCCGAGATGATATTTTTAATCCTTGTTTTTCTCGAATAATTTCTTCGAAGTCAGACCACTGTTTCGGTACTTTTTCGCCCCAGTGCGAAAGTGATTTTGTTGTTTTTGCAATGTAGCGTCTAACTTTTTCAAGTTCTCGAAGCTCTTCTTTTGATCTTTTTTGTGGAGGAAGTTCCAGTTCAAAGTGCTTACAAACAAGGTTTTTAATATTTTCTGGAATTTGTTTCCGTAGCTTGACGTAAAAACTTCCATATGCAGATGTATCCTCTTCGTAGGCCTGAACATGTTAAATCAATTAGTTTTTTCAACATATTTATAGATATATGGGAATATTTTCTTAAAGGACTGAGGCCCTTTCATAAGACGTATATAGCTGCAAAGCAAATAATTATCTAGATACATATAGCCCTCTCCCTTCAAGTCCTCAACTAGAAGTCCATGATCTTTACAATTCTACCTTTTTATTATAGCATTGTTTTCCTGAATAAAAGTATAGATTTTACATCCATACAAGAACATGGATCTTTGATAATTTTGCACTAACTTGACATAGAATTAATGAAAATTTAAACCTACAATACGCACATGTATAGGACTATTTGAATATTACAAATAATTAGTTATTGTCCTATCATTTTTAAAGATATTGAACAGGTACCCCCTCTATATTCCACCATAAAATGATGATCACCTTTATAGGCCTCATATCATTGGTGGGGTTATAATTAAAGGCAACATGAATATAATTTGTCATTCTGTTCTGGAGAATAACGTTATAACGAATGTTGTTCTAATGTATAAGTATAGCCCCTTCTTGTGAAATCATAAGACAACATAAGACCATGAAATGTTCACACTTGAATCTACATTTACAAGGAATACTTAAAACATTGGTCCTTTTTTTCGTCAGAACGAACTTTTTGAATGGTTTCCTATAAATGCACATACTCGAAATAGTTACCACGATCGTTATTGTGTAATTTGTGTAGATTCAACATATCATGAAAAAAACCTAATTAATCTAAACAATTTTTAGATTTGGTTAAATGTAGCTGTTACAATCCTGATGAATAAATTTTCAAATATAAGAGCTTATAAAACAAAGAAAATATTTGGAATTTTAAAATCTTTAAGAAATTGCTATAAAATGATTTTTTTTTTTTAAATTATTAATTTTAACCTCTACATGATTCAAAATTAAATAATTATATTCTTTAATTCTTAGAATCGATTAAGTTATGAAACTAAATTTTGCAAGAATTTGTTTTGAATTTTGCAGGGGTTCCAAACTTCGCTTTATCGGTCCATTTGCTATATCCAGGTGGGTTTGTACAAAACGAGATTTACTGTACAGATCTTGGCATCATATGATATGGATTGATGAGCTATTTACATTACAACTGTGTTTGGATAAAATATATATTTAAATTCCTTCGCCATCACCTTTACTCAAAATAAAATAGTTCCAGTTATCTTTTTATCAGATATATAAAAATACCTTTGAATATTTGTACGAATCTCTGTGCGTTGCTAGTACAATGATAGGCGTCAAAATTTTCTCGCGTTCACTACTTTCTGGGTCGTAAGATTTCGTGTTATAACGTTTGCCCCCATCTTCCTGACCATATGTTCGAATAGTCTGTAGCCAGAATGTGAAATAATCTAAATAATGAAGTGGAGTTAAAAAATAAATATTATTTTAGTATAAGCACATAATTCTGAAATAATAATCAACATTACGATTTATTTCTATTGATGTAAAGAAGTATGATAAATGAAAATAAAAGACGTTAGAAAGCTAAAACAGTCACCTAGTGCAGTCCAGTCTTCGAAAAGAGTGCCGAGAACACAGTTTCTGTCATCTTGTTGTAGTTTAGTTGTTAGATCCTGGGTCATGTCTACGACTAATAGGTATATTGCTCTGCGTGATAAGTAGACCTGATGACAAGCATAATATGCCACTTGTCCTGCAAAGTCCATCACACTTAGTAATTCTTTGCTGTCATTTTCACTAATCGGAGATGCATTTCCTTCATAGTCTAAAAAATTATGTATAAATTCTTTTAATGTACATAAACTTTGATGATGTTGATGATGATATACTTGTACATTTTATCACTGCACGTTATTTTATGTCACCCCGTAACAAAGACGTTCTAAACATATCGTTATTGCTACATCTATAATTTTTTCCTCTTATATTCTTGCAGTTGGCTCGGAAAAGCTTAATGAAAATTCAGAGTTGCTTGTAACCAAGTCTAGTTGTGTTTTTGAAACTTTCAAGAATTTGTTCCTCGCTCTTGTAAAAGTGCTTTCTGCCAGAAAACAATGAATTGGTTGCACAAAGTCTGTCGCTATTGCTATAGATGGAACGAACGAGTTAACCAGTATTTTTATGCCCCGTATCGAAGATTCGGGGTATATAGTTTTTGACCTGTCCGTCAGTCTGTCTGTCTGTCTGTTTTTCCGCAAAAACTTTAACCTTGCCTATTAGTTTTGATTGGTTAGAGCTATGGTTTTTTATATTTCACATGTGCTTGTGACGAGACCTTTCTTTGGATACCACCATATTTGACCTTTTGCCCTTGACCTTGGAGCTTCACCCAGTTTTGCAAAATTTTACCAAATTTGGACCTTGGCCATAACTTTTGAACAGTTGGAGCTGGGGCTTTCATACTTTACATATGAAATCCTTGTGACAAGACCTTCCTTTGGATACCACCAAAATTAAATTTGACCCTGGAGTTTGACCTAGTTTTGCAAAACTTTACCAAACTTTAACCTTGCCATAACTTTTGAACAATTGTTGCTAGGGCGTTCATACTTCACAAGTGTAATCCTTGCGAAAAGACCTTCCTTTGGATACCAACACCTTAGACTCTTTGACCTTGATCTTGTAGTTTGACCTACTTTTGGAAAACTTTAACCTTTGCCATAACCTTTAAACGGCTGGTGCTAGGGCTTTCGTACTTCACATATGTAATCCTTGTGAGGAGACCTTACTTTAGATACCAACAACTTTGACCCTTTGACCTTGACCTTGGAGTTTTACCTACTTTTGGAAAACTTTAACTTGGTCATAACTTTTGAAAGATTGTTGCTTTGGCTTTCATATTTCACCTGTGTTTTTCTTGGGAGAAGGCCTTTCAATTAAGGCACAATTTATTTTGACCATTTGACCTTGACCTTGATGTTTGACATACTTTTGAAAAAAAAACTTTAATCTTTTCCATATCTATTCAATGGTTGCTGCTAGGGCTTTCATATTTCACAGGTTTATTCCTCGAGACAAGACATTAATTACTTTGTGTACCAACATATTTGATTTGCATTTGAGAAAGTTTTACCTTTGCTATAAGTTGCCATACGGAGGCATTAGTGTTTCACAAACACATCTTGTTGATGGTTGTATTACATCTCTATATTCCCAGGGGATACAGATATAATGTTATTCAATTTTGGTACCCCTGTATCCATAAATTCTCTATACCAAAAAAAATAGCTGAAAGTTGATCATGAAAGTTTCAGCAATTCTTTAGGAAAAGAAAAAAAATGTTCAAGATTTTCAATCGAATGTGATTGATAACAACGATAGGCGAAAACAGATAAGCAACAACACTCTTGCAAATGTGAGCAGGACCTTTCTTTTGAAGATTTTTTCTAAGCTTCAACAATGAGATTTAAACTAGGTAATTACTTTTTATAAAGATTTACACTATAAATTTTCAGCAAAAATGTTGTAAATGAAACTTAAAAATGTCTACTAATTGAAGTTTGGAGAGAGAGAACAAACAAATATAATGCGCGGTTTCTAAGACATGTTTTCGTAATAACACGACGGATTGCATGATTTACTTAAAATATTTGAAGTTTTGCACTGCACAAAAGGCGCTCAAAAATACTTTTTAGTTGGATAGATTAGTAGCTCTCTCTCTCTCTCTCTCTTAATAAATGTTTCCACCCTTTCCTCCTCTTCCTCTCTCTTTCTCTAAAAAATTAATAAATATATGTAATATGCAATGAAAATTTAACAGACAAACCGAACAGAGTGCTGCCACTGTCATCCTCAGATTGTCCAATAAGAAACAGGTCCTGGTGAACGTCCAGTCCTATAGTTGTTTCTGTTGGTTGTTTGGTTTCTTCCTTTCCTTTCTTTCTCTTCAGATTACGTAGTACAGTTGTCTTTCCTGCCCCCGTACAACCAACTAGGAGACATCTCGCACGATACATGGGGACACTGCCTTGATTTATTTTGTCAACAAATCGTTTTCTTTCTTCTAAATCCCATTTTAACACTTCTTCTGGTATGTTCACTAATAATTATAACAATAAAACTTTTATGATAAAGACGAACATTTTCAATAATCATAATACATTCTAGATATAACAAAGGCTTTTACCCAAAATGCAAAACTAGAAAAGGGCAAATGATCCACAATGCTCAATAAATTAAATTTACCCTGCTTTTCAGGAAAAAAAATCCCCCATATTCTTGGGTAAAAATGAACCCATAATCACTATAGCCCCAAAGGGTCATGTCTTAAACGGTTCTGACTCCGCAAAACATAAGGATGCTTTAATAATTAAGGGGAAAAATAACAAGAGGCCCAAGGGCCTTAACGGTCACCTGAGTACAATACAACAATTAAGAGGATCCATAAACTGATAAATGAAGCTTTGTTGCCCAAAAGCAAGAAAAATAGTATGATTAGCATCAACAAAATAATTGGTCTAGCATCTATCTGTCCCCCATTTATCACTATTACCATGCAGACTATTAACAAAATGTCTATTTTTAACCCCATATTATTACTTCTCACATTGGCCTCTCTTGGCCTTTGAAGAACATTGAAAAAGATAAGTTATTTTTGTCTTGTTTTTATTCATCTATTATTTCCAAGTCTACCTTATCATTAAAACTATGAAAGTACTTTTTGTATTATACAATAAATATTCTTGCATAATTCTTTAATTCTATTAACCTTTCAAATACATTGTTAACAGTGATTAATTATGAAAGGTGAATGGCAAAGGGGAATAACTTTGCTCAACAGAATACAAGTTAATAGAGCCCTGGCCAGGACCAGAACACTTGACTAAATGGTCCAGGTGTTCGAAATTCTGGTAAAAATACCTTTGCATATTAAAACTTTTACTCTGTTTGCCTCGAATATGCCCAGAAGCAAGAAGATTTTCAAAGAAATGCATTTTCACTATATTATTAAATAAATAAAGCCCCACCCTTACACCAGAACATCTGACCCACGGGCCATAAACTCACAATTCTGGAAGAAGCACCCTTGCTCATCATGACTATACACTTGTTTCTTTGCTTTATAAGCAGTAGTAGAAAAAATATTTTGAAAGAAATTATGCATTTTCACTATATAATCAATTAGAGTCCCCCCCTCCCCCCCCCTCTTCACCAGAACCTCTGACCCAGTGGCCATGAATTTCACAATTTTGGAAGAGGTATTCTTCCTTATCATAACCATGCACTTCCTTTGTTTGAATAATACCCAGGAGCAGAGAAGAAGATTTGGAAAGAAATTATGCATTTTCCCTATATAATCAATAGAGCCCCGCCCAACACCAGAACCCCTGACCCTGGGGCCAGGAAATTCACAATTTTGGAAGCGGCAACCATGCCCATCATAACTATGAACTTAGTTTATTTAATATCCAGGAGCAGAAAAGAAGATTTTCAAAGAATTAATGCAATTTTACTATATAATCAATAGGCCCCACCCTAACACCAGAACCCCTGACCCAGGGGCCATAAAATTCACAATTTCTGAAAAGGCAGTCATGCCCATCATAAATATGTTCTTAGTTTATATATTCAATACCCAGGAACAGAGAAGATTTTCAAAGAATTAATGCATTTTCACTATATAGTCAATAGAGCCCCACCCTAACACCAGAACACCTGACCCAGGGGCCATGAAATTTACAATTTTGGAAGAGGCACTCCTGCTCATCATAACTATGTACTTAGTTACTTTATTTAATACCCAGGAGCAGAGAAGAAGATTTTCAATGATTTAATGCATTTTCTCTATATAATCAATAGAGCCCCATCCTAACACCAGAACATCTGACCCAGGGGCCATGAAATTCACAATTTTGAAAGAGGCACTCTTGCTCATCATAACTATGTTCTTAGTTACTTTATTTAATACCCAGGAGCAGAGAAGAAGATTTTCAGAGAATTTTAAAATGCATTTTCACTATACAATCAATAGAGCCCCACCCTAACACCAGAACCCCTGACCCAGGGGCCATGAAATTCACATTTCTGGAAGAGGCACTCTTGCTCATCATAACTATGTACTTAGCTACTTTATTTAATACCCAGGAGCAAAGAAGAAGATTTTCAATGAATAAATGCATTTTCACTATATAATCAATAGAGCCCCGCCCTAACACCAGAACCCCTGACCCTGGGGTCATGAAATTCACAATTTTCGAAGAGGCACTCTTGCTCTTCATAACTATGTACTTAGTTACTTTATTTAATACCCAGGAGCAGAGAAAAAGATTTTCAAAGGAATAATGCACTTTCACTATATGATCTATATAGCCCCACCCTAGCACCAGAACCCCTGACCCTGCTGGGGCCATGAATTTCACAATTTTGGTAGAGGGCTCAATGCTTATTACAATCATGCCAACAGTTTGACTGCTTGATGTCCAGGAGTAAAGAAGAAGATTTTTAAAGACTGCATTAATTTTGGTGGTTTTAGCCCCAGCCCTCAGGCCCCAGGGGGCAGGGACCATGAAATTCACAATTTTTGTTTCCCTTCGCCCATAGATGCTATATGACAAATTTAGTTGAAATTGGTTCAGTGGTTCAAGAGAAGAAGCTGAAAATGTTCAAAAGTTTACGACCGACAGACGATGCACGACGGACGCCGACGGACGAAAACAGATAGCAATAGGTCACCTGAGTGATTCAGGTGACCTAAAAAGAAGAATAAAAATAAAGAATAAAAAAATTGGGTTTGCATGTGAATACAACTTAGTTTGGTCTGCTACTGCTAAAAGATTTTTTTTCTTATATTCATGATTATTCTCATTTATGAATTTGAACACAATGTACTTATTTTAATCCGGTAATGATTTGAACAAATATGAATCTGCACTGCATTGTTGTTTGCACATTAATATTACTAATCATGATGCAAGAAGACCTTATTTTTTATAGATACCTGTACATGTATGCTCATATTCCTATGAATAATGTTTATCACCTACCCCCGGGCCAGGAATGAAACCAAGCTGAATCTGCACTACCTGAAGACTACTGCAAATTAAGACATTGTTTCTCTTGAAAATGATGTTTTAAAGTTGTTTTTTTTTCATAAGTTTTCCAACGTAAAACTTTGAACCCGTTTGGAACAGTGAGAGTCTATGACTTGATGGATTTTAAATCTAGGTTACTTGAGGCTAGAAAAAAAAAACTGTTTACTTCCAAATCTATTTCCAGTGCACTAATAAAATGAATAATCATAACGCTGCTTTTCTTGAAAGAAATTAATTTATATAAAGATTTTTCCCTGATAGTCCCTCTCTTAACCCGTTTTCTGCCTGCTACAATTTTCACTCCACAATATTTTTTCAAAGTGAATTATTTATAAAATGGTAATTATTTAACACAAAAGAGTAAAAAAAAAATAATAAAATTTTATTAGAGGAGATTGGTGAACAAGGCGTGCAGAATGCCTATGGTTTCATATATATAAAAATCATATCCATTTTGTGAATTTTGTTTTTAGAGTTAAGTTCTCATTGTCGAAATTTATGAAATTATGAAAACAAAACTTTTCTAAGGAAAATTTTCTCGAAAAAAAAAATATTCTGTTATTAAAAAAAAATAATGTGATATTCATGGTTCTAACCCTAGCAATAAAAATCCCGAGTATCATCCTTCTTTGAGACTAACACACTATACACCACTGCGCTACACAGCTCCTGATGAATAGTGGTATTTAAATCATGTTTGTGATATGACCCTGGACTAAATGGACTTCAAGTATTTCTCGAAAAGATGTGAATGTTGTGTCATAAAGGTGTATTTTTAAGGTATATTGGGTCTTTGCTCCATCTTTTTGTTAACCAAAAAAATGTATATTTTTACGCAAAACTTTGAGGATAAATTTTCAAAATTATGGAGCGAAGGCCCACTCTAATCGAAAAATTGGGTTATGGTATAAGAAAATGATCTTTTTTGCCCTTTTAGTGTGTGTGTATGCTATTTCATAGGCAAATAATTTCAATCTTTGTGAGATATTTGCAAATTGTGGAGATTTTTCATGAAGTATACTTTAATTTTAGATGAAATATCAAAGAAAATCTTGTTATAATTGATTTTTCACCTTCATGTTTGTCGCACTATAGGCATTTCGCTCGCCTTTTTAATTCACGCATCTTCTTTGAGAGCTGTTCATTCCATTAAAAAATCATAGTGATTACATGATTACATTATATACAAAATCAATAGGATTTTTAAAAATAATTTTTTCCTGATATGAAGCGGTATAAAATCAAATTTTATTTAAATGAATGCAAGTTTGCTTATATAATGATAAAAATTATTTTTCTGTGTATGGTATCGGGAAAAGGGGGGGGGGGTCATGTAACTTTTAAATGTAAAAGGGGAAAGGGGGTGTCTTCCCCCTCCACCTTTTATGTTTTTAGCGATTCTCTACTTTCTGTCATTTCATTTTTCTGTTTAACTTTTTTCATTTTCAGCATTTTTTTTTGGTAAAGAAAATTGGATTTGAGCCAACCTAACTCCCCCCCCCCCCCCAATCTCTTTGCGACAAAACATCGTTTTTAAACTCATTCTTTTTATTATATTTTTTAACATGCAAATAATATGATAATTTACTGCTGATAAGGCTTGCGACCATGTTTTTGCTATGCAATATACACTCATAGATATAACAATGAAAGAAAAAGTGAGCAAGCTCACATACCCCACGCTCCCCCAAAACTCGACAATGCAACATGTACTGAATAGCACAGTGCATTTTAAATACACAGTATAATTCAAAAAGGGGCATTTCTTGCAAAAAATCATCACATAAAACTTCTTGCATATAAGGACATTTAAATCTTTCTATGTTACAAATTTAATTGGGCTAAAGTTTCTACATAAATAATGGAAAAAATTTTTTTTTGGTAATATACAAATCTATACATTATGTCTGAAATACCTACAAAGTTTCAGGAAATTCAGTGCAGGAGTTATGCTGACAAACTGTTATTTAAATTCCTCAGTGATTTCAATTTGTTAATGAGTGTAAGTCCATGTCCAACACATGACAACTTACACGTTTAAATAATTGATGGAAACAAAATTATGATGTAGTCATATGAATTTGTTTATATACTGTACTTATGAAATTATTTAAGGCAAAGTACCAATTTGAGGGGTGGGGGATGGGGTGAGAACTATCCAAGATTCAAGATTTTGTGTGTGTGTGTTAAATCATTAATATTTTGATCTCAAAATCAATAGGGGTCTTTTAAGGTCATAAAATATTTCACATAAAATGTCATTACAAAGGCTGATTCCAGTGTTGATTTCCTTATTACCTAGCTGGAAAGTTTCTTCAATAATAGACAAAACTCGTAGGGCAAAAATAATGGAATCGGAATTTCCTGGTAATATGCACATCTACACACTGTGTCCTAAATATCTACAAAGTTTGGCAATATTCTGTGCAGCGGTTTAAAAGGAGTTGCGCTGACAAACTGTTCATCTCTATATTCAAGATATGGCCAAAAATCTAAGTTGAAAAGTGCCGAAATTCCCAGAAAAATAAAGGAATCGGAATTTCCTGGTAATATGCACATCTACACATTGTGTCCTAAATATCTGCAAAAGTTGACGAAATTCTGTGCAGCGGTTTAAAAGGAGTTGCGCTGACAAACTGTTCATCTCTATATTCAAGATATGGCCAAAAATCTAAGTTGAAAAGTGCCGAAATTCACAGAAAAATAAAGGAATCGGAATTTCCTGGTAATATGCACATCTACACATTGTGTCCTAAATATCTGCAAAGTTTGACGAAATTCTGTGCAGCGGTTTAGGAGGAGTTGCGCTGACAAAAAAAACAGGACTGACGTACTGTCTGACTGACGGACGGGTCAAAAACATTATACCCCCCCCCCCCCGCAACTATTTGCGTGGGGTATAAAAACTAAAGCTTGCGACATTCTGCAAATGTTGATAAGGACGCTTCAATAAAAAAAAATACCCGGAAGTTTAAAATTAAATGACGACAGCGTATTACACGCCAAATCAAGGAAAGACACATCATGTTTTTGGAGATGCCCAAGTGGCTGTAGTACAATTAGATAATCATTAATATCGCTCAGTATGAATTTTAACAAAACATTGTCTTTATTCATGAAATTAATATTTGATCCATTTCTCTTTAAAAAAAACTTTTATCAAGAATTTATGTTGTTTTTTTTTCAAATCTAACGGTAGTCATGAATATTTGTAGGGTCGGAACCGGGAGGGGGGTTAGGGGGGCTTAGCCCCCAACTTTTTTTGCATAGATAATATAGGCATTGAGAATTGGGGCTTAGTCCCCAAACTTTTTTTTTGGTTGGTTTAGCCCCCCTTTCAATAAGCCCCCCCCCCCCCCCAACTTATAATTTGCTTCCGACGCCTACGATATGTATAGGAATATGAAATTATCTAATTTTAGGCATAAATAATCTCTAAGTGAATTATTTCCCTTTCGGATGTATTTATTTATCAATGTGTAGGTGATATCATATGGCAGCATCTATACAAGAGCTAAATATAAATTTTAATTTCAAGAGCAAGTCTCAGGAAATCATGCGAGACATAACACGGCGGCTGTAGACGATTTGTGAATATGCTGTGTGTTAAATTGTGTAAATAAAGGATTGGGTTGCTGATCTTGAATTAAAAAAAATCTTATCTGCAGAAAGCCTAACTCAAAAGCACACTGGAGGTACTGTGAGCGAGCTCACAAAAAAATACTCCGCCGCAATTTTTTTAAAGTGAACATTCAAATTTTCGTAAATAATGAATTTCAACTAATTTTCATTTCTCTGAATCATTTAAAAAAAAACTCATTTTCTGGCGATTAGTAGTCTTTCAGTGAATATGGACATGTAATGTTTCCCAATTAAAAAAAATTATAGACCTGTTATTTCCCAATTAAAAAAAAATATAGACCTGTTATAAATTTTACACTCTTTATGCCAGTGATCTTGAACATGTCGAAATGACGTAGGCTCAAGGTCACGACACATTCTCAGGTCAAAAACAATCTATGTACCATGTATAAGCTTCCAATGATTCTCCATTACAAAGTTGTAGCCCAGACAAGAATTTAATAGCCATTCTCTGTAAGCATTTAAACTCTTATATAGGGAGTGTGGCACGCTAGGTCTTGGATTTTTATGAAACTTGGCACACATTCCTATAATGATGTATGAAACTAAAATTCATAATAAAATGGTTGCTATGGTCAATGGTTACCATGGCAACCAACATACATTTTTCATGGCCTAAAAAATGCTAAATTTTGATGAAAAATGACCATTTTTGACTAATTAAAAGTCTTTAATACAACAAGATATTTACATGACTTTATCTTTTTGTCAAAATACATCATTTTTATAGTTCTTTAGATAATGTCTAGTATTTGAGTAACTTAACCTCATAGAAAAAATATCCCCCCTTTTTAAGTATGATTTTTCTAAGGAAAAATTGTAGATTTTAGGCTCTTTTGAAAAGCCTGGTATAAATTTTTGCGGACATATTGGAAAAAATAAATACATTGGTTTGAAAGTCCATATATAGTTGTAATATAAACTGCAAAGAACCACTTGGTATTCATATCTTGTTTTCATGTTACCATGGTTACAAACTAATGCTTTTTTTAAGAATTCCAGACAAGGGCAATAGGTATCTACTATCAGTTTCCATATAAATACCTGAGTATTTTAAAATGGATTAAAACCAAATTTGTACATGTAGTACACAATAGCAATAACAAAGGAAAAAAATCGATTTTCATAACAAAAGGTCAAAGGTCAAGGTCAAAATGACTCGATTTAGATGGAAAAGTAAGCAAACTAAGCACAACTTTTTCAATGCCATAACTAATACTTGTGTTTTAAACAACATAATTATGAATAAACAAAATTACAGTTCTGGTGGACAATACATGTAACTAGCATCACATGAATTGGTAAATACGGACAGAAGGTCAAAGTTCAAGGACACAATGGTATATAAAATTTGCCTTTTTGTCCCCTGCTTTCACTTAAAGTGGGGGATATTTATTTGGGTCTGTCTGACGTCTATCCGTCTGTCGTTCTGCAACACTTTCGTTTCTGCACGATGTCTCGTGAAGCCTTTGAGTCTTTGCAGTGAAAGTTTATGTAACAACTCCCTGTGGCCTAAGGAAGACCCCCATTGATTTTAAGGTCAAAGGTAAAGGTCATGAATTCATAAATTCTGTCTGTTTTAACACTTTATTTCCACGCAATATCTCAAAAACTGCGAGCTTTTGCAATGAAATTTTACACTGAAACTCCCTATGGCCTGAAGAAGACCACTATTGATTTTGAGTTCAAAAGGTCAAAGGTCAAGGTCAAAAATTTATACATTCTGTTTGTGTGTAAAATTTTCATTTCCGTGCGATATCTCAAGAAGCTTTTAAGCTTTTGCAATGAAATTTTATATCATAACTCCCTTTGGTCCCGCCTGCAACTCTTAAAGTATCCCGTCCCCCCAACCGCACCATCCTCCGACTCCACCCCTCAAGATCCGTACATGCTCTTTTTTCCTTAAGCATGGGACACAGCTTCTCTGAATTAGCTTGTTAGTATAGCATTTAACTTGAGTCCTTGAAAATAATTTGTCCCTGCCTTCTTCCTATGGTTTTCATTTTTTAAAATGAACATGATAAAGTAACCAATGACCAAGACTTACTCTATCCCTTCCAGGAACCATGTAAAAGCACTTACCCCACATAAATTGGTAAGAGTCATTTGTAAGAAAAACACGGATCCCTTGTGAAACATTAAGAAGCGTTATTTATAAATATGAAAGAAAGCGGTTCATTCATAAGTGATTAACCCCAACCCGCCCCCATTCCCGAGTATAGATTTTTTGTGTTTAATTTTATGATTTTTTTTCTTTAGGTAGAAAGGGGTGGGGTGGGGGTGGAGGGCTTGTCAGAAATTTATTTATGTTTTCATTATCAATAAAATTCAGCTACACAGATTTACTATTAATTTTACTGCTACAAGGCTCAATCTACATTTTTCTTAGTCTAGAGAAATGATAAACTTGATAAAAATGAAAACTCTAAATATGATTCAGACAATTTGTATTTCTATGCAAACACCCCTCCCCCCCCCCCCCCCCCCCCCCTAAAAAAATCAAAAGTATAATTTTCACTGGTCGAAAGGAATCAATTACAAAACAAAACATTTTCATTACTGACCTTAACAATTTTTTTTATTCTTTTTTTTTTTTGGATAAAGACCGTTCCCTTAAAGAAAATACTTGGATCAGGAACATTATCAATTTCTTTGTAAATATTTTCAAAGTCATTAAATAAAAAGTTCAAATCTGAAATATACACAGATAACTTTTCTCTCTTTTTTTCTGAATCAGATACAGATAAAGGCAAAAAAAAAGGTAGTATTAAAAAGATTGAGTTTTCTGTTACATCCCTCACTAAAACAGGGTTGTTTTCTACATGTAGCCTTTAAATAGAGATAAAATATACTTTTACATTCTTTAATTTTAGGATGAGGGTGTAAAGAGTATCAGTTTATATTTTAAATGTAGCAAATCCTATCAAGTGAAAACACACATCATATAAAAATTGTAAATTACGAATGACATAAATTCTGTTTAAAACTGCATAATATGACTGCGTTGACTATTGGTTAAGGGAAGACCATTTGATTCAGAAGGGGGGGGGGGCAAATTTTTTCCGAGTCAGATTATTTATTTTCATGGAATTGAAGGACAGATTATTTATTTCCAATATGATCCAGGACAGATTATGTATTTTTTGCTTCACTGAAAAAAGTCTGAAAATAAAATAAACAATCCATCCCGCCCCAAGGGAAAACGCCCAAACTTTATTTCGTGGGGGGTGGGGTGGGGGTTTTTAACCCATTATGCATAGTATAATAATAATACTTATTATAATATGGGTTAAAAAATTATTACCGAAACGAGTGCCTTTGGGTTGGAGGTTGTAGCACTTATCAAAGATGGATTATTTATTTTCCTGCCAGTTGAAGACAGATTATTTATTTTCAACATTTTCAAGAACGGACTTTAGTTTCTAAAATCTGTAACCCCCCCCCCCTCGCATCAAATGGCCATCCCTTTTATGACAGACATCAACTTACATACATCATTCAATACAAACTTCAACTTCCAGTTCTGTACAAACATGTAAATGTAGCTTGACTTTAATTATTTAGGTAAAATCAATAGCCTAGTTCTCTCACATTATAATTCAGTTTTTTTTCCACATTTGTTTTAAAAAGGCACTGACTTTCAAAGGCTGTATTCATTATAATATATCACTCTGACTGAGACACTGTACCTCTTCTTACAACCAATTCAATATAATTCTGATATCTCAAGTTTATCTTTTATCTCCATTTTAAAACTCCTAAGACCTTGAGGCTTAGGCTTCAATATCATGAATGAATCAGAGCTTATTTCCTGTACCATGTGGTCTTTTACATTTCACCACTGTTCACTCATCAAAGTTATTCTTTTGCATGCAAGAAATAAACAAAGAGGTTAAAATTTGTATGCACATTAAATAAACAAAAAACCACTTGATTTTACTTGAAATCCAGGATACATGTTGATAATGTAAACAACTTCCAGTCAGTTTTGTCCAATGATTTTTTTATCTCTCGCACTAAAGAGCTCACAATTATCAAAGGGAGATAATTCAATTTTTAAATGAATGTCTGCTATTTTAATCATAGATTTCTTATATTTATAGACTGAATACCAACAATGTTTTTAAATGCCTTTTAAAATCGGATGTCATACTTTTCATTTCTGTGAGTAACATGAATTGAAGTAGCCGCATTTCATTGATTGACATTCCCAAAAATTGCATTTTTTCAGAAAAAATCAACTTTAGACTCCGTTTCCATGGTAACTACTCAACATTCATATGATCTAACAATATTTTTTGGAGTAGTTTATGAGGTGGTAAATTCTAGCCAAATTTGAAAAAAATCTGTGACTATGCGTGCCACAAAAGTTTAAGTGGTTACAGAGAATGGCTATTAATATCTTTTTCTGCCAGTGACTTTGAACTTGCCGAAATGACCTTGAGTTAAGATCAGCACACTCGCTCGGATCATAAGCAATCTCTGTATTAAGTATGAGCTTCCAGTGAATCTCCGTTTTTTGGTTATTGCCCAAATAAGTTTTTCTTATCTTCTCTTATCTTCATCTTGCCTGAATGACCTTGAGACAATATCACGACAAACCTGGCGCCATGTGCAATCGTAGTATAAGTATGAGCTTCCAGTGATTCCCCATTACAAAGTTAAAGTTATAGCCCGGACAAAAATTTTTATACTTTTTTTTTCTGCCGGTGACCTTGGAATTGCTAAAATGACCTTGGGTCAAGGTCAAGACACAATAATGGTTAATAAACAATCCCTATACCAAGTACAAGTGTCCAGTGATTCCCCATTACAAAGTTGTGACACGGAAATTTTTTATACTTTTTGTGCAGTGACCTTGAACTTGTGGAGACGACCAAGGTTTTTAGGTCAATGTACATCCTTGGGTCATAAGCAATCTCTGTACCAAGTATGAGCTTCCAGTGTTTCTCAATAACACAGGTATACAGACAGACGGACAAGGTGATTCCTTTATCCCCAAAACGTCTTTGTCGGGAATACAGACAGACAAACAAGGTGATTCCTTTAGCCCCCCCCCCCCCCCCAACGTCGAATGTCGTGGGTATAATCATTTTGACAGAAGTAATTGTAGTTTGATTTGCACTTTGCCATCCCCCCCCCTTTCCTGAGAATAACTCATTTTACCACATCAGCTTGCTTTTATGTAATTTTGAAATAACTGCATAGCTTCCCGGATGAAAACCAGCTTTTTTAAATATTTTTTTTTTCTATATAGAGGAAAAACAAAACACTTCTGTAAAATATTTAGCTACAGAACTGTAGCTCTCTAGGAAAGAAATTTGGAGAGATATACCAGAGAACTACAAATATAATTCATCTGAAGAACCTCGCATCGACCTTTGAGAAATTTTACGAGATAGGATAATTTGTGTTTTGAGTCCTCTTCTATATAATGAAATAACATGAAATACATGTATAAGCATGTAAACTTAAACCACTACCACCCCACACCCTCTTTAAAACCAAAAGGTAAAAAAAGATGGGGGGTTGGGGGGTTGGCCTGTAAATCCAAGTCCAGCAGACGATTTAGTCGGCTGACCATATCTGGACATACTCTATGAAAGCTATGCAGACAGGACGTTAACATTACCAAATGACTCTCTTACTATATTTCAGGGCATAACTGAGCAAATCAAAACACAATATCAGGAAAAGAATCCCTTTCCTATATCACAAGAACTCGATTCTTCAATAGAATGCTTCAATATCATGTGTCTCATCAAGGAAATTTTCAGTTTCAAGTGCGCATAGAATGCTGTCGAATTCAAAAGGAAAGTGATCTCGTTCTATTATCTTTAATTTACATTACATGTAATACCACATAAGCTATGGCTAACTTTAGTAGATCATAGCTGACTATCCAGGACTGACTAAGATTTTATTTTTGTCAGGTGTGCTTTTAAAACTTGACACTTGCATCATCATCGTTCGAGTATTCTTTTATATAAGTAAAGATATCTTATATATAAATGTCTATTTATGTATAGATCTTCGAACAGTTTAAAAATTAAAATATTTAATTCTACTGATGGTTAATAATGTTCAAATCAATGTTTTGATAACTTAAGCTTATTGCAAGGTGCATAAGAACCATTTGCGCCTCTTTGAACACAGACTATGTAAAATACTGTATATGAAAAATTCAGATTCAGGAAAGGTGTATTAATAAATAAAGAAAGAAGTACTGTACATGTATGTATTTTCAGAATTCTTAAGTCTTATAACATGTAACTCGAACCAAGGAGAGATTTTGTTGGAACCTCTGTGGTATAATAATAAAATTATGACTCAAAATAAATATGTTTTTTCAAGGCCATTGTATTAAAAGGGATTTATTGTAGTTGGTGATTTATTTGACAGTAATGGTAACTTTATATGCTTTGATGATCTTGTTAAAGAATTTTCTTTAAAAGTCCCTTTTACTATATACGAAGGCATAAAAAGGGCAATTTTGCATTCTTAGCCAAATGTTAGAAATGTCGGTATAAATTCTGTCACAAGACCTTATCAGCCAAAATTCGTGGAAATCATCAATAAAGATAAACAAGAGGCCCATGGGCCACATAACTCACCTGAGCACATTGGATAGGTGAAAGCACAAATCAGTTCAGTATTGAAAAGATTACTGGGGAGGGGGGGGGGAGGCTTGAATTTTAAACTACCTGATGATGCTTCCATGTCAATATAACAAATGGCTTTGTTGTACTTGAGAAGATTAAAAAAAAAATTTCCCATATATTCCTTTGTAGAAATTTGATCCCCCATTGTGGCTCCTCCCTATCCCAGGGGTCATCATTTGAACAAACTTGAATCTAAACTACCTGAGGATGCTTCCATATCAATATGACTAAACATAGCTTTTCTGTTCTTGAGAAGAAATATTTTTTCTGTATGTTCTTATGTAAAACTTTGATCCCCCATTGGGCCCCACCCTACCCCCGGGGGTCATCATTTGAACAAAACTGAATTTACACTTCCTAAGGTTGCTTCCATATCAAAATGACAAATCATGGCTTTGCAGTTCTTTTTCAGAAGATATTTTCCTGTATACTTCTATTTAAGACTTTGATCCTCCATTGTGGCCTCCCCTACCCCAGGGGGTCATGATTTGAACAAACTTGAATCTACACTACCTGAGGATGCTTCCAAATAAATATGATCAATCATGGCTTTGCTGTTCCTGAGAAGAAGATTTTAAAAATTTTTCCTCTATATTTCTATGTAAAACTTTGATCCTCCATTGTGGCCCCCCCCCCTACCCCCCCCCACCCCCCCGGGTCATGATTTGAATGAGTTTGAATCTACTCTCCCTGAGGATGCTTCCATATAAATATGACCAATCAGGGCTTTGCTGTTCCTGAGAAGAGGATTTTTAAAGAATTTTCTTATATATATTTCTAAGTAAAACTTTGATCCTCCATTGTGGCCCCCCCCTACCCCCGGGGGGTCATGATTTAAACAAACTTGAATCTACACTACCTGAGGATGCTTCCATATAAACATGACTCATCATGGCTTTGCTGTTCTTGAGAAGAAGATTTTTAAAGGTTTTTCCTATATATTTCGATGTAAAACTTTGATACTCCATTGTGGCCCCACCCTACCCCCGGGGGTCATCATTTGAACAAACTTGAATCTACACTACCTGAGGATGCTTCCATATAAATATGACTCATCATGGCTTTGCTGTTCTTGAGAAGAAGATTTTTAAAGGTTTTTCCTATATATTTCTATGTAAAACTTTGATCCTCCATTGTGGCCCCACCCTACCCCCCGGGGTCATGATTTGAACAAACTTGAATCTAGACTACCTGAGGATGCTTCCATATAAATATGACTCATCATGGCTTTGCTGTTCTTGAGAAGAAGATTTTTGAAGGTTTTTCCTATATATTTCTATGTAAAACTTTGATCCTCCATTGTGGCCCCGCCCTACCCCCGGGGGTCATGATTTGAACAAACTTAAATCTACACTACCTGAGGATGCTTCCACATGAGTTTCATCTTTCCTGGCCCTATGGCTCTTGAGAAGAAGATTTTTAAATTATTCTATTAATTTTTCACTAATTCTTTATTATCTCCCCTTGAAAAAGGGTGTGGCCCTTCATTTGATCAGACTTGAATCCCCTTCACCCAAGGATACTTTGTGGCAAGTTTGGTTGAAATTGGCCCAGTGGTTCTTGAGAAGAAGTCAAAAATGTTAAAAGTTTACAGACAGACAGACGGACGGACAGACAGACAGACAGATGGACAGACAGACGGACAGACAGACGGACGCCGGACAAAAAGTGATCAGAAAAGCTCACTTGAGCCTTCGGCTCAGGTGAGCTAAAAAGGTTCTAAAACAATTTATGATACATATTTGTCATTACATGTATATACTTCACCAAAGTGTGAATCAAAATGGGCTAAAGAACTGCAGTTACAGCAGGATTTTAATTGGAAATTAATTCATAAAAAATATTATTCAATAACAAAAGACACAAGGCTTTTATGGTTTAATTTTAGTATCATACATAGGATTCTTGGTACAAGTATGTATTTGTTTTTGTCAAAAATGAGAGAAAATAATCTATGTTCTTTATGTCAGCAAAATGTTGAATCAATTGTACATATTTTCTTTTATTGTCCTAAAGTTAACCCATTGTGGTCTCTTTTAGAAGATTGGATATTTGAATAAACTGGAAAAATAATAAGATTTGATGTGTGCACAGTTATACTTGGTTCTTCTAAAGAAGACACAATTATTAATCTTATATTGCTACTTATTAAACAGTACATTTTTCAACAATCAAGAAAAAAACAAAATATAACTATCCAAAATATCATTAAATACTTATATGTGTATTATAAATTTGAAGAAAAATTGTATAAATTTAACAATGAACTTCATATGTATAAAAGAAGATGGACTAACTGGAACCAGATATTTGAAAACATAAACATATAGATAAATTTATGTCCTCTACATTATTATTTTAGTATATCTTGTGTATTCATAATTTTTTTATATTTCATGTTTATTCCTAAAAATCTGTATGTAAGCTTTCCAGCCATGGTGTGTCTGTGTTGTGTATGTGTATGTATGTTTGTTTATGTCTAAAGTCAATAAAAAAAATTAATAAATAAAGGATATGTTATCTTTTACAGAAATAATACTTACAACGTTGACTGATACTGTCATGAAACAACCTGTCAGACACGGTACAGTGTGTGATGATGTCTAGCTGTAGTTTGTCTATGAAGAGCTCGTACATCTCCTCCGGTCTGTACGGTACATACAGACATTTCTCTCCCTCACTCCTCTTGTACCACCAGGACCTGCAGTATTCTGATATCACGTCACGTGACGCCGTGGTCAGGAAAAACTCCAGATCACTGTCCTCCACCAGACACTCCGTGACAAAGGCGTACATGACGTCATGTCGGATATCGTCTGATATAAAGGTTATGACACCATTACGTGTTTTTGTGATTGCATTAGGAAGATCAACCAAGCTGTCATCAGTAATATCAGGGAAATATCTGTCTCTGATTTTGTCCCTTGTGATTCTGTGTGATTGTTCATTGAGATTCAGTTGATATTTCTCAGTTAACAAAAAGCAGTACAGTAGACATCTGACTTCCGGTGTATAGTTATGGTGTTTACCTGAAATTATGAAATTTATACATTAAAAAACATTAAAAGATTTAAAGTCATGCATAAGCAAATTATTATTTACCTTTCATTCCATATCATCATACAATATCTTTGTTTTTCAACTGAATATAAATGGTACTAGACTCAAGCTCTTGTCATTTGTACTAATAACTGAAGACAAAACTTATCAGTAGCGGATGATCCATGCGGATTAGAGGAAGGGGTATATAATCCTTCAACCCACCCAAACCCCAACCCGGATATAAGAATTCCCTGTAAAGTTGGTAGGGAAAGTTAATGGACGATCGATTTAAACTGAATTTTTGGTTTGATACTTTATATTCAAATTGTACGAATTATATGTATAAGGTATAATTACATGTATAAACCTAAGACGGTTTATCAAAATCTCAAACCGATACACGGAATGATTTGAATCCGTAATTAGACTACCTTCATTACCCTGACCTCTCCCCTCCTATCCCTCCACATAGAGAGAAAATGGAGGGTGCTTATCGTATAGTTTTTCTAGACCTTTAAATTATTATAATTTATAAATGACAGCAGATGAAATTGTCATTTGGAGAGTTTCATTTTATACAGCTTTGACTAAAAGTTCCGAGAAATTCTGTTTATTTTTTATCTTGAGTGTATTAGGCCAAAGAAAATAATAGTCTTGTTTCCTGCTACAAGCCTGAAAAAAAATAGGGTAGGTAGGTACGAAAATTATTTTTTTTTCGACTGCATGTTTAGATATGAACTAATATAAGATCTAATTAAACATGTCACAGGTCAATATTGTCTTTTACAATTATATTCATGTCTTTTGATGCATAAGTCAAGTGGTATTTTATGAAAGTCCATATTTAAAACAGAGAATTTCATGAAATGCTTGTTTTGAATTAACATGGAAACCGATTACAGTGACAGATCGATGAAATTCCGGGAATTCCCGATTTTTTTTTCTTCTAAAACTAAGACAAAAACTTTAGGGTCGGGCGCAAAAAAAGGGTCGGTCGGGTAGCAGAAAACAGGGCTTTTATTTATTTATTTATTTTTGGCCTTATACACCTATTTCCTGGCTATAAGGACAAAAGCACATTTCTTGTCTCCCAAGCCAGCAATTATTTCCCGAGGTGCCGCCGATAAACATGATAGTGTCCCAATAGTCAGTAAGTTGTTGTTTACCAAAGCCGACTTTATTTGACGTGGAAGGTCAGGATCCGGATAAAAGCAGTTGAGTTCCGAGATGAAAAGCGAGCTCGAAGGAAACGGAATGCTGCCGGTGACTAGTTTGATGACTATTTCACCATGGGCATATAGCACAAAAACTTTTTCATGATAGGGTTAGTAGGTTTATTTGTCATATTTTTATATAGTAACAAGAGATGTTTGTGAAACATTTATGTCCCCCTCCCCCAAATAATTGGAATTTTTCTAAGTCCAAGGGGCATAACTCTGCCCAAAATTGCTCATGGTACCCAAAACAGACTTGATCTAGATATTCCTATGATAAATCTGTATACAAAATTTTATTACAGTATATGCAACCTCTGTGAAGAAAATGAACGGAATCTGTTGGTGTACCGACAGACAGCAGCAAAGCAAACTCCCTTCTTCGAAAGAGGGCATAAAAATTTACAGTCTGAGGTATAATAAATTATTATAAGAACTGCATGGAGTTGAGGCTAACATATCAAATTGCATGTAGTTGAGGGTAACATTGAAAATATTCATCGGGATTCGCAGGAAAACCATTGTCAACGGAGGCACAGTTTTACGTAATAGTAATACATATTGGTTCTCAGTGATTCCAGAGAAGAAGCTGAAAATATTCAAATGTTAACACAAGACGACGGACGATGTTTGGCCATTTAAAATCACTCGGAACGCCTCGGCCGATTCGTACCTTAACGTGTTTAATATTTGATGAAGGTGACAGAATCATCAGAAGTCTGCCGAATGCTACATAATTTAGTGAAGAATGAGAAAATGTAACTTTACAGTACGATAAAAGTTCTAAAAATGTATAATGCTTTGTTCCTGTAAAGTTTCTAGGTATATTTTTAGAAGTCATTTTTACATTTTTACACAATCAAAATTTATAATTAAAAATTTCATTAAAAGAAATATTTAAAAAAAATATCGATGTAACTCTCCTGTAAGGGAGATAAGAAAGAATTTGTTTGTGGCATGTGCACGATCATTAAACTGCAGTCCTATCAATGAAATGAAAGACATTTTCCAAAACGTTCAAAAGCTAGAGTATGGGAATTTTTGTAGATTACATTTACAAAGATTTGTTCTTAAAGAAAAGAGGAAAAATTACCTTTGACAGATATTTCATTTATACTTTTTTGTCCCCTGCTTTCACTGAAAGTTGGGGATGTTAATTTCGGTCTGCCTGTCAGTCTGTCCGTCTTTCTGTAACACTTTAGTTTCCGCGCGATATCTCGAGAAGCTTTTGAACTTTTTCATGAAATTTTTCACAACTCCCTATGGTCTAAGGAAGCCCCCTATTGATTTAGAGGTCAAGAGGTCAAGGTCATAAATTCTGTCTGTTTTTTACACTTTCGTGTTAACGCGATATCTCGAGAATCCTTTGAGCTTTTGAAATGAAATTTTATACGACAATTCCTTATGGCCTAAAGAAGACCCCTATTTATTTTGAGGTCAAAGGTCAAGGTCGTTAATTCATACATTCTGTTTATGTGTAAAACTTACATTTTGGGCAATATCTCAAGAAGCTTTTGAGTTTATACAATTAAATTTCATACCATATCTCCCTATGGCTCCACCCGCCCTTCTTAAAGTGTCTGCCCCCCCCCCCCCCCTACATGTACATCTCCGCATGCTCTTCTTTTTTCCTTAAGCGGGGGACACAGATTTTCTGAATTGGCTAGTTTTCAATGAATTTGGATAGTGTTTCTAACAAATATTTTGTGAAGACAAAGCTTCATGTTATAAAGCATGTTTGAGTGCTAGGATGTCGTTGTCTTACTTTTCAACATTTTTTTTTAATTTTAGTAATTGTTTATATTTACATACTAAATACTGGTATTTTAATTTCTGTTTCACGATACGTATTTCAGAATCACATTCCGGTTTACGGAAATAATCGCTCATCCATAACCCCTTCTCCCCCCCCCCCCCCCTTTAGCAAAAAAAAAAATGAAACCCTGCATTGTAGCAACTGCTTATAATAAAACGCCGCTTAATAATAAAATATCATTTTTTGTCATAAATTATTGCATTAATAGTTGGCATTCTTGACCGCTAACGCTAAATCGCCTCTTAATGGTAGAATTGAGAATGTAAACTATTAATGCAACAATTCCTGATCGACATTAAGCGTTGCACTGCAATGCTTAATGATATTTCTATTATTTACATATTTTGTTATCTATAGCGGTTGCTACACCGCATGCAATTGCAATAAACCGTCCCAAATTTTATCTGGTAAGTTATATTACGTGCATGTGCACTTTAACATAAAAGCATTGCAATTATAGACAGGAACTCATTATCTATTTTTAAGTAGAGCTGCAGGCACGTATTATCAGGGGGGCAGGGATGCCTGCCCCACCCCCTTTTTTTCTACACATAACTTTTTTCTATTTAAAATGTACCTTGAAAGGCTGTCCCCCCTCTTTTTTTCGGTATAGACAAATAAGAGTAACGTAGTAATATATGAAAAAGATTGGGATTGAAAGAAGTTCGCCTATCCCCCCCCCCCCCCCGAATTAGAATCTTCGAGTTTGGACAGGGTTCGAGAATGAACAAATCTCCCCCCCCTTTTTTTTTTAGATAAGTTGATTTTTTTTTCTCTGCCCCCCCCCCCTTTAAAAAAACGATACTACGTCACTGTGCTGGGAGGACTAAAATGTTCAGGAGGAATTCCATATTCATGAAAAAAAACTTACTTCGGATGGTGGATATTTTGGGGAGTGGGGGGGGGGGGGGGCTCAGTGAACATATTTAAGCTTTTAGAGCTGTTCATTCTAAAAAAAAAACTTATTGTGACCAAGGTTGCATGATCAATACATCTAGGGATGTAGTCTACATTGAGCATAATAACGTACAGTTCCCCGTTTAGTGTACACTTTGTTTAATTATCAATGTCGGACAGTAAAAAATTATCCCTCACCATTCCCCACCGTAAGGAAAATAAAGCTGGTCAGTATTTTGCAGAATAAGGTTTAGTTTCATGTTTAGTGTGCACTTTTTTGTTTTTATTTATCGGAGTCGTAAAGCTAAAACTTATGTGCCCCACTACTTCCCGTTAATACTGTAAAAAACCTGAAGGAAAATGAATAAAACATTTCAATTATACTAATTTTCTTACTTGTTTTTCTGTAAGCTTTGTTGTCGATGATGTAAATGTCATTGTGTGGATTGAGGCCTATACAGGATCTCACAATGTCAGGTCTAGCCAAGAACTCGTATCTCCAGAGCCACGTCACGTGATCTACACTGTCCTGTGATCTTCTTCTGTAATGTACAGCCTCCCCTCCTCTTCTTAGATCCATTAGAAATTCTTCTCTTTTATCTTCACTCTCTTTCAGTATTTTGTTTGACACATTCACTGTAGAAAAAGACGAATACTGTCACAGTGTTAAATTTATTATTTCAACTAAAATTAAGTATAAATATACATGAAGGTACATCTAATCTCCGAAGAAATCGATTTAAATGATTTAATCACCATTTACTAATTAAATTCACAATATTTTTACAAGTACATCTATCTACAGTTTGTAGCAGCAATAAACAAAACATATGAAGTAAATAAAATAGTCAATATCTAAGGAATCATATCATAAAATATTTAGAGTAATGCTGACTCTGTCTTATTTATTAATATATCAATCTGCAAAATTCAGTTAATCATTTGAAACATTTTCTGAAATCTGAAAATATTTTCATTCCTTTACACTGACTTACATATCTGGTGTATGTCATCATATATAGTCGTGAACTCCATGGTGACGTGAGTCAGTATGTTCATCTGTAGACGGCGTATCAGGAAGTAATCAGTGTAAGCAGTAATCAGTAAAGGATCATAGTAAGTACCACCAGTGACACACTTCTCTCCAGGTTTTCTGATGTACATCTGTGATCTCAGATACACACTGGCTGTGTCATAACTACTGTAATAGAATGGTATAACACTGTTTTTTGATGCTATCCTATACATTGTCTCATCCTTGGTGTCCTCCGTTATCTTGTCCTGATCTTCCCAAAGGTAATCACGTGACTTCAGTCTGTCCAGAGTCTGCTGTGCTTCTTCACTTGTTACAGGATTCTCTTTACGGTACACTATCTGTCGTATCTCATTAAGCATGTCCAGCCACTCTGTGTCAGTGAAGTCAGGAGGACCGGAGTCAGAACACAGAAAACAGAATAACACCAACACCTCGTCATCACTCAGAGTGGAGAACTTAACTACAAAATTAAATGTAACGAATATATTATGAGTAACTCAATATGAAATGAAACAAGATACAAGATATTCTATTTACCAATCAAGGGCCCCGAGAGGCATTTCCACATATATAAATGCACAATTTAAACATTATTCACAATATACATTGTTTTTATATAAATAAACATATAAAAAACAGTTACATAAACAGTTATATAACATTGTATTCAGCGTTAATAATCATAGACAATACCAGTCAGGCGCGTAGCTGCCTATACGCAAATACGCAAGTGCGTACACATCATTTTAAGAAAAAAAAAGATAAGAAAAAAGAGAGAATTATTCGGAGAAAAAAATCTCAGTACCATCCAACAAATATTCTTGTTTCAAATTATTCTGTGTCATACTGTGCACGTGTCGATTTAAATTTTAAATTATTAGGCCATTCCAAGTTTTTTTTCTATGTTTAGCGTCCACCCATCTTTCAAATACATACCTACCTATTCGCAAAAAACACACAAGCAAAAATAAAACACAAGACTTTATAGTCATAAAAATGATGTCATTCAAAGGATTTGATTCCATTAATCCATTTTTCTCGTAGAAATATCTATTCTTCAGCAAAATCAAGGTATTAAATGCTTACAATATTCCAAATATTGACATATTGTAGACAAATACTTAGAGAAATTGACAGAATTCAGTGATTTCGACCAGAATAAACAATTTCAGGACTCCTGATTTTGTTTGTTTTTTCTGATATGGGGTGTTAAGTACAGGTCCACGTAAGAATCAGGCAAAATCAAATTTTCGTGATAAGTCAGTGTTTGAGAATTGACTTGAAACTTCACATGGTTATGCATCAGGACATATATATTACATATGTTCAATGATTTGGAAATATTCAGGCTTGTTCTAATTTAATAGGCAATATATTGAGAAAATATTATGAACATGAGTAGTACAAATCTGTACAATGGTATGGATATTGAAACCTTAAAAAATTAAAACAGCAAACGTTATGAGAGAAAGTGATAATGAACAACGAAACAGCTATTTAAAAATTATAATTTTAAATTTTAAAAAGTTTGGAAAATTGCGAGTTTAGCGTTTACTACCCCGATAATTACTTCCAATATTAGTGAATTTCAGTTATCGTTCTTGATTTATGACTTAATTTGTCGCTTGAGTGCGCTTCGTTGTTAAGTACGCTGATACCGAAAAAACAGAATCAAATTGATTAAACATCGAATTTGGCATTTTATTTTGGTTTAATTAATCTACTGAAAATTAAGGAATGTCTAACTTCAAACTAAACATCTTTTTCCTTGAAATCTAGCGATACAGTGTGTGTCAAATTTGATCGGGTTCAGGTTGCTCGACACTTGTCTGTTGTCATATGCGGATTTGGGCAGGATTATTATAGTTGTACAGTTTTACTGCGTCATCAAAGATGCACAAGAGTTTACAACAGACTTCAAAGAAAATTGGTCATCGCGTTACACAACGCACTTTAAACAATCGTTGCCAAACAGCAGTTTTATTGAAACTCTCAATCATAAAGTCATGTTGGCGAGGAAATGCGGACTTATTCGAGTCATGCGACACTCGATTTGAGAACAACAACATTGATTGTGATTATTTCAAGACACAATTATATATCTAACATTTATGGATTTATTTCCCGAAATCCTGCTGAAATATGGAAATTATCTTCTCACAAAAAAAGGAGTTCATGTGATGCAACATGTGCAAGTAAGTAGTTTTTTAAGCTAACAGTGAGGAAAACCCTTTTGATGTCAACCAAAAATAATAAGCAAGCTTTTTTCCATTAAGCTTTAAGTGCCTTAATTTCTGGTCTTCTTCGAAATTATTTCAAAGTTGGGTGTAATTTTTTTTTCTTCTTGGAAATCCTTCCTATGAATTAGGAGAACCCCATTTTATAAAATGGGTATAGATATTTATTTTATTTCAAACTACCAATTAAAAAAAAATATCTTGCTTAAGACTTTAAAAATGTTTTTTAGAGATAAGTAATTAAATTTTTTCATAATATTAAATTTTATGCTTTTTCAGAGTTTAAAATACTGAGTAATATGCCACTACATTTAATTTTTCAGACAAGTTCAAGTTGCAGAAGAGTTCTTTGGTCTTCTCAAACAGTCGAGGTTTTCTTCTCCTGTCCAAACTTCAAAATTTAGTGAAAAATGAGGAAACAAACTTTACGAATGAAAGAATTTTCTAAAATCACATCGAGCAGTGAATCTGATGCCTTTTGTTGTGTTTAACCATCATAAAGTGACAGTAGTGTACTAGGTAGAACTTTAGTCCTATTGCTCATTAACTTTTGTAAACAAAGGGAATAGCATACCAGTTGAGATTTAGAGTGTCGAGTACTATATGAGAAAACAACGGGAACCATCCAAAAGTAGAAGCACCACAAGTCCATATATTAAATTGATCAAGTTCAGAATTTTGAATGTGCATGTCTGCTTGAAAAGTACTGTAGTTTAAAAAGCATTTTTTTTTTTAAATCATGGGATGGAATGATGATTATAAAGAACTGATATTGTAACACCTGTTCTTCTACAAATTTTGATCTTTGTATAATGTACAATGTAATTTATAAATCATGTAAATTGTTAACATTTAATAAACATGTTAAACCTTTTTGCAAATTGGTCATTGTTGATTTCTTAAGAATAAACTTGGAAATTTTCATATTAAAACATTTAGTTTAGTATGTTGAACAACATGACATATTTGTTAAATATGCAATTAAAAATATCATATTGCTGCTCATATAACGGTACAGTAAATCAAATGTTGCAGCTGCATCATTTTCTGCAGTTGAACAAAATCCTTTACATTCCTTTCATATACATGTACTAGTATGATTTAGAAGGAGTCAAAGAACTAGTCTTAATGAATTTATAATTTTATCTATAAAAGTTGAGAGGTTTTAGGACATTGCTAGCAGAGACCAACATACTCTGACTTGTTTATACATAAAAATTATGTCTTCATGTAGCATAATGTATTCTCAGTTGTTATATATAAGTTATAGTATTTGACAAACAGTAAAAGCTGAAAAACTAAATGAAAAAAATAAAAATGCTTATATAAGAAGAATCACCCAAATAGATAGTGATTGGTCATCATGTTTACTATATGAAAAAAGCAATACAAGAAAACTGGATGCACCTGCTTAGTTTTAGCAGCTGTTTAAAATAAAAACAGAAAAAAAATCTGGAATCATCAAAGTTGGGTACTTGATATACAGAATTTCGATCCCGATCATAATTCTCTCCAAAACTATTTTAGAGAAATAAAATTAATTCCAGAGTAAACTTGGTACATTGAATAGAAAAATTCATAATAATGTGATAAATGTAATTAAGAAACCATTCAATAAAAGTTAAATTTTACACACAATGCACTTAGATTTAGGAAAAAATCTTGTCAAACTTCAAGCAATTTATCAAAATTTCTCAATAGTTTTCCTTTTCATTAAAAACTGCTAATTGATTTTTCCACACTTTTTTAACTGGAAAACTAACAATGAGCAGTTGTTCTATTTTTCCATGTGTAATAAGCTACATAATGTGTTTGCTGTTTTTAATAATATTGTTTTAAATTCACAATGGTTGTGACATCCAAAATGTCTTGACATATAATTACAATGGTTACTATGGATACGACCTAGATACCAACTCCATGACAACTAATACAAGAAGGATACAGACTCCTCTCAAAATAAAATAGGGTTAGATAATTAATGAAAAACAACAACACTTGTTACTTCTGTACTGAACTTCCTCTTTTTTGGTTGACATTTTGGCCCATAAATGCCCGAATCTATTTATAGTAACATATCACAGCCTGGATGTGCCTTTTTGGAAAAATCATGATTTATTTTAATTACTACTGTATCAAGTAATAATATAAAAAAATATTGGCCGAATATGAAATATTCGACTTATCACCGATTGCCTGATTCTTACGTGGACCTGTACTTAAAAACCAAGGCGCACGCGGACGCTAAACATAGAAAAAACTTGGAATGGCTTATGGCTGTATGATAAAATTTGAAATCTTTTATTTAATAACTGACAAATCCAAATAAATCATTCATTATTTTGTCATTGTTCTATCATACATTTATATTTGTTTTTAAAGATCTTTGAAAAATTAAATTTTAGCCACATCGTTGAATGCTATGATCTACTAGTATGATTTACAATACGATATTTTTTTGTTCATAATTAAAATTTTGCATACGTGTTTTTAAACGTTAAGAATGATTACTAGTATATGATACCAATTAATATATCGGTTAAATTTTTAGCCTCAATTATACGTACAATAAGTTTCCATGGAATATTAATTTTCGTTAAAACAATAAATATTACTATGTCTTTTATTTCCTTAACAAAAACTAAATGGCATAATTTTTGTATTTCAAGAAAATGAATGAAATATTTGGTAAAACTCCGGAGCTTCTGGGCCCTCACCAGCAGGCACGTAGTATGAGGGGAGCCTCCCCACTACTTATTCCTAAAACTTAACCTTTTACTATTGAAAAAATGTACATTGAAAGGGTGGACCTCCACTGTTTGTTGCACCATTGTTAAATCATGGTAATTTGGTAATATATTAATAAAAATTTGGTTTGTGAAAGATGGACACCCCCCCCCCCCACCCCCCTAAGAAACACACACACACACACAAACACAAGAAATAGGACTTCGAATTTTGACAATCTTCCTTTTTCGTCCTTGCTTGACAAAATTTTTAAAGTTGTAATTTTTTCCTGGCTGGCAAAAGCTATATTACGTGCCTGACCAGAGCCCTTCAACACTCGGAGGGGGGGGGGGGGCTCAAGCCCCACCCCCACCCAACTCCCTGCCGTTCTCTGCGTACACATCATTTCTATTCTGGCTACGCGCCTGCCAGTGTCAAGTGTCCAAATTATTGTCACTGATCCCAAGACAATACAAATATGTTATGCTACAACATGTTCATACATGTATTTATACATTTGTATGAGTTTTTTCCCTTTAAATTTGTAATATATTTCAGGGAAAAAAATACAATAAAGTAAAATTGGAGAAAAGGCATGCATGTACATGATGACAGATGTATTTATACATTGGTTCTTTTACCATTTTCAGAAATAAATTTTCCAAGTAAGCATAAAATTTCTTTATTTTCATTATTCAAAATCCATACAAGTTTTTCAGCAGGTGTCAAAGAACAGAAATTTGGGTTACGTGTAATATATATAGTTTAAAGGCCCTCATTTTTTTTATTGAAATAACCATATTGATACTTATTTTATTTTATTTTTGATGGGGGGGGGGATCTTATAAATTTTATACTTTGTGTTCTTCACTTAGTATAAAAACAGTGCTTTTAAAGCAAGAATCGCCTTAAAAATTTTCAATTTGTTGATCACAAAGTTGTAGTACTATTGCGTAGGCCAGATTAATTTGAAAATTGTGTTTAAAATTTCATGTGAGGGCCACCATAATTCTCTCAAACATTTAATTGAATTGAATATATATTTTGAATAGGATAACTAAATCTTGCAGATGCGATGCATGTACATTTAATTATTTTGTCATGGGCAAGCATATTGCACGAAAGGACACACCCCTATCTTTTTTTGACTAACCGTCTTCTATTAACAATCTTGTACAGAAATCTTTCATATAATGCCGACCCCCCCCCCTTTTTATGCAATAGGGTTTAATCCTTCACCTTTATTGTAAAAGAAGTTTTCGGAAAATTAATAGTGTGAATCTAAATCCACCTTTGTCATTAATTTTGAATTTCAGATTTGTAAAACTGCCTCTTTTCATTCTTGTCAGCTTCCCCGCTTTTTATAACACTGTTACATGTTATATGCCTGCCAGGGAGGTATGTTAGATTTGAAAAGATCTCTCACAAAAACTTGGTAAAGGAATTGATATCCCCTGATTATGGGAGTCCTTAACCTAGCTGCGTTACGGATAAAAAATAAGCATAAAACATTGACCTTTTTGTTCATGCTACTGGCTAAACTTTGAACATGTAATTATTAAATTTACAATAAAGTTTGATTTTTTTTATTTGACTTTTTTAACCGATTATATAGGAAAGAGTGACGTAACTTCAACCAACTGGGCAATTTCGATCTATCGCGAGTACCAGATAAAGTTGTGTTTAATAACTTTTATCGTGTATGTACGTACATCTGTCATTCATTCATTCATACTTTATTTCCCTCATTAGAGGATTATGTGAAGACATAAAGTTACATATATACAATCAAGAATACAGTAAATATAGATACAGACAGCAAAATAACATGTAGTTAAACGGCTAAACGAGCAAGGTGAAAGTGCGAGGGATATATATATATATATATATATATATATATATATATATATATATATATATATATATATATATATATATATATATATATATATATATATATATATATATATATATTCACAATTTTAAAGGTCATTGCAAATTGTAACTCGATTGGCACATTTGCTACTGGAATTGGAGGGCTCGGTTGTAGCACGTAGCAACATTTCGTATGTATCGAAAGTTGGTCACATTAAGCTGTCGAAGATCATTTCCAGATAGTAAAGGAACAGAAATACGTCCAAGAAGAAAAAGAAATATCTCGTCATCTGTCATGTTGCTCATTGGCATATAAAGATATCTAAGAAAAAGCTCTAACAACCTAAAAATTACGAACGGGCAAACCCCCCCCCCCCCCGATGATATGGCTATAATACATGTATTATTGAATAATTTTTCGCAGAATATAGTATTTCGAACAATTATTTCTTAGCCTTTACGAGGAATTATCACCTCTGACAATATCGAATAGAAAATTAATCAAATTAGCCATATTCCTTATGTGACATATATGAGAATGTTTTGCAACTAAAACTCATGCACATTTAATTCAAAATATTTATTTTTTACAAATTAAAATGCAATGCAAGTCAGCTGAATAGAAATTGACCTAAGTTACCCCTGTGCACATGAATGTTGCGTCGGTGAGGAAATTTCAGATACGTAGTATCAGCCAAATTTTGTTACATGTAATATGATAATGTAAGAAGAAATATTGTTCTGAAAAAATGTTGGACCCCCCCCCCCCCCACACACACACACACACATACACATGAAATAGGATTTTAGAGTTTAAACAATTCCTTCCCCGTTTTTTTCCTTGTCAGATTTGTCAGGTAAGTTGATTTTTTCTTTTCTGCCCCCCCCCCCCCCACCCCGTCTTACTTTTAAAAACGAAAATAATACATGTTTCTGGTTCGACTAATGAAAAATGACGCAATAAATCTACAGCAATACAATTTTTACCAGAAAGAATTTATGACTGTATTAAAAAATGAAAAAAAAATTATCAATAGAAACTAGTTTTACATATCAATGAAAACTAGTCTGTTCGGTTCAGTTTCCTCTGTGTGTGCAGGCAAATTTGAAGCAAACCTTGACAACTCAGTGGATCAGCGTAGTAGTCGTTCACTCGATGTCTTCAAATTATTCACATTGTAAAAACTGCCGTACCTTTTTGTCAGTATACTTGAATCATTCTTTTCTTGTTTTACAACAGGATAATATGATTTTTTTCCTTACAGATGACGCAAAATATAATTACGATTATAGCTTATATATATTGGATCTTCGGTTAAATTACTCTGTGTGCGGTCAAGGCTATCCTTCACGTATACAGTGCATCTTGTAATTTTATATTCTGACGAATAATCCATGCTTAACAAACAATGACATAATGGAACATAACTTGTGTACAAAGAAAATTTAATGAAAAAAACCCCACCCTACCTAAAAACATAATTTGCAGCTTTTTTTATAATCCACATATTATCTATACAGATATTACATATACAATAAAAAGCAGCCGCAAGATAAATCAAGTGAAGATCGCCATTTAATACATCATCCAAAAAGATACTGTCTACCATGTGAATGCTCGTTCATTTCTTTGTAGTGATATTCTACATATATATAAAATGGCCTACCCTTCCTTCTTTATGAATTTATTTAGTTACTTTTTCTTTCACTAGATACAATATCGGGGGGGGGGGGGTCCCCTATTGCACATGCAAGTATTGCCTCATTTCACTTTTTTAAGGATTGTAGTATATGAAAATTTGTATTGACGTCGCGCACGATGTTGGTGTCAAAAAGTCAAAATTTTTATTGCGGCAGCATTTGCGCTATTTTTATAATTTTAAAACAACTGTATGAAAACTATATATCATCCGATCGGTAATTGTATACTTGATACATTTTAAAATAAATATTGATTAAAAAATTCCATTTATCAAATATATTAATTCGACTATTCCGTCAATTACGTCCAAAACACATGTAGATAGGTATCAAAATGTTGATAACTTCCATAAAACAAACAATACAAACATAAAATTTAGCAGAAAAATTCAAAATATGATGTAAATGATGTAAATTTCTACAATTGTGACGTCATTCAATCCGTATCCTCTGAACGCGTCGCTCAAATTGCAAGACAGAGATGTAGATAAGCGTTAACGAAGACTTACAGAATGAACATAAAATGTCTTTGGGTTCTTAGAAAAATATCAAATAAGCTGAATCAATTATGAAAGTACATTTCGATAATCCTTTTGGTGTGTAAAGAACTATTTTTAAGAATAGAATGATACTTTATGTTCATATGTATGTTGGGTACCTGACATTTAGAAGATTCATTTGGAGGATATTGAATAAGTTGGTGTGTCACACAGTTTGGAGGTTCGGTGTCACAAAGTTTTTAAGATCCGTAGAATGGCTAATTTTGTAATACTGAGTGAAAAATCAGTGTTAAATATTTTTTTTTTTAAATTCTACAAAAACGTTATCATGTTATTAAGAAAAACATATCTATACAGAATTTTAACTTGGGATGTCGTAAATGGTAAGAATAATTGCCGTGTCACATACATGTATATGTAGAACATGTAGCTATGTGTCACAATGAAATTTGACGGCAAAAACGTCACATTTAAATACGACAATCAATAAAGTGCTTTCATTTTTAGAATTAATTGTTCTAATTTTGCACCATACAACATTAAATAAAAAATGTGCAAAACCAAAACTTCAATGAGATAAAAAATTGAATTGATTCTTGATAGAAGTGTTTGTTTTGGAGGCTATCTGCGATGTCAACATTGAATGTCACACATTGTCCAAAACTAATAATTAAATCTAATTATCATGGTACAACTGTGGTTGGATAAATCATACATGTAGTCCTTAAATATAGACATACTGAAAATTAAACAATTTTTGTCAAATGTGCATCTCTTCAAAAAGCTATCGGTATATATCAAATTAATGTCAATAGAATGGTGACAAAATCCTAACAAAAAATAAATGTCAACATGCTATGTCACAGACGTAAAAATAACTCGTTTTAGACGTTATTACGTGCAGTTGCATAAAATATCATCTCAAACATTTAAAGATTTTATCCAAAAACTTTGCTGATATGGATGAAATAAAAATGTACCAATAATGATTAATTTTATGAACAATTTAAAGTTCTGTCAGGTGTATTTATATATAGAAGCAAAACATGTACAGTGTATACAATGTACACTCTATCAGTATATATCCTTGTCAGAATCTGTCCAAATTAAAGTACTCATCACTCGCAGTTTGAATTTTAGAAAAGAGAAAAAAAGTACATACACCAAAATTTATGTAAGGATAACGATTTCAAATTCGAATTTCCTGACAATAAAGTGTGTCAAGTCTAGCTATTTGATGATGGCAAACCATACTACATGGGGCATTGGAAGGCATTTACATTGGGTAGTCGAATATTCATTAAAGGGTGGGGTGGGATGGGGATAGTTGGAGGTTGCGATTTGACTTAAATTTGAAATTTTCACTAGCATATTGATAATTATTTCTTTTTGTCACGACCCGGTAGCATTTGAAATAAAACAAAGTTGAATTTTATTATAATACCGTGAAGAAAAATAAGTGTGCAACAATTTCAAAATGGCCGACGATGTCATGGAAACAGAATAAGGCGAGATCGGGGTATATTACGCTATTTTTTTTTTAATTACAAATCATAGTTTTTCATTTGAACTCAAAAATAATAATATTTGGATATAAGTAACTGGCCCTTCCTTTTTCATCTTTTCATTATTTAAGTAGTGCTTTTTTTCTTCGAAATTTATAAAAATAATGCTTCCAAATGCATCTAGATCGACCAAAATGGTAACCATTTATTTAAGCAAGTCTACATGTAGTTTAGGGAAGGATACTCCCTCTATACAATCCCCCATACAGCCTTAAAGTTTCCAAAAACCCAGGAACGGACCCAAAGACCTCATCACACTAGGCACACCTTGGCCGATTCGTACATGTAGCTCATCTACATGTAATTTGATTATTTAATAATTTGATGAAAGGCGGAATCATCCGAGGTTTGCCGAATGGACCTCATTATAATTTATCCACGGAATGGGTGTAAAGGGTGTAAACAAGATAATTATGAGTATCAATAAGCAAAAAAAAAAAAAAAATATATATATTAAAAAAAAATTCATTTATTAATATTTTGACATGTTTATCATGATGTGCATTGATACGTATAACTTTCCAATTTTGTTCTATAAAAAAGATTTTAAAACATAACTTTAAAAAAAAAATCATTTTTATTATTGACTGGTGTAAAAGTATTCTGCACTTACTCCTACAAATACAGAATAAGAATAAGAAAAAGAAACGAATTACATTTTGTAAAGCAGGAAATGACGTAGATCCTTTTATATTCATTCGTATAAAAAAGAAGTATTTCAGATCATCGCTAATCGACTTCAAGCGAAAAGCATTACCATATCTCGGGATATCGTTACACCTCCTGTTATATGTAACAGACACGTAGCAAAAGTTGAGTGGGGGGGGGGGGGCAACTTCCCTAAAAATCTGACAAGCACGAAAAAAAAATCCAAAACTGATCAAAAAAGTGAGGGGCCAACTGGTATAAAACACGCATCAGGAATTTGAAATAAGCTGGTCGCTTTATATTTTTAATTCTTTCATTCTTGAAATTGAAATGCAGAAATTTGACAATATTGATAAAATATTTTTGAAAATCTTGAAGTTACCTATTCTAAATTTGTAAAAATTTAATTTTCTGAGTTATATATATATATATATATATATATATATATATATATATATATATATATATATATATATATATATATATATATATATATATATATATATATATATAAGTTCTAATATGAAATGAGCTGAAAAATATGTTCAAAGTCTTATCTTTCATGACTTACAGGTTTGGTTTAAAGATTCAAATCTGAATCTTGATGAAAGTATGTATGAAACGCTTTGAGATCAACGCAAAATGTAATAACACGATTTTTGGATTATTACATTTTGCGTAGTTACATTTTGCGTCGAGATTAAGCAAAATGTAACAATGCGAAATGCAAAAACAACCTTTTTGGTCAGTCTGGTTGAGAATAATTTTCAGTTGAAGAGCTGATGAAGAAAATAAATGGAAGAAAATAAAGCAATAGGAAAAATACACATACGCTAATTCTAACATTAGATCTGATTTCGTCATACATTGATTTCATTAGCCATTTAAAATCAGTTGATATTCAAATCATAGGTGTTGAAAATTAGAAATGTGCGTGCGCACGTGTGTGTGTGTGTGTGGGGGGGGGTGTTAATTTCGTTGATCAGTGTATCACTTCGCTTTTGCTTTTTGATAGGCACATGCATGAAATTTAGAAAAGAAATCAATTTATTTTACTGGCAGGTGTAAATATAGCAGGGAGGGGATTTCTTGAAAATCAAGATTTCATTTGTTTTACAAAATATGTGCATAAATTGCAGACCAACAAAAATAAAACTCTCTCTCTCTCTCTCTTTCTCCAATAATAAAATGGATAGTTTCTGCATGCACATATAAATACAATGATCAACATACAAAGTAACCCCTACTCCCCGCTTCTCCTCGCCGGACACACACACATACACTTCTAATTTGTTAAACAATGTACACATGCACGTCGTATATGAATATCAAGAACTTTTAATCACAGGCACCTGACGTTACTTATTTTTCTTTTAATAAAAAAATATACCCCTACCTAATAAAACACCGTGTATTATTAGGTAGGGGTATATTTTTTTTATTAAAAGAAAAATAAGTGACGTCAGGTGCCTGTGCTTTTAATGGACCCATGGTCAATCTTTGGTTATTAAGAATGTCAGTGATGGATATATAATTAATAAAGACTGATTTATAAATAGACATTTCAATCAAAGTTAAGTTAATGTTTTATAAGTATTTAACAGAGTTAAAAAAAAATACAATTAGATTTAGTAATGTCCGTAAAAACCGTAACAATTGTCTCATAGTCATAGGTCTATCTGTCTATTTAGTAAAGCGAGTTTTCCAATTGTTATATGTTTAAATCGATTTTGTGATGCTTTGCGATGAACACAATACAAAAAATACATTATTATATTTTGTTTTATTACATTTTGTTTGATAACTTTCTGCGTTGTCCTCAAAGCATAAATTTAAATGTAACAACCAAAAAGTGCATTATTACATTTTGCGTTAATCCCAACGCAAAATGTAATAATCCAAATATTATGTTGTAACATTTTTGCGTTATTACATTTTGATCTCGACGCGAAATGTAATAAAGCAAAATGTAATAATCTCAGTTTATTACATTTTGCGTTGTGATTACATTTCGCGTTGTAACAATGCTTCATTGACAGGTATGATATATGGCGTTTGATATGGCGTTTGAAACGTAAGTATGTGATTGTATGTTGTTTAACGTCCCTCTCGAGAATTTTCACTCATATGGAGATGCCACCATTTGCCGGTGGAGAGCTCCAATATTTTTCCTTTACTCGGCACTTACGGCCATTGAGCAGTGAGGGATCTTTTTCGTGCCAGCACCTACTGCGACACGGGACCTCGGTTTATACGGTCTCATCCGAAGGACCGGTCTCCACGTAAGATAACAATCGATATTTTATCTCCCTTGGGGGTTCTTTTTCAAATCTTTGTAAAAGCAATGTTCCATAGATGCCTGCATATACGAGGGTTGTTCGAAAAGTTCGTGGACAATGTCAATCCTCGTTATACTACTTTCAAGAAATTTAATGTAAGCACATTATCACATGTAAAAATATTCATTTTGTTGATGTGTGAAGTTTCATTCCATTCGATTTAATAGAAATCAATTCACTTTATTTTAAAATCAACATGTTTGATAACCCCGGAGCAAATTAAACAACATTATAACGTCAAAAATATAGCGCCATGGGGTTCTCAAAATATTCTCCCTATACATTTCACACAGTCTGGTCCAATATCTGCTCATTTAAAACGTGTGTCTATCAATTGGAATTCATTTTGTAAACAATTGTTCCAACAGCATTATTTTGATTGTCATTATTTTCTTTTTTATCGCGTAACTATGCTTTCACAAGACCAGCAACCATGAAACGCTTTTCTCTTTCCAAGACCTTACTAACTGAACGTTTTTGGGTTGATTCTTTACAGATAATCCGTTTTCTCACAGATCGTCCTCGTCTGACACAGAGTTTATCTCATTCAAATACCGCCTAGGCCATTTACACACACATATGAATGACCAGCTTTTGAGACATTTCATGCTTTCTACAACATATCCATATTTTATTCTGACGTTTTCCAGAGTACAACTGAAAATTGTATCGTAAACTGCTGCTCCGTGACGTTCTACGACGTCACTTTTTTTTTTTTGCCTTTTTCAATGAGGATTACCTATCTTCAGGAATTGATTTCTTTTCCATGAAGGAAACTATTAAGTCATAATTTGGAATATGGAACGATGTAACAATTCTTAATTTGATCGTCTAAATTTATTTTGATTTTGAGCCATTTCACAGATGATATGACTACAGACATTAATTAGTGTATTGTTTGTAAATTACAAAATTTTGACTTGCTCCGCGAACCAATTTTCGTAGTTTTTAACTCCTAATAAGTTTAAAATAAATCAAGATATTTTAAAAAATTTTAATACAAATCATTTGAATTTATTGTTGAAATATTTCTACCAAATTTGGATATAATATGACGGTAAATAAAAAAAATAAGACAGAAGTCCACAAACTTTTCGAACAACCCTCGAACATGTTAATATGCCCAATCAGTAACCTTGTTTGAGAAGGCTTTTAAAGATATTCTCATGTAAACCTTTGATTTCTTATTGTGGCCACACCATGCCTATAGGGACTTTGACTAGATAATAATAATAATAATAATAATAATAATAATTTGAATCTGCACTACCCGAGAAGAAATGATTCATATTGATATAATTTATCATGATGTGTTTTGAGCAGAATAATTTTTAAGGATATTTTCCTTTATTTTATTTTTCCATACAAAATAAGATCCCTTTAATTATTCTAACCCCATCCTTCCAAGGGCGTCCTGATTTTGAAAAAAACCTTAAATATGTACTACCTTAAAATGCTTGCATATTACGAACAAAAACACAACCTTATGTTCTTAAAATAAAGGTTTTTTATTTTTCTAATTATATATTCCAGTGTGAATCTTTGATCATATATTATGGTCTTCAAAACACCCTATGAACACACTTTAATTTCTTCTATCTGTTAATTATTGCATACTACAATGCACACTTCATGTAATATCTCTTATCATAGCCTTTCTGTTCTTGAGAAGATAAAAGATTTTAAAGATTGATTTTTTCTGTATATATCAGTGTAAATCTTTGATTCCTTATAGTGGCCTAAAAATACATCTGGGGGCATGATTTGAATTAATCTGAATCTGCATTATTTGACGATTTTGCATATTGAAATTACCAGCCATGGTCCTGGTTTAATTGTAAATAAGTTATTCAAAGATACCCTGCATGAAAGAAAAACCCGATTCCTAATTCTTACTTCTTTTCCTAATTCTTTCTCCACACTACCCCAAGGGGATTGATTTAACAAATTGAAATATGCATACCAAAAAATGCTTGTACATGAAAATGGTCAATCACAACCCAGATTTTCTGAAAAAATTTTTGAAGAATTTTTTCCCCTTAGTATTCCAATGTAAATCTTCGATACCTTATTTTTGGCCTCACCCTAAACCGGGGTCATGATTTGAACAATCCTAAATCTGAACTATCTGAGGTTGTTTACATTTTAAATATCACTTATCATGGTTCTGCTGTTTTTGAAAAAAAATGTTTTTAAACGATTTTTGCCAATATATTCTTATTTTCAAAAGTTGTTCCATCCTATTCATTGGGCTGATAAAATGGTCAAATTAGAATCTACACTTGGTAAAAAAAAAAAAGTATTTACCTAAATTGAGCTTTTTCTAGCCAAATGGCTTGAGAAGAAAAAGAGTTCAAAATGATGCCAGTAAATTTTCAGTATTTCCTTATTATCCCCCCCCCCCTAAAAAAAGGATGTGACCCTTCCTATGAGCAAAATTGAATTCCTTTTGACCAAATATTGTTTGTGGAAAGTTAAAATTGGTTGAAATTGGGCCGATGGTGCTGGGAAAAAAATACGGTAAGTTTAAAGACAAAAACCTTCGGACGAGAAAGACAGACAGCTAGTCGGATAGACGTTGCACAACCTTTGACCCGGAAAGCTCACTTGAGTCTTGGCTGAAGTAAGCAAAAAAATTAGAATTTATACCACTATTGAAGGTCGATACCTATTTAAGATATCCAGAAGCAATTTTTGACATTACTTTTAAACTTTCATTTCAAAAATTAATATTCCATTTATTCGAGTAATAAATAGTACTAAAGTGAACATGGAAACTAGTTCATACCACGTATACATTTTGACCTTGGTTTCTCATGTTTTGGCCTCAAAAGCAACAAGAGTCTTCTTATGACATATAATGATATGATAAAAAAATTCTTTGTTATACATGGATTTAAAGAGATATTATTTGTAAACTAAAGTATAAAATTTCACAGCATATATAAACATGTGATCTTGACCTTTCACTTATGATATCAGTCAATGTTGGACACTCTTATTAGAAAGAGAGTCCTCACTTTAATGTTTATTGTAAATCTAAAAGAGAACTTAAGTTATCATCAGAAATTTGAATTTCTGACTTTTTCCTTTGATCTCAAAAAAGGATTTGTTCGGAGTAATAGGTTAAAATATAGAATTTTATTGCAAAATGAAAGAATTGTTAGAGATATCTGAAAACTGAGTTACAAATTGACAGATAGAGGAACTGAGGGGTGGTGGGAGTGCAGGACCAATTCAATATTTCTTTTTTTAGCTAAAGAGGGGGGGATCAATATAAAATTATTCCGTGTAAAGCTTTTTCTACGCTTGATCATTAGGGAAGAAATAGACATTTTCATTATATGACATCTCTAATTATCAGATCTGATATTCAGTGAGAAGATGACGTTCGTGTCCATGCTCTTACTCAGATTTATTTAAATATCAAAGTATGGGCTATTTTAGCTATACATATAACCGATATCGGTTTTTGAGGTAAGCTTATTAAAATGCTAACTATATAAATATGTTCTGTCACCTCTCTTCTGTGTACTGAGTAATATGCATGGATCTGTAGGGAAAAGGGCGGGGCTCTTTGGAATTTTTTGGATTCATTATATTTATATTATAAACAATTAAAACACTGCACCTAAAGGGGATCACAGCAATAACGTCCAATGTGTTAGAGACAGTTTCTGAGTAATGGGTACTTTCGAACACCAATACTTCAATACACTGCATAAGATATGCAAATTATCTACGTGTATAAAAACGACTCTTCCTCTAAAAGCTATTAAAAGTCATCTTAATCCACAGTATGTATATAAAATATAATCTTTGTGAAAGTATAATAGAAATTAATTTTAAGGAATATATGCTAATCTTAAAATAGAAAACTAATTTCGTACAAATACTAACCTGATATATCTGTCTTCCACCGGCTGTAATTACCTAAAGGATTGAATAAATCTACGAAAGACAAAATACTGGATTATTTAAATAAATAAAAAAAAAAAAAAAAAAAAAAAATGTCTATCTGAATAATCCCATTTATATGTGTAAGATAAATAATACGAAAAAAAAACCTTGTTTGTCATACATGTAAGACAGCACCATTTTGCATTGTAAACCATTTAACATCGGGCCTTATTTAAAATCATTCAATGCTGTACAATATGGTTATTTATGCATAAAGTTATTTAATTTAAACGTTATTAGGAATTAATTTATTTTAGCATAACATAATTTAATTTAACAAGTTATCTTGATTTTTCCCAGCTGACAACCTTGAATATCACCTTTTGAGTTTACCGCAATGAATCACAAGTTTGGAAATCAAGTAACACTGTTAACGTACAGGTTTTTTTCTTTCATCTTTTTAAATAAGGGATTTAAAAAAAGATGTAGGATAACATGACATCGAATAAATATTTCGCTTGTGGGAACTTTATCTTAAAGCAGGAGATGATACTATTTCTAAAAAATTAATTCTTTTGTAGATTTGGTTTATTTTTATTATTAGAAGTAATAGCTCTTAAATAGTTCTTAAAAAAGTTCTTGGAATAAAAAACTGAATCGCTCGGAAATATTTTTTTCTGTGATTTGCAGTATCTATTTTCTTACTTCTCGTTTTCCCTAATTTCTGCATCAATAAATTTTCAGGCTCAGTAGTATTTTCGTTGTCATCAGCTTCTGTAACAAAATCATCTTTACTTTCTGGATCTCCAGTGACGCCCATTTCTTGTATTTCCCCAATTCCTGAAATAAAAATTCGTTAAAAACTTTATTCTTCAATAGGTACATAAGTGTGAAGTCCTTTACTTGGGCCCTATGATGATATAATGTGACAATTACATCCTTTTGTGCTTTATACTTTATGAACAAGTCTTCTTACACCAAATTCTTCAGTAATAAGAAATATTATTATATTAAACGTTCAAATTTTGAAACTTGTAGTGAAAGACACAAACTTTAAACATGACATTGTTTTTATTAATACCTTCATCTGCTTCCAGCAGTGGACGTTCACATTCAGGAACAATAGTAATATCATTTACACGATCTTCACCACTGTCCACAGTGTCGTCAAGTTCTTGTGTATCAATAGCATGCATTTCCGATCCTATGACGGCAATTGAATGAATATTTTACTTAAATTATTACATATTCATCACCATTGCAGGACGATGTGTTAACATAATCAATATAATATATATGAGCATATTTTTTAAAGAGTTACCTATTGATTCTCCCTTTAATGCAGAGAACCCTGTAGGTAGTTACAAAGTACAACTCCATGGTAATTTATGAAATTATGTCAAAACTTCTCCTTTTTTGTCTTAAAAAATGTAATGTTTTAATTGCTCAAATAATCATTAGATTTTTTAGATGACATAAAGAACTATCTCTATTCTGCACACCAAAGAGGTCTTATTCTATGGTGATTTTATGCATTTATAGTAATCTGCCCCTAGATATAGGACTAAGAAACTTTAAACCTACTGTTTCTTACTCAATGGTAAACCAATTCAATCATTTTTAACATTAATAGGTAAAGACAAGTTACTTAAACACTTTATCTGCATGTATTTTCCTCACACACTTAAACATCAGTAATTTCTGTTCATCAATACTTCATTTAAAAAATAAATTTCGGGGGGGGGGGGGGGGTAAGAGCCAGGTACTCTGTGTTGAAAATGAGAATAAAAATTAGCACAGTGTGTCCACCTTCGTTCAATATAACTTTCCCATGTCCAAAAATAATTTTGCTTTAGTGTATATAGGGTCCATAAGTGTTCAAACAAGAAAATCTTTCTAATCCGAATATTGTGTATGATGATATCTTGCCTAATATGATGTTAACTTTAAATCCCCTTTAATAAATCCAATTGTTTAAATTGTTGTCTAATCCGGAATATTGGGTTATTAAGCCGATTTCTTTGGAACAAGTGGTGTTCCGATTATACTAGTTTTTCTGCAAAATTCACGATGAATGCTTTCCCACTACATCTTTTATTGAAATTTACATAGTTAACATAATGGTAAGTTTTGAATTTTAAATAAATATACAGAACTGAAAATTTTGAAAAGAAAATTCATACTTATAGATTTATGTTTTCTCCTCCGTACGACAACTGTTATTAAAACAATAAGAACAGTCAACACAGCAACAGCAACAAGACTTCCTACGATCGCCCCAAAAAGAGCTGAGTCATCCTCGGAGAATTTGGTCGATTGGATATCCATTGTAGTGTTGTACATCCCATGGTTCGTAGTAAATCTCGGTAAAAGTCCTTCCGTTGTTCCTTTGGTAGATGTTTTCCATGTTCTATATGTTAATGGGAAAAGATGTGTTTCTATCCAATTCAGTAAACCTTTTCACGAAAATTCTTATATTTTATGTAAGATTTAGAATTCCTTACCAGAAATCTTAATTGTATTTCACTAACATAAAGCAATCGAAACAGACTGATCTTAAAATTCACAAACGATAAACTTCTTATTTAGCAAAGATTCCGATATCCTTCAAAAACGGATAAGAGAGAAGAGAAGTTTAAAACCATGTGAGCAAAACAATTCATGAGCCGCAATGGGGGTCCATTTGGAAACTTTAAAGTCTGTATTTTTTTGGTCACCTTTGTAAGTAATATTTTTAAACATTTCGGCATATACAGAAAAACACAATCGTAGTCATCTATTACAGAGAGACAACCTTGTGTCTGTAGACCATTTTAAAGCACTATTTTTATCATTTTAGGCCCATGTGCACTGATTTCCCTAAGTACAGAAAAATGTTCCCGTTGATATTTTAATATGGCGCTAGAGCGCTGTCAACTCCAGCTGGCTCAGGCATCGTCATTAACTCACAATGTTAGCAAGCGCGGCGAGCTGCTTGTCACTGCTAGCTCTTAAAGCAACGCCTGGGCGAAAAGAAAATTCGGACTTTAAATATTGAATCAATCGAATTCTTTTCTGCAGTTACCACTGGACCCACAATCCTTTGCGAAATGTTTCTCGCCGTAAACTACGTCCTTGCGGTAACAGCAAAAGTTCAAGGAAAAAATTAAAACACCTTGAATTAATGGATATTGCAGATAAATATTTTTTTTTTAAATAAAACTAGCACTGTTTAGAAGCTTCGAATTGGTAATGCAACCTACATTCGTCGTCATATGTAACGTTAGATTCTAAACGTACCAAATGTCACGTGCACTTTGAAGAGACGGATTAAGTTCAGACTGAATTGGTAACGTATCTGCGCTCATCTTAACGGTCGCAAATTCAACATATTATAGAGACAATAAAAAGACTTAATACAAGTATATTCATTAACTCAGTAACTTTAATATCTTCACCTTCCCAGTCTCCCTATCAATCAAAATCATTTTAGGCTTGTTGCTTCCTGCAAAAATTACACGTCAATTAATCCAACAATAATTTTTTCAACATATTGTTTTTCGATACAGATTTTTTTTTAGTTGGTGTGGACCACCCCTACAAACTTTGTAAAAAGTCCTGACACAGGACGAAAGACCATCTTTAAGCAATCGCTTAATGGTGGCTTAATGGTAACTCAATGATGGCTTATAGAAGTTAATTCCTTTGAGCCACCATTAAGCTGCAGCTTCTAGGTGCTTAATGTCCAAACTTCATTAAGCTACCAATAAGCCACCTTTAAGCTGCAGCTTAAAGGTGACTTAATGTCCAAACTTAATTAAACCACCTTAAGGCATCCTATATCAAGTCTTTAAACTAACTTGTTAAGTGTAAAGTTGTTTCAATATAATTTACGCAAATTCTTATTCAATTCATAATTCTAACATTTATGTCAATTCGTATAAACTCGGGAACTGAGAACAGCTTCACCAAAATGCCTTAAAATTTTCGCTATCTAAAATCAGTTTGTTTTAATACTTGTTCCATAATTATTTTTATCCATAAACACATAATATAAATTATTTTTTTAAAAATCACGCATTTTTCTTTCGTGTGTGGAGAGCCACGTTCCGCTGCCGAATTCATAGGAAATATTGTAATTAAAGTAATTTTCTTCTGAATATAAAGATATAATATCTCTAAGTCTCTTAATTTTTCATTGGGTAGAGAAATGTTTAAGATAAAAAAAAAATATATAGGTGTAGATTATATTGCCAATCATTGAATTCCATCATGAATAATTTGAATTAATTCGTGGTTAAGTGCCATTATTTTTTTCTTTCTTTTAAACTAATGCAGAAGTAAGAATTTATTTAAAATAAAGCAGAATTTATCCAAAAATAGTTGGTCTTCAATGATTGTTATTTCAAAATCAATTTTCAGAAGAACAGCCGATCAGATTAAACATGTCATCCGACCAGATTTATACACATTGGGAAGCGGGGTAAAATAAACAGTGTACAGTATATCGACTGGTTAAACAATAGACCTTAATTAGGTGCCCCCACCAGTCCCTGGTCAGCTAACAGGAAACTACACACGGGAACTTACAGTGACATATTTTGATGATTTATTTTTACAAACTTAAAATTCAACGCAAGCATATAACAAATAAAAAATTATGATTGTAGAAAAAAGACAATTATTTTGATACCCATAATGATATAAAAAGAATTAAAACTGAAGATGATATGTTAAAAAAAACATTTTATAACTTATATGTTACGCAAAGATTGTCAGTTATTTAGAATACAAAAAATCGTAAATATCCGCAGCATATTTTTAAGAACTATAATCCGGGTTTTTTTTTCCCATCATTTTCTTTCGATGATATATTTTTTATAATTACAAAATTTTGTTATATCTGTTGAAGTTCAATCTTTTCATGCTTATAAATCTGCGAATAACAGAACGAGGAATTCAGTAACTTAAAATCAAAAAGTTGTTTCTCACCATCACACCGAACTCCGCTCCACGGTCAAGAAATATTTACGTAATATAAAACTTAATAAAAGTTTCTTTTTATAAAATATATATAAATATAATCATTCATATTATTGGTTAATAAATATAAACATTAGCAAAAAATACATGTAGAGGTACCAGTCCAAACAAGTTTTGTTAAAAATAAAAGTTTTATATTTTACGACTACATTGACAGGCCCGATAGCTCAGTGAATAAAGCGTTCGCCCTCCAATCAAAGGCCGTGGGATCAAATCCTGTAGGGAACGTTTTTTTTCTTTTGATTTATTTATTTTTTCTTTCTTTGTTTTACATTATTTTCGCCGAATTAACAAATGTGTAAACTCGACATTTATAATTTTTGGGAAGATATTATAAAAATAATATTTAACCCATTAAAACAGTTTTATCGACTGCGTAATGGTGATCATGACTTAATGGTGGCTTAAAGGTAGTTTAATGGTAGCTTAATGGAGTTTGGACATTAAACACCTATTAGTCTGGCTTAATGGTGGCTTAATGGTGACTTAAAGATTGTCCAGAAGCTACCATTAAGCGTCTATAAGTCACCATTAAGCCACCATTAAGCTACCTTTAAGCACCTATTAAGGACTTTGGAAGGCTTAATGGTAACTTAATGGTGGTGTATTTATTACTTAAAGGTAGCTTAAAGATGCTTAACGGTGACTTAAAGACAACCATTAAGCCATCATTAAGGACCTATAAGCCACCATTAAGCCAAACTTAAAGGAAGTGTTTCATCTTGTGTGAATCCGCGCATAAATAAACCTTCTACTGAACTTGTAAAATCCAAGAGACATGAGGAAATAGGTGATTTACTGGACATCCAGCAAGTTGTAATTATGCTCAATAATTGTCCATCTTCCTTAAACTCATATTGTCCTCACCAATACCTAAAGAGCCAGGGTGGGTCTTACACATTTAGCTGGTGATTTTTGAACTAACATAAGTTATTTAAACACTGAAAGTTATAGCTTACACAAGTAGAGTTTGAACATTTTACTAAAGAATATATCAAATGAATATTTTTAACCAATATTTTCTATTAAGTAGATCATAAGAAAATCTTAAAAGAGACTGTCATCATCTTTTTTTGGTGAATATTTCATTTAATTTTCGACAATTTCTGTGAATTAGTATAAAATAATTTATGGTAGGGTGAGTAAATAAAGATCAATTTAACATTAATTTATGTTTATGTAAAATATTTTACATCATAAACGGTTCTGAAATAATTTTAAAACATGGTTTTAGGTCTGGTAGAGTTTTAACAAATTTTATACTTAACAGGATCTTAAGAGTTTCATGTTTTCTCTTGCAATAAAAGAATTTTTTTAAATAGGTACAGACCCAGAGGATTTAAGACTCATTTTAATTACCAGATTTTTCTGCTCTTCTTTGAATTGAATATTCTCATCAAAGGAATGCATATTTATAAATGTATTTTAATTTCAGACCTTTGATGTTGGTATAACTAGTGTAGAAAATACATATTTCACTAAAACATGGAGGTATTGTCTTTATCAAACCAAAACGAGCTTTATTTCAATGGCATCCATAATGGGACTGGCTTACTGTGAGGATCACATATGGAGGTAAATCTACGATCCATTTATGTGGTGTTTTGAACAAGTATAGACATTCATTACCGCATACATTCAAGACTGGACTTTCAGTGAAAGTGAATTAGAAATATCGAAGTTTTTATGACTAATCATCTATTTTATTTACTCGTTTGATCTTTAGAAGTTTTTCAGCAAATTAAGGTATTTTTTAATGTGCTTGTCATTTATTGATTTGAGAAATAAAGTCCGCGTGTTCATGAATGTTGCAGGATAACCTCTATATCTAGGTGACTTGTTAATTTTCTCAAAAACCTATGATAAGCATTTTAGTGGTTTTAAAAAAAGCTTTCAGCGATTGAGAAAAGTAAATTTGAAATCGTCACCAAAGAAAGTGAGTTCCTACAAAAAATGTTAAATTTTTAATGACACATTGTCAGTGAGGAGGGATAGGAGCCAGACCCTGAAAAGATCAACATGGTGCTGATCTGGCCGAAGCCAAAAAATTCATATGAAGTTTGTCAATTCCTTTTGTTTCATTGGTAAATACCGTATATTTATCAATGGGTTCTCGACAGCTGTTCGCCAATTAAATGACCATTTATCAAATGGTAAAAAAATCTAGATTATTGTTCAGATAACAACAGTACCAGACAAGTTGAGATGGGATGATGACCAGGAGAAAGTCTTCAAGACTCTAAAGTAGAAACTTACTACCTATCCAATGTTAGGATTCCCAATTTACTTCTTACTCTTTGAGATACATGCAGATGCCTCGAGCACTGGCGCTGTATTGTACAACGCAAAAGCCAGTGGTCCATAGGTACATGTACAATTTTTTATCCATATCTCCACCTTCAGTTTACAACCTATATGTATATACTACTACAGAATTTGTGATGAGACAAAAATTGATGTTCTTCCTCATCACAAACATTGACCCAGTGTAAATATTCAAGTCACCATGTATATACAACATCAGTATTATGTAAGCCAACAAAACATCATCTACCATACAATAGCATCCAATACCATGCTTTACTTCACAAGAATGTTGACACACGTAGATTTTTGACTGTGCACAAATACATATATTTCGAATTGCAATCAAAACCTATCTCAACGTAATACAGCATGTTTTAATAAATGTTAAGCCTTTGTATAGCTTTAACTAAGATGCAAATTCTTACTTTTTCGTCTATGAAAACAGTTAATGGGGATTAACTCTTGATTGACCGTGTATCATAACTGGCAAGTGATCTACATTTGTATACTGTGATGAGATACTTATGATTGTTCATATTTTTAATTTTTGAGATGTGATATTTAGGTTTCCGATATTGATATTGAATACGTACATCTACAATCCAATATGGTGTATGTTCTTCATCATACTATAAAGAACCCCATTTTATAACTGCCCTAAGCATTCTCTCTCTCTCTCTCTCTCTCTCTACTTACGTGATGTTAGGACATACAGGATCCGCAAAAAAGCATCGTTCCTGAAGATTGACTGCTTGACAAGCTGGGACTGTAACAAAAGTAAGAAGTGCAATCTTAGTTTAAATTCTACCAGATATATAGAAACATGTACACTGCAGCATCTACCATTTAAATTACATAATATTCATGTGGCATTACTGACAATTAAACTTATTTTGCAATATAGACATGGATATTAACTCTATCGTTCAGGTTCTCCACGTGATGTTGCAAAGATTAAAGCAGTCATAAAAAAAATTAAACAAATCATCTGTATCTCCCTTTCTTTTTATAACATTCTCCTTTTTTTCCAGTTATAAGGATATTTTGAACTACATTTCACAGAAACTGTTTCGCAAAGTAGTTTTAGGTGAATACTTCGTTGCTGTTGCCTAAAAATGCAAATCTTATTCATTTTACACCTACTTCTTCACTGGATATTTATTGATCAAGTTTATACTCACATTTGTACAAGTCAGAAAGAAAGAAATGGTTATCAGGACATCCATTTGTGAAATGAAGACAACTAGTTTGATCCAAATTTCCGTTTTTATAAACTTCTATACAGTTTCCTGCATAAAGAAAAAAAAGTTGAAGCACAAGGTAAAAGTAAACCTAATTTTGAAAAAAAAAAATATGCGCAAACGATAAATACCCTTTTCATATAATCCAGTAGTTGTTAAATTATAACAGAACTCGACCAGGTTTGATCTCTCGTGATTGGGAACACAGACGTACTGACTCCGTCCATTCTCATCCACCCCACACCCCAGTCTGGTAGCAGAGTTTGTGTATTCTGTATTATTATAGGGACATGATTCCACTATATAACCAAAGTGTGAGAAAGTCATCTTTGTCATTTCTCTGAAATGAAATAATACAATAACAGATCAAAGTGGGCATTCCAATGATACTTCGAAATGTAGTAAAGTTAGAACATGCAAATAAACAGAAGTCTTTTTTTCATTTTATGAGGGAAAATGGTTTTTACTGCAGTTTGTTTGCATCATGGTATCTAGATCTGTTCCCTCCGGCCAAATTTCAAGTACATCAATGTAAAAATTGCCATTGACAACAAATGATGTCTTCAATTCGCAAAAAATCCCGGTACTTGTAAGCTCACTAGAGCAAAAGGTATCTGTATGTCCAAATGCCTGTCTGTTGACATTTTACATTTTCTTTGACCCCGGGAAAAAAAATGGAGGTAAAAATTACAAGGTATCGTGCTTTTGCATGGGAATATATGATAATATATATAACAGAATCTTACTTGTAAGGTTTGACAGGGCTTAAATTAATCAATTTTATTTGCAATTAAGTTCAGGAATGCAGATTCAAATATGGACTGGAAAGTAGGGTGGGACTTAAGGGATAATAATTTTACTTGTGAATATATATAGGATACTATCAAATTTTTTAAGAGAAACAATGCAATACTTTATCATATTGATATTTTTAAAAAATCATTATTTGTGTTGATTCATTTTTTTAATTATTGACCCTGGGGGTTAGAATTCAGCTTCGATCGGAGATCGACATCTACAGAAGGCATGCATGTAATGAATGAAATCAGATTTAAAAGAAAGTTCTTCTCTAGCACAGTAAGTTTGTCAGTCAAATTGATACTGAAGCATTTGAATGTTGTGTGATTCAAGAGCTGTTAAATCATAAACACCTGGAATAACATAGATAAATTTTGAGCCTTAATATTTTATATGAAGTTAAAAATTTTCAAGAAATTATTTTTTGTTCAAATCTCTCGGATGAAAAATAACATGTTCAAGATGATTCAGATGAGCGCTATGGACAATGGGTCTTTCCCTTTGATAGCGATAATCATGTTACTAGCCAACCACTTTACTTCAACGGTATTTTTATCAAAATAGGAATTAAATTAATAAGAAAAAAAGCCTCTGCTTTAACGTACCAAACAAGCAATGGTAAGGGAAAATTTGGCATTGCATATTTTGTTTGATTGAAATTTCAGTAAATACGAATATTGCACTGATACATGACGTCGAATTTTAGTAATATATGAGACAGAACGGTCTATGTGTCTTAATCAATTGATATCAATATTTAGTCAAAACGAAAGTAGATTAAAATTTAAAAGTTTTGCACAGCTCCTTTACTTACATTATTTTCCTTTTATTCTACATGATAACAACGAAATCTTTTCCGTCTATTATTCTGTCCTTCTGAATTGTGCAAATCTCCTCAATTCGACAGTGGTTAAAACAAGCCTTGGTTGCTTCCAATGACCTTCTTATTGGGTTTTACATTATATATTTCTACGACAGAGCATAAGTGCCAAACATTTTTTTGAACAATTTAGGAACTTGTTTTTTTTTTTAAGATTTTTATTTTTCAATCATTTATACAATTTATAAGTTCGTTTGTAATTAAGTATTAATATTCGTGAAAATTGTATGTAGAATTTAGAATTAAAATCGTTTGTACAATTTAGAATAAAAATTTTTTACAGTCTAGAAAATCCTATTTAAAGTTTGAAAAAAATCGTTGGTACGATTCTAAAAAGAACAAAAAAGTTTGTACGATTTAGAAAATCATATGTACAATTAAGAAAATATTTGTACAGCTTAGAAATTCCTTTGTACGATTAATAAATGGTTTTTACCATTTATAAACATGATAAATTCGTTTACACTTTAGAATTAAAAATTGTACTACATAGAAAATCGTTTGTACGATTTAAAATTATTATTTGTAGAATTTAGAATTCAAATTATTTGTACAAATTAGAAAAGATATCTTTGTACAATTTAGAAAATTGTTTGTACAATTTAGTCCTTTGCACGATTAAAAAAAGTTTGTTCAATTTAAAAATTCATTTGTTCACTTTAGATATTCTTATTACAATTTAAAACTTTGTTTGTGCGATGTTTAAAAATTCGTTTCTACAATTCAAAAATTCATTTCTAAAATTTATAAAAATCCATTCCTACTCATTAGTAATTCCTTTCTACGATTGAAAAACAAACATAGGAAATGCATAAATATACTAATGAATAAACTAGATCGCAAATTACACAAGGTTCGAAATGGTTCATGTGGGCCTAACGAGTAAATATTAGAGAGCAAATTATAGGAAAAAATTCTGAAAAAATGAAATACATACAAGATCGAAATCAGAGCAAATAGAGTTCTTATTATTACCTAGACTATCAAAAATAGTAGTGAAATGCATTTAATTTTCATCAAGGATGATAAGATAATCATACACGTGTTTATGTTCAATGGCCGATGCGAATTTACTCATTTATGGAATTTTTCATTCCCTAGCATTTCTTTTTACCGTCAACTACACAACTTGCAGTTATTGTAGTTTAGTAGCATTTCGAGAAACTGCTTACACTCTCCATTTTTACATTAGTAGGAATAAACATGTTCTGTCACTACCAAACGGATAATAGTGGCACAAATGCACCGTTAGAAAATAAAATGCAAGTCAGGGATAATCATATGCCCTGGATTAAATTTGTCAAAAAGTTTATTTGCAATCAGTGGTGTTGACATTTGTTATCCAAGATGTGAAAATTATGTCCACTTATATCTTGTACATGTACATGTAACATAAGCACATGATCTTGCATAGGTTAAATGATTTTAACAACTCCTATATCCGCCCAAGGAGGGTATTCATTTCATATATATTCATATTCTAAAAATTTTTTTAATAAAATGTTGCAAGCATCAGAAGAATAAAGGTAATGTCAGGTGAAATGTTCAGAATTTGCAATCTCCCTCTAACGACAATCAGACTGAAAAGGCGGAAGAGGAGGTATGTCTACTGGATGCCTGTCTGTACAAGTAGCCAGTTGTTGGAATCCCTGTACCTTAATTGTAACGAAAAAGATAGTCACACAGCATATTTTCTTTACTTGATAAATAAGCTCTAAAAAATAAATAGTAAATTTTAGACAAGTAAACACAACTTTCCTCAACAAAAACATAATGTGTTTTTCCTTAGCTGTTTGCTTATTGATTACATGAACCAATGCTTGATTATCAGTGTTAAACAAAATACATTTATTATCAAGGTATTTAGACCAGGTTTAAACAGCAAGAACAGTAGGATACAATTCCAAAATAGCTATATTCTGATATCTCCATCTTCTGTCCCTATTTCTGTGTAACCACTGACTACCAAGCACTGCGAAATATCAAAGATCCCCTGAAGCATTAGTATACAATTTTATTTCAGAAAAATTTAACAACCTATAAGCCAAAAAATGGTAGATTTATTGTAATTTGAAAGAAAACTCAGGCAAACATTTAGATCCTCTTTACCTTCTTCCGTCAATGTAATTTCACTGTGTTGTTTTTAATTCCAATCGTCAAGTCTACAAGTCTCCTAAGAAAAGACCTGCCAGGCAACACTACGTTACATGCAAAGGTCAATAAACCTATAATTGACTGCAACATATGGCCAAGACATATACATATAATTTTACATTTTTCTTCTGACTTTTAACTTTGCAAATTACACTAGATTGATGTTAAAGCACATTCTTAAAGCATGTGTAATCTTCGTGTGAAGTATCAAGAACTAATATTATAGCAGAATATTTAATTAATAATTAATATTAGATCATAATATTTTCGTGTTTTACTGCCAATGATCTCAAATTTGCTAAAATTATATTAGTCATGGTCATAATGTGCTCTGACATCATAAGTAAACTTTGTTAAATCTGAGATTTCAATACAAACTGATGACTCTTATAAGACAGACAGACAAAGCAATTCCCATAACCACCCCTCCCCCCTTCCCCTGCAAACTTCGTCTAATGAAAATGAAGTCAGTTAAAGCAAATATTTGTAATTGTCAAATTAAAGATGACAGACATATAATAAACAATGTTAATTAAACATGCAAACAGTATGAGACATTTGTGTTCTATGCTATGGTTAGCATATGATATAAATGTAGATTAAGTGGTAGAGAAAAAATTATTTGAAGGACATCGTCTGAACATGCATGTAAAACATAAATTTGTAGAATGGCATTTGGTAAAAAGGACATGATTTCATAATAGTTCATCTACATTTATTGTAAATGTATGTAAAAGAGCCATTAATAGAGTAAATACATAGCCTTTTCACACACGTGTAGACTATGTTTTTATTAATGTACGTGTAAGGAGTGGTTGATAATACACAAACTATTAACGTACGTGTAATGTGTGGTTCATCAAACATATGTAAACTATGCGTTAATTAACCTATCTTTATCGTGTGGTTGATCAAACATATGTAAACCATGTGTTCTTTAACGTACGTGTAACGTTTAGTAGAACATACCTTATGTGAAACGTACGAGAAACATATTTAACACACAGATGTAATCAACCGGACGTTTTACGTACATTGAGTGAAACATATGTTGCAAAGTATGTAAAACATGCGATTGAATGAAATGAATATGTTACATATGTTTCACATATGGTATATTTTACCACACGCTACTCACGTGTACATGGCAAACTTAGCTGTGTAAAGTAATATATAATCTCTTGTTTGACTCTCTCAAAAGATGGTGCATATTGTTTTCATCTATTTCTCTATAAATATGTTTCTAATCATACATACTACTAAATCAAATATATTGTTATATTCATAATATTTTCTCAACAAATATCAACTTTATTTAGAGATATATCAACTCCAAACTGTTCTAGCATCCCCCACTTACCAGAAACCCGGCGATGGCCCGGGTCCATCATCGTCCCAAGACACTGTCTTTCAGTCGTTGAAGGTATGTGGAAAAATATCAAGGAATTGGTCAGGGAAACTATTAAGAACCATGTCCCAATCAGATTGTTACTTCTATCAATCACGATAATAACAATATCATTTTACATGTTTTATTTATAAAATGTTAATTCAAATGAATAAACTTTGCTTAATCGGTGATGACGTGTATTTAAAATCCAATATGAATGTACCTATACTGCGACATAACTAGATGAAAGCACAATGCAAAGTACGAAGATACCTCTCTCCATTGCACGTTTCCATTTGAGAGCGTTTCATTTTTCTTTATATCATTTTTTTTTTCATAAAACTCTTTTTTGACAGAAAAAGTCTAAAACTCTCATACAGTATCAGAAGTACCTGATTATAGTTTACGAGAGATACCAAATTTAACATCACCGGTAAAGTAATTAGGGCACAGGTTAAATAACTGAAACTTCTCTTTCTATCATTTTTTTTTATTTACGAAGTTGTCTTTTCGGGCTTCTTGACAAATTGAAATTCACGAAAAATGCGTTAATTACTTACCAGGAACTATCACATGCAAATACAGTAAAAATATATGTAGTTTATATGCCTTGATAAACTATCAATTTTAGAAATTGCTCTGTAAACCATCAGTTAGATGCTGCTATAATATTATTATGTAACTGCTAAAAACAATCAATAAAGTGCATGTTTTTATATTTTTATAAATAATCAAGAAATATAGAGCTGAGTTAGAAAAATACTGGCATTCCTGTACTTTCTGTATTCCAGAAATTTACTAATAATTTGCTTTTTAATGAGATTATGATACATGAAACATATTTTTATGCTCTAGGATAAACCTTGGGTGGGAATGCACTGAATCATACTTTTTACTTTAAACCATTTCATATTTCAAAGAAAAAAATGGGCTTCTGAAGGACTGATGCCCCTGAATGGAACCCATGGCCGAGAATAAAGTTTCTCAAAAGTAGTCCAAAAGTGGGTCATACTGCAAGGTCAAAGTAATGAAGGTCAAAAATGTTTTATCCAAAGCACGTTCTGTCATAAGAATTATGCGCAAAATATGAAAGGCCTAACACCAATCATTAAGAAGTTATGGCCAAAGACAAGGTTTCTCAAAAGTAGGACAAAGTTCAAGACCTCAAAAGTCATGACATCCAAAGAAAGTCTGTCATAAGGAATACGTGTGAAGTATCAAATGAAGCCCTAACATCAGAAATTATGGCTTATGTTAAAAGATTTTCAAAGTAAGTAAATTCTAATGCCAAGATTATGAAGTCAAACATGTCGTGTACCCTAAAATAAGGTCTTGACACATGGAATACAAGAGGCCCATGGGCCACATCGCTCACCTGAGTAACTTTGGCCATGCTGTTCATTACCAGACTTCCCCCCTTGTAATACCTATTGTGGCCCCGCCCTACCCCCAGGGGCCATGATTTTAACAATTTAGAATCTACACTACCCCAGGATGCTTCCACATAAGTTTCAGTTTTTCTGGTCCAGTGGTTCTTGAGAAGATTTTTAAAGATTTTTCCTATATATTTCAATGTAAAACTTGGATTCCCTATTGCCCCCCCCCCCCCCATCCCCGGGGTCATGATTTGAACAATTTAGAGTGTACACTACTTGAGGATGCTTCCACATAAGTTTCAGCTTTTCTGGCTAAGTGATTCTTGAGAAGAAGATTTTTAAAGATTTCTCCTATATATTTCAATGTAAAACTTGGATTCCCTATTGTGGCCTCGCCCTACCCCCGGGGGTCATGATTTGAACAATTTAGAATCTACACTACCCAGGATGCTTCCACATAAGTTTCAGCTTTTCTGGCTAAGTGATTCTTGAGAAGAAGATTTTTAAAGATTTCTCCTATATATTTCAATGTAAAACTTGGATTCCCTATTGTGGCCTCGCCCTACCCCCGGGGGTCATGATTTGAACAATTTAGAATCTACACTACCCAGGATGCTTCCAAATAAGTTTCAGCTTTTCTGGCTCAGTGGTTCTTGAGAAGAAGATTTTTAAAGATTTTTCCTATATATTTCAATGTAAAACTTGTATTTCCTATTGTGGCCCCGCCCTACCCCCGGGGGTCATGATTTGAACAATTTAGAATCTACACTACCCTAGGATGCTTCCACATAAGTTTCAGCTTTTCTGGCCCAGTGGTTCTTGAGAAGAAGAGTTTTAAAGATTTTTCCTATATATTTCAATGTAAAATTTGGATTCCCTATTGTGGCCCCGCCCTACCCCCGGGGGTCATGATTTTAACAATTTAAAATCTACTCTATCCCAGGATGCTTCCAAATAAGTTTCAGCTTTTCTGGCCCGGTGGTTCTTGAGAAGAAGATTTTTTTATGACCCCACCCTATGTTTGTCTTTTCTTGATTATCTCCCCTTGTAAGGGGACTTGGCCCTTTATTTTAACAATTTAAACTCCCCTTCCCCCAAGGATGCTTTGTACAAAGTTTGGTTAAAATTGGCCCAGTGGTTCTTGAGAAGAAGTTGAAAATGTGGAAAGTTTACAGACGGACGGACGGACAGACGGACGGACAGACGGACGGACGACGGACAACGGGTGATCAGAAAAGCTCACTTGAGCTTTCAGCTCAGGTGAGCTAACAAGTATACAGTTGGAAAGTCTTAGCAACAAATGTTGAAATGTTATGGTCAAGGTTAACGTTGTTGTGGAGAAACATACGATATACAGACATACAGACAGCCCAAAACATATGTGCCTTCGAATCTTTAATTACAGGGGCATAAAATTCCAGGCTATAACTTTAGACTTCAAACTTGCAACATTATAGAAGGGGGTAAAGATGGGATCCACTGTAGCAAACACTTTGATTTGTCGTCCGAATTAAAATTATTGACGATGTAAAACTCTATATACATGTAGCTATTTTTAGCAATATGCAGGAAATAACACCCCTGCATTCTTTAGAGAAAACCAAACTCTGATTTGAAGTAATGTTTCTTTTAGATAAAGCAAAATTATTAACTTTCCAAGTTTATTGAAGATTTAATTATTTCTGAATTATTCTCCTAAAAATGCATCATCCTTTATTTGAATAAATTTAAATCATCTTCAATCAGGTTTTCTGAATTACGAAAGGAATATAGAGTAGACGACTTTCAATTACATGATAGTGTCCCCTGTATTTGTGGGCATTATAGGATATCAGAAGATGCCAATTTCAAGACATAAAAGGTATTAAATAGACTATTAATCGATCGTTTATAAAGAGTCTTTGTCTTTTCTGTTTTTTTTCAGCCAAGGGTTTAAAGAAAACAGAAGTGTATCGATGCCAAAAGAGAGGACTGCATCTGTAAAGGGTATATAAACCTTTAATTATTCAGCTGCATATATTCTTCATGTCAATTGGGAACTGAGAAACTATCCATAATGTTAGAAAATATGTTTAATGTGTGTAATCAGGTTATAGTTGATGCTAATATAGATAAAGAATTTTTTAGTGTAACGACTAATGTACTATTACATCATGAATAAATAACCAACAGATAGACTGAAGAAAGTGGTCTTAAAAATATACTTGTAATACACAGTGAATCCTCTTTAATCCAAATTATCCAGATGCTTCACTTTCCAGTTTGTAGAAAAACTTGTATTTGTTTGAATCTTGAACAAATCCTAACCAGAACAGAAAATCTGCCATTTTTATCCTGTCCTCTGCTTTTAACATGTCAAACGGCTCAGTGTACATAATCTTTCCTGGATCCTCTGATGTTCCTTTGTCTCCTGAATGTAAGCTCTCTGAATGTTCTTTTAACATTTTCAGGAGAACAAAAATCAACTACAACAGAAGGCATAGCATGTACTAATTGAAGATGAACGTTAAAAAAGAGGCCCATGGTCCACAATGCTCATCTGAGTAGCCTTTTCTCATCTGTTCTTCAGAGGATTGTATAAAATTTTAGAACTTTCTAACTGGGAAAAATTGTGACTCCATATAGTGGTCCAACTAATCTCTGAATTATTTTTTCAAGAAGGATGATTAAATATTGATATGACAAGCATGGTTATGTCTTTACGAAAATAGAGAAGATTTTATTCATGTTTTCATTTACATGCAGTGTTAAAAATTTGATCCCTAATTTTATGCAATCCTAACATATGGTACTTTGGGGGGGGGGCGGAGGGGGGCTTGAAAAGAAAATTTTGAAAGGTTTACTAAAAAGATATCTTTAAGAGTTACTACTGGAACATAATACATTTGTTTTAAATACCCATGAAGAAGTCAAAAAGAAATAAACGTCAAAAGTCTGTACTTTCTTTAAAGGAGATTAGAGTAAGCTACAGAGTTTAAAACCAAAATTGCAATTTAGTAATTTACAAAAAAAATGCATTTGATAAGGCCAAAAAAAAATTAATGAATAGTGTCTCGTTCACCGCTACATCAGGTCAAACACTGCCGCATTGATCAATTTTATTGATCTATTGAAAAAGGAAATAACTCATTTTTCTATTTTTCCAAGTTGAAAAGAAATTTGAGTTATTCCCCTTTTCATAAATGCAAATAGATAGACGTTTTTATTAGATAAACCATACATTTCTTGTTAATACAGTAATTTACGAATTAACTTTGTTTGGAATAACATTATTTAAAGTAGAATACATATTATAATTGATGTAAGAGAACAAAAAAGTAAGAATCGGATGATTTCATTCAATTTGTTGAACAATTGACATGAAAAAAATGGTATAACACCTGCTTCAAAAAAAAAAAAAAAAAAAAAAAAAAAAAAAAAAAAAAACCTGCCTGCCGCATTAATTTTTGAAATTTTTGGCCTGAGAAACTATCAATTATTTTTTATGGCCTAATGTATGTAGTAACATCTTTGTAAAATGACACTGAAACAAAAAAAAATCTAAATGTTCTTAGAATTGTTATATTATTTCGTATACTCTATTGTCACTCAATATATTGGTTCATTGAAAAGAATTCAAATTCAGAAGATAAGTAGTCCACGTAGAAAAAAGCCAAAATAAAAAAATAAAAATTAAAAAAAAAAAAGATGTTGAAGAACGTCAAAGAGCAGCAACTAGCACTACAATTTATTATTGCACATGGATAAACTTCAGGAAAAAAACTCGGAAAAATGTAGAGGAAGCGGTAAAGATGTCAAAAGTTAACAAATAATGATAATGTACTAATCTAAGATTTCTTGATTTTAATCCATTAATCCAAAAAGATTGCCACTGTCCCTGAATATTTTGAACAGCCCTCAAACACTGTAATAATGATGAAAATTATTGATACTTTTTTTAAAGAGGTTAGCCTGAAAAATGCAAAGCCTAGTCGTCTTCGGGCCCTTGATGCATATACTATACAAGGAAGCTTAAGCTTTCATACATTTTTTATCTTTTCTAGCAATTTGCCTGGTCCTGTGGCTCTTGAGAAGATTTTTAAATGACCCCACATTATTCAGTTCATATCTTTATAATCTCTCCATGAAATCAATGGAGAAAAACTTAATCCCCTTCAATATATAAAGCTTTGTGGCATGTCTGGTTGAAGTTGGTCCTGTGCTTCAATCTTGAGAAGAAGTTGAAACAGAAAACACATGACAGAAACAGGCACCCTTTGATCAGTAAAGCTCACTTGAGCCTTTAGTTAAGGTGAGCTAAATACAGATTAAATTTACTATTATCTTTTGTTTGTACTATGAAGGCAATTCTTACTTTTGTTTCCATGCAAAGGATGTCTAGAGAACTGGGATAGAATAAAGAGTATTTTAACTGGCCGAGTAGCTCTCCTCCAACTCGTCCCATAATGTCGTCTCCTACCAGCTGTCTTTTATTTGTTGCATCTTGATTTAATGGAGCTTTTCTTACCTAAAATTTAAAAAAACCATATCTGACTAAACCTTTTCTTCCGTTCAAAAGCACTTGTCAGGAAGTTCTTACTTGAAAACTAAAATATCTATCTTTGCATTAGTCCAAAATATCTAACATCAAATATCAAAATCGTGAAAAATGTCTGGAAAAGTAAGATATTTCGGACCTTAAACTTGGAATACATATGCTTAATAAGTGAAGATGGACTTTATACAATCATTTTAATTATTTTACTTGATAATAGTGAACTTATTACTATGTTTATTAAACCATGAAAGACATCTAATTGTGTAACAAATACAATGACCGAATAACGTAATTATTAATTAATTAATTTTATGAAAAATTATTATCTGCTAAAATAGATTGGCACATATTGTTGGTACAAGGAACAGTAATTTGTAATGTTATTTTGTAAGGGATTGGTCGGAAGAAAAAAAAACAAACGAACTCTTGGATACTTCGTAATGAAATTTGAAAGGAAATGCATAATTGCTACTTCTGCTACTATTTAGGAAGAATAAAACTGAAAAAAAGTGAGAAAAAAAACCTTAGAGCCAGACTTCTTGCCATGATTCAAAAGTCACTGCAGAACTCATGAATATCAGTAATAAATATACCTTGATTGGGGGACATTATCATGTGTGGGATCATTGTCAACAGACAGAACTACATGTACTGACAAGCGAAGGTACATGTAACAAGGTGGTCAATAGACAGCAAATAAAAATTACTTACAAAAATTTATATCCAGGACCATGTATAGATGCCCTATTTGCTGGGAAAACATACTTTAGAAAGTAAATTTCCCATCTCTTTTAAATATTTTGGCTTTCTAGAACCTTTTGGACTTATTTGCTCTTTTGATTTTAATTCGAGTTTTACAACCCTTTTGGACTTATGCAATATTTGGAGTTTAATATGACAAATTTTGTATATAGATTTATTCTGATGACATTCCAAGACTGGTGTTAAAAAACGTATAAAATTACTGTGATATATTAAACTTTATAATAAAAACTGAGATCTTTTGTAACAAATCTAGTGTTCTTTACAATGTAACATCTGCCTGCAGTTTAACATGATTGATTGATTATAATACATTTACATTCATATATCAACAAAATTTACCTCTATAATAATAAACAAGAGTTCTTCAAAACTCTTTCCGCAATGGTAATGATACATTAGATCAGGTGTATTCCTCACAGTGTGATTCTTAAAAGTAAAGTACCTCTCAAGTAAATATCTGAAAGGAAAAAATTATAATTATAGTATTTTAAAAACACAACTTAGATGAAGATATCAATTTTCAATGTAAATCGTTACATAGTGACAAAATTGGGAATTCTTTGGTACAAATGATGAAGAATTTTGTCACAAATTTTACAAAATTGGGAAGGCTACCCTACAGTACCTCCACTGATCATTCTGTAAGAAACCTTTAAATTGCGTTAAATCTGATATTTTTAAAATCCAACATCTATGCTTTTTTGGGTTTTTTTCTGAAAATTTCCTTTACATTCCCAAGTAAAATGGTAAATACCTATTCCAGCATCACCCAATTCCTAAGTGCCATAAATTGAACAAATATGAATTTGCATTACAAAGACTTTTTGCCTTACACACATATATTCCATTTAAAAATTTGATTAAATATTGTTGCTCCACAGACTACAGTTTGAATATATTTAAAAATGCACTAGGTTGGGTTAATTACATAATAACAGTTATTTAAGAAATGAATTTAATTTTTGAAGATTCATGAGGACATGAACTACGACACTTCACGCCGGCATATTTCATGAAGCGCGTTAGCGTTTCATGATAAATATGCCGGCATGAAGCGTTGTAGTTCATGTACCTCATGAATCTTCAAAAATTAAATTCATTTCTTATATTTACATTATTTTTTTCCACAATTTACGCCATTCAACTGTCATTTTTAAAGTAAAATGGTTTGCACTTTAGTTTTGACGTCAAGTACGGTATTATGACGTAACAATGGAGATATTCCTGCTCATCCATGGTAGTTCATGAGAAAATGAACAGTCTTGTAATTTGAAAAGAATCGTAAGGAAAAATATTTGGAAATGTAAATATAACATTATATACTTACCCTTCTTTCAAAAAGAATATCTTTCCAAATGATCTAACATAATGCAGGCATATGTTTTCAGTGGTGTGTGCACACCTTGTATCATCATAACAACCATGTGACCATTCTTGCCCTCCTCTTGACCTTTCACCTCTCCTTTTCCTTTTTCCCCTCTCCTTCTCTATAAAAGGATACTTTGGTTTTAGAAATTTTCCCATTTCCATCAATGCAAGAGTTTCCTGTGCAAAATCCCTCACAGCTACATTCAACAAAGTAACAGACTCCAAAAGAAATTCCTCTGTAGCAGGTTTCAAGGCACTGTGAAATTGTAACAGAACAGAAATATTATTTGATTCCCCTTATTTGCTTGTGTTTTTTCTCCATCAGCCATTTTTTGTTATGTCAACCTATTATTAGATTATATCAAATCTAATAGAGAAGTTGCACTATATTTAAAAGTTCTACCAATGGATTTTTCCTTTTGGCTGAAACATTCATGCCTTATATTCCTATAAGTGTATCCTAATCTGAAACAAACTCTTACTTAACATTATGAAAAGGAGAGTAAAAACTGAAAGTTTACCTTGTACCTTCATATGTCCTGACACTTAACAAAGCTCAACTCTTTAACAAAGAATCTTGCTTCAATGATTTTACATACAATATTTACCAAAAATTGTTTGTATAACTGGTCAGCAATAACATAGTAGCCACTGTGTCCCTAGGGTGCATGATTTGAACTTGGATCTGCTATCATTTGTTAAGGCCAAAATGAAATTATTGCTTGTCAGGAATTATTGCCTCCCACCTCACGGAAATGACATAGGTACTTGTGGACAGGACCCCCCTCCCCCCCAATATTCAACCCCGGGGATTTTTGGACATTTTTTTCACAAATTATATTTATTGCACTTATTCATCATGTGTTCCATAGGAAAAAATCGTGAAAACTCCGAAATAATCGTTCCACACAAAAATATCCCACTATACATAATCAGAAAGAAAGGTATGCCACTCCAGTTTGTTTATGCTGTACCCCCAATGGTCTTTCTGGGTTTAAAAACATGTATTTATTTTATTTTAACCTTAAATGTCGGTTCACACTGTCTCTACTTACATTTCTGTCTTAGTTCATGCTATTGGATTGACTCTGCATCTCGTAAGAATCCCATAATTTCTCCTTAAATAGCATTGCAATCGGTGCATTGAAAAATCCTTAGGTACATGCAACGGAAGTGCATAGAGAATATATTACCTATTATGATAACACCTGAGAAAGATTATTACGTCAGGCCAAAACTCTCTCGGACGTTATCATAATAAGTGATACATTCTTAGTGTACCTCCGTTGTGTTTACCTAAGGATTTTTCCTTGAAAAACTTACTTGTAATCAAAAAGTGCATCCATCTTTTTCCATGTCATTTCGATATTTTTCGTAACCTCCTTTTTAACGTTCTCTGTCTCTCTGTCTTTATGCTGAATTTTAACCAATTTTTCAATTTTTCTCATATCATATGAAAATGTCAAACTTTTTTCAAGTTGTTTCTTGAGAATGTTGGTAATTTTGCCGGGATCAGGAGTAAATTTTTTTCTCATTTCTAAAAGCATCCTTCACTTCTTCAATAAATTTTTCCAGAGGTTCTGGCATATCCTCATAAATGATATTTAAGTTCAAAAGATCTTTATAGGTCAGTTCGCTTGCTGAAAAGTTTCCTGAATTATAACTTGCAAGTCGACTCTTTAAGCAGTTTGAATCTGCTTCATCTTCATCCTCACTCCAAGTACTATACTCTGATGAACTTGATGGTGCATGTTTTTTTCTTCGCTGCATGGATGCCTTACAGGAGCTCAGTGTTTCATGTTCCATGTCCTTTTAGAAAGAAACAAGATGTCCAAGGGCCTTAATGGTCACCTGAGTACAATACAACAATTTAGAGGATCCATAAACTGATAAATGAAGCTTCATTGCTCAAAAGCAAGAAAAATAGTATAATGATTAGCATCAACAAAATAATTGGTCTAGTATCTATCTGTCCCCCATTTATCACTATTACCATGCAGACTATTTAACAAATTGTCTATTTTTTAACCCCATACTATTACTTCTCACATTGGCCTCTCTTGGCCTTTGAAGAACATTTAAAAAGATAAGTTATTTTTGTCTTATTTTTATTCATCTATTATTTCCAAGTCTATGTGATCATTAAAACCGTGAAAATACTTACAATAAATATTCTTGCATAATTCTCGTATTCTATTAACCTTTCAAATTCATGTTTACAGTGATTAATTATCAAAGGTTAATGGCAAAAGGGAATAACTTTGCTCTGCAGAATACAAGTTAATAGAGCCCTGGCCTGGACCAGAATGCATGACTAAATGGTCCAGGTGTCCAAAATTCTGGTAAAAATACTTTAATTTGCATATTAAAACTTCTACTCTGTTTGCCTCGAATTTGCCCAGAAGCATATAACATTTTCAAAGAAATGCATCTTCACTATATTATAAAATAAATAAAGCCCCAACCTTACACCAGAACATCTGACCCAGGGGCCATGAACTCACTTTCTGGAAGAAGCACCTTCGCTCATCATAACTATACACTTGTTTCTTTGCTTTATAACCAGTAGTAGAAAACAACATTTTGAAAGAAATTATGCATTTTCACTAAATTATCAATAGAGCCCCCCCCCCCACCCTTCACCAGAACCCCTGACCCAGGGGCCATGAATTTCAAACTTTTGGAAGAGTCATTCTTCCTTATCATAACCATGCACTTCCTTTGTTTGAATAATATGGTACCCAGGAGCAGAGAAGAAGATTTTGAAAGAATTTATGCATTTTACCTATATAATCAATAGAGCCCCACCCTAACAACAGAACTCTTGATCAGGGGGCCATGAGATTAACAATTTTGGAAAAGGCAACCATGCTCATCATGACTCATTGTCACTGTGTACTTAGTTAATTTAATATCCAGGAGCATAGAAGAAGATTTTCAAAGAATTAATGCAATTTTACTATATAATCAATAGAGCCCCACCCTAACACCTAAACCCCTGACCCAGGAGTCATAAAATTCACAATTTCTGAAAAGGCAGCCATGCTCATCATAACTATGTTCTTATTTACTTTATTTAATATCCAGGAGTGGAGAAAAGATTTTCAAAGAATCAATGCATTTTAACTATATAATCAATAGAGCCCTGCCCTAACACCAGAACCCCTGACTCTGGGGCCATGAAATTCACAATTATGGAAGAGGCACTCTTGCTCATCATAACTATGTACTAAGTTACTTTATTTAATACCCAAGAGTAGAGAAGATTTTCAAGTAATTAATGCATTTTTACTACATAATCAATAGAGCCCCACCCTAACACCAGGACCCCTGACCCTGGGACCATGAAATTCATAATTTTGGATGAGGCACTCTATGTACTTAATTACTTTATTTAATACCCTGGAACAGAGAAAAGATTTTCAAAGAATTAATGCAATTTTAATATATAATCAATAGAGCCCCGCCCTAACACCTAAACCCCTGACCCAGGATCCATGAAATTCACTATTTCTGAAAAGGCAGCCATGCTCATCATAACTTTGTTCTTAGTTAGTTTATTTAATATCCAGAAGCAGAGAAGAAGTTTTTCACAGAAATAACACATTTTCACTCTATAATCAATAGAGCCTCACCCTAACACCAGAACTATTGATCTAGGGCCCATTAAATTCACAATTTTGGAAAAGGCAACCATGCTCATCATAACTATGTACTTAATTAGTTTATTAAATATCCAGGAGCAGAGAAGAAGATTTTTAAAGAATTAATGCATTTTCATAATACAAGAGGCCCAAGAGCCTTATCGGTCACCTGAGGACAACAATTTAGAGGATCCATAAACTGAAAAATGAAGCTTTGTTGCCTAATAGCAAGAAAAATACTACGATTATGATCGACAAAATAATTGGTCTAGTATCTTTCTATCTGTCCCCCATTTATCACTATTACCATGCAGACTTTTAATAAAATGTCCATATTATTACCTCTCACATTGGCCTCACTTGGCTTTTGAAGAACATTAAGAAGATAAGTTATTTTTGTTTCATTTTTATTCATCTATTATTTCCAAGTCTACCTGATTATCAAAACTATGAAAGTACTTTTTGTATTATACAATTAATGTTCTTGCATAATTCTCTTATTGTATTAACCTTTCAAATACATTATCCACAGTGATTAATTATCAAAAGTGAATGGCAAAGGGAAATAATTTCACTCAATAGAATACAAATTACATGTAATAGAGCCCTGACCAGGACCAGAACACTTGACTAAATGGTCCAGATGTTCAAAACTCTGGTAAAAATACCCTTGCTCATTAAACTTTTACTCTGTTTGCTTCCAATATGCCCAGGACCAGAGGAGATTTTCAAAGAAATAATGCATTTTCACTATTTAGCACGGCCCTACCCTAACACCAGAACCCATGATCTTGGGTCAAGAAAATTTACAAACTTGGAAGAGGTACTCTCATCATCATAACTATGCAATTTGTTGAAGATTTTCAAAGAATTCACACATTTTCACTATATAATCAAATAGAGCCCCCCCCCCCCTTTAGAGAAACAACAGAACTCCTGGGACAAGATTGAAAAATTTTGTAAAAGCATCCTTGTTCATCATAACTATACACTTAGAAATTATGAATTTTCACTATATAATCAATAGAGCCCCCCCCCCCCTTCATCAGAACCCTTGACCCAGGGGCCATGAAATTCATAATTTTGAAAGAGGCAGCCATGCTCTTCATAACAATGTACTTAGTTAGTTTATTTCATACCCAGGAGCAGAAAAAAAGATTTTCAAAGATATAATGCATTTTCTCTATATAAACAATAGAGCCCCACCCTAACGCCAGAACCCCTGATCCACGGGCCATGAAATTCACAAATTTGGAAGAGGCAGTCATGCTCATTATAACAATATACTTAGTTTATTTCATACCCAAGAGTAAAGGAGATTTTCAAAGACATATTGCATTTTCACTATATAAACAATAGAGCCCCGCCCTAACGCCAGAACCCCTGACCCAGAGGCCATGAAATTCACAATTTTGAAAGAGGCACCTATGCTCATCATAACTATGTACTTAGTTAATCTATTTAATACCCATGAGTAGAGAAGATTTTCAAAGATATAATGCATTTTCATTATATAATCAATAGAGTCCCGCCCTAACACTAGAACCCCTGACCCAGGGGCCATGAAATTCACAATTTTGGAAGAGGCAGTCATGCTCATTATAACTATGTACTTAGTTAATCAATTAATACCCTGGAGCAGAGAAGAAAAATTTCAAAGATATAATGCATTTTCACTAATATATAATCAATAGAGCCCCGTCCTAACACCAGAACCCCTTAACCCCGGGGCCATGAAATTCACAATTTTGGAAGAGGAAGCTATGCTCAACATAACTATGTACTTAGTTAGTTTATCTAATACCCAGGAGCAGAGAAGAAAATTTTCAAAGATTTAATGCATTTTCACTTTATAAACAATAGAGCCCCCGGCCCGCCCTAACACCAGAACCCCTGACCCAGGGGCCATGAATTTCACAATTTTGGTAGAGGGCTCAATTCTTATTACAATCATGCCAACAGTTTGACTGCTTGATGTCCAGGAGTAAAGAAGAAGATTTATAAAGATTGCATCAATTTTGATGGTTTTAGCCCCAACCCTCAGGCCCCAGGGTCAGGGACCATGAAATTCACAACTTTTGTTCCCCTTTACCCATAGTTGCTATATACCAAATTTGGTTGAAATTGGTTGCTATATACCAAATATGGTTGAAATTGGTTGAGCGGTTTCAGAGAAGAAGCTGAAAATGTTTAAATGTTAATGCACGACGGACGACGACGGACAAAAACAGATAGCAATAGGTCACCTGAGTGACTCAGGTGACCTAATAATCAATAGAGCCCCACCCTAACACCAGAACCCCTGACCCTGGGGCCATGATATTCACAATTTTGGAAGAGGCTCTCTTGCTCATCATAACTATGTTCTTAGTTACTTTATTTAATACCCAGGAGCAGAGAAAAAGATTTTCAAAGAATAATGCATTTTCACTATATAATCAAAAGAGCCCTGCCCTAACACCAGAACTCCTGACCCTGGGGCCATGAATTTCACAATTTCGGAAGAGGCACTCTATAGACTTGCTCTTCATAACTATGTACTTAGTTAGTTTATTTAATACCCAGGAGCAGAGAAGATTTTCAAATAATGCACTTTCACTATATGATCTATATAGCCCCATCCTAGCACCAGAACCCTTAATCTGGGGCCATGAATTTCACAATTTAGGTAGAGGGTTCTATGCTTATTACAATCATGCTAACAGTTTGACTGCTTGATGTCCAGGAGTAAAGAAGAAGATTTTGGAAGATTGCATTATTTTTGGTGGGTTTAGCCCCATCCCTCAGGCCCCAGGGGGGCAGGGACCATGAAATTCACAAATTTTGTTCCCCATTACCCATAAATGCTATATGCCAAATTTGATTGAAATTAGTTGAGCGGTATCAGAGAAGAAGCTGAAAATGTTTAAATGTTAACACACAGTGCACGACGCACGCCGATGGACGAAAACGGATAGCAATAGGTTACTTGAGTAAGTCAGGTGACCTAAAAATCCACATCAGAAATTTATATCTGAACAACAGGCATGTGGGGAATGACAATCATCCAAATAACCCTGTTTTTGGAAATGTTGAAGATTACAGCAAAAATTATATATGCCTTTCCTTGATGATCACCTGCGTGCATTAAGTTTCTTAACGTGCTTAACCTATGGTCACTTTGGCCACACACAGGGCTTAATTCTGGATTCCAGAAACAATTTTTTTTTTACTTTGATGAGGTCTTTATAATCATTATAGAATCTATGCAGTTTATCTTTGCTTGTCTGCTGGAAGTTACCCAACTGGGGAGCCTGAATCATGAATCAGGAGTCATGCAATTAATGCTTTGATCATGTTGATATATGCATTTCATGCTAACAGGTTGACTGTTATATTTTTTAAACATGTTAAAGGCTGCATCCATTTTGGTGGGTTTTGCCATACCCCTTAGACCCTTGGGAGACAGAGAGTGATTTTAAACAAGCTAGGATTGAATTGATTAAGCATGTTCTAAATGTGCTTGATATTATGTAAGTATATACACATGTATGTAGCAAAATCTCTAGCAATGTACTTAATTTAGCCAATGCTGCCTTCCGCTAGAGGTGCTAAACAGGATTCACAACCAAAAGTAAGGTAACCTTTACAGCATATCGTACAATCATAAGCAAAGATTTTTTTAAGTAAGCTCAAATAAAGAGAATAACAATTTACTTTCCGCTTCAATCAGAAACAAGAGGCCCATGTGCCACATCGCTCACTTCAGCACTTTTGCTAGGAAAAAGCAGATATAGGTTCAGTAGTTCCAAGTCAATCAGAAACAAGAAGCCCATGGGTCACATTGCTCACTTAAGCACTTTTGCTAGGAAAAAGGAGAAATCGGTTCAGTATTGAAAAGTTTAAATATTAGTGGGGGGGGGGGGAGGAGGAGGGGTTGTGTATGATTTGAACAAACTTGAATCTACACTACCTGAGGACTAATAATGGCATTTTCCATTCTTAAGAAGAACATTTTGATTGAAATATACAATTCCTTTTTATAGATATCATCTATAACAGTTATGGCCCGTCTATACTCTTGAGAGGTTATGATTTTTTACAAATCTGAATCTACATAACCTTAAATGATTCTATATTATTATGATTAATCATGGCTTTGCTGTTCTCGAGAAGATTTTTAAAGATTTTTCCTATGTATTCCTATGCAAAACTTTGATAACCCATTGTGGCCCAAACCTACCCCTGGGGATTATGATTTAAACAAATTTGATTGCACACTACTGAGGATGCTTCCATATAAATATGACAGTAACTGATCATGGCTTTGCTGTTCTTGAAAAGACCAATTTTAAAGATTTTTCCTGTATATTCCTCTGTAAAATGTTGATTCCCATTTGTGGCCCCATCCTACCCCCGGGGGTCATGATTTAAACAAACTTGATTCTACACTACTGAGGATGCTTCCATATAAATATGACTAATCATGGCTTTGCTGTTCTTAAGATGAAGATGATTTTTTAAAGACTTTTCCTATGTATTCCTATGAAAAACTTTGATCCTCCATCGTGGTCCCACTCTACCCCCGGGGGTCATGATTTGAACAAATTAAAATCTACACTACCTAAGGATGATGCCATAGAAGTTTTATATTTTCTAGCACAGTGGTTCTTAAGAAGAATATATGTAAAAGATGCCATTAATTTTCACGATTTATAATTATTTCCCCTTGGAAGAAGATGTGGCCATTTATTTAAAAAACAAAAACAAAAACAAAAAAAAAAACTTGAATTCCCTTTACCCAATAATACTTTGAGGCACGTTTGGTTAAAATTGGCTAAGTGGTTCTTGAGAAGAAGATGAAAATATGAAAAAGTTTACAAAGACAACAACAATGATGACAGACAACAGACAAATTTCGATCAGAAAAGCTCACTTGAGTCTTCGGCTCAAGTGAACTAAAAAAAAATGGTATTCTCTCTAGACGTCACATTTGCTTTTGTGGTATTATACTTCGTGAGAAGTACACATTCAGGTACATAGATGTATTCAATCTACAAGATTTATCTTTTCTGGTCCAGTTTTTCTCGAGAAGCTTTTTAAATGACAAAGGTTGCTGGACACACTTCATTCAGAAAACCTCCGTTGAGATTTTGGTGGAGATAAGCTAGCTATAGTAAGCAGGCAGACACCAGTGAGACTGACTTTGAAAAAACTTCAACAGTAAACCCTCACCTTAACCTCAGTGAGCTTATAATCATAAAGGTTCAGATGCGAAATAGTTTACCCTTCAAAAAGAGTGTTGCTATATTTTGAAAATATTGTTACACTGGAACGGAAAAAATAATATAATTGAACAAATCTGAATCCCCTTCACCCCAGGATGTTTTGTGGCAAGTTTGGTTGAAATAGGCCCAAGTGGTTAACTGTTATGGAGAAGAAGTTCAAAATGTCAAAAAGTTTACAAATGTACTCGACACTAGAGAGACAGACACACAACTACCACTCTTTGAATAGAAAAAAAGCTAATGACCTTCAACTGACCTTGTTCTTAAAATAAATCGATCAAATTAAATTTTTTCACGTATCACTTAGTAATCACTTAGTAATGTCTTCTTGAATCTGTGAAAATTTGGTTAAATTTTAAATAAAATGAATTTGAAAAAGAGTCCCTCCATAAGCCTTTGTCTAAGGTTACTCACTTAAATCTTTGTCTAAAGTTAGCTGACAAACCCATTATTATTACCGAGCTTGCATCTTTATCCTCTTTAAGATCACTTGCTGTCCTTTTCCGACTTCTGTCTGCTTGTGACGGTACATATTGTCGTTTTGTACATATTGTCGTCGGCGACAATATGTACCTACCCTCACTGCACATACTGTCGTCCAACGGTACATATTGTCGCCGGATGAAAAGTTACACATGTACATATTGTCGCTGGCGACATTATGTGCCTCACCCTCACTGTACATATTGTCGCTCCACATATATTGTTGCTTAAAGATTCCTTTTGTTGTTTTTTAGTAATTTTGTGAATGTAATTGGTGTGTGAATCACACTGACGTGTCTCGTATGTTATTTCATGCAGCGTGTTGTGACAGTACATTTTGTCGTCCTGTTCATATTGTCGCCGGCCACAATGTGTACCTACCCTCACTGCGCATACTGTCGTCCATCAGAACATGTCATAGGACAATGCATGGCAATGCTCCATGTACATATCATTAATCATTGCTTTGCTCTTTCTGAGAAAATAATTTCCATATACATGATTGTATTCATATATAATTTACTTCTGGTTATAACACGGTATTTGATTGGATAAAAAATTTACTTTATATCGTATAAATTGGGTTGCCTACGTCACAATGACTTGCGTCAAAAACGTATCGATCCGCCTTACTTTACATTTAAATTTTGTACAACCTGAAGTCATTTTTTAAGGACAATAATCTTTTTTCTTACACTAAATGAATGAAAATAAAATTATAAGGAATGAATTTAATAGCTACCCAATTTATACGGTATAAAGTGGGTTGGAACAGTTTACGCTTTTATTTAAACCGCTTCGCGGTTTATAAAGCGTAAACTGCCCCAACCCACTTTATACCGTATAAATTGGGTAGCTATTAAATCCATTCCTTAAGTAAAACTTTAATCGCCCATTGTGGCCCAATGTACCCTAGGCCCGGTTTGATTTGAAGATACTTGAATCTGTACTACCTGAAGATACTTCCATTTAAACATCACTAATCACGGGCCTACTGCTGCTTCTCAGTGGCGGATCCAGAAATTTCAGAACGGAGGGGGTGGGGGTGAGCGGCTCAGTATTGTTTTTGAAAAGCAAAAAAGAAGTCATTTGTATGTAAAGGTGTGTTACTGTATATGCTAAATAAATTATGAAATTTTAGCTATAGACTAAATTGAGAGTATAATTATTATACAATTTTTTACCAAAACCACAAAAAAATCAAACCGCCAAGAGGGGGTTGAGAAGGGGGGGGGGGCGTTGCGCCGGTGCTTCATCTGTCTTTGGTTTTTTAGAAGATTTTCTGTATATATTCCTATGTATAACTTTGATTACCCATTGTGGACTTATCCTACCCATGGGGTTATGATTTTAACAAAATTAATTTTATTTTTGTTTGTTTGTTTGTTTGTATGTATAATGTCCCTCTCGAGTATTTTTCATTCATATGGAGACGTGACCACTTGCCGGTGGAGGGCTGCAAATTTATACCTATACTTGACACACAGGGTTATTGAGGGATCTTTTCCGTGCCAGCACCTCAAAATTGAACGTACGCTATGTAATGAATCTTTCACATTACTATCTTCTGACCCAGTAGTTCTTGGAAAGAAGATTTTGAAAGATTTTTTTTTTCAAATATTCTATGAAAAACTTTTATCACCTTTTGTAGCCACACTCTTCCCCCTAGGGACATGATTTGAATTAAACTGAATCTACACTTCATAATGAACTTTTCACATAAGTTTCAATTTTTCTGACACAGTGGTTCTTGTGAAGATTTTTAAAAGATGTCACTAGATTTTCTGAACTCCTTCCCTTGAAAGAGGACATGGCCCTTCATTTGAACAAACTTGAATCCCCTTTATCCAGGATACTTTCAGACAAGTTTAGTTGAAATTGACCCAGTAGTTTTTGAGAAGAAGCTGAAATTGTGAAACGTTCACAGACGGACGGACGGTCAGACAAAATGTTATCAGAAGAGCTCACTTGAACTTCCAGTTCAGGTGATCTAAAAATTAACCCTAATACCAATTATATCGGCACATGATTGTATATATAAGAATAACGCAAAAAATAATTTTCAAATCATCATTACTACTGAACAAAAAAAACCCTAATACATTACATGTATTCAATCTCCATGTATATATTAAGAAAAAAGAATAGGCTGACTTATCATATATCTGATGAATTACGGTATCTTGACATATATGTATCATAGTGATGTACGTCAATTCTGGACAAAATTTTTTGACCAAAAAGTTTTCTTCCTACAGTATTGCTAGTAATGCTGTCTGTCTCCTCCGTGTGTGTGTGTGTTTGTCAATCTCTTTTTCCTTTCTCAAGTAAATATTCGTCAAAACAATATATCGACGACAATATATGCCGACCTTGACTGCACATATTGTCGCCGACGACAATATGTGCCGGTGCTTGACTGTACATTTTGTCGTCCATTATGCAGGAGGAAAATAAGGCTCGTCTCGGTACATATTGTCGCCGGCGACAATATGTACCGATGGACGACAATGTGTGCAGTGAGGGTAGGTACATATTGTCGCCGACGACAATATGTACAAAACGACAATATGTACCGTCACACTGCTTCATTTGTCTCAGGTACCTTAAGAGACATTGGTTATCTACAAAATTATATAACAAATTTAATGCCTAATCATTAATTAATGTCAACCTTATACACAAAGGCATTATAGTATTTTTTCACTCCAATTTGTTAAGTCATGTATTGAAATAAAACATGAAAATATATTTCCTTAGATGTTGAAGCACATGAGTTTGTTCACGTATTGTGCTTTGCATGACAAGCTTCACATTTTGTGAAAGTGCAGAAAAGGGAGAAGAGAAATCAAAAAATGGCCAGTGCAGGATTTTCTGACTGATCAATCAACCTGCAAACTTTTACATGAAAATACACAGTCCAATCCATTAGAAAACAGGCCGTTGGCCACATTCAGCTGTTCCCAGCACCTAGGGTAATATATTCTGGTGTATTGACTGATCAGACATGAAATAACTGCATACTATATGAGTAATAAATAGTGTTGATACTAAGGAGAATCATGCTTAAATTTGCACTATACAAGATTTTCAGATCAATATCATTACACTGTAAAAGAATTGTGAATCATCAGAATGGAGTCATCCTTACCTTAGCACACGTGTCTGGATAAAAATGAGACGGCTACTGATCGTTTTTATTGTAGTAAATAGTTCCCTGTCCTTCCCGTGTTTCCCACAAGACGGTGAAGACCATGTCAAGCTGCACGTCAATCGGGATCGGAATACCAATATTTGCTTACTGTATGTAATTTCGGTTTGCCGTTTATAATTTTTATTTTTATTCCATATGATATGATATCTGCGTAAACTGGACGTTAAGATCATGGCCAGTTTAAGAAAATTTTCTGCTCACCTGCTCAGAACACGAATATGTCATCCAATGTTGCTTGACCGATGTGACAGTTACAAGTATAAATCGGTTACACCTGTAAAATATCTGACAAATTCTGTACAAGGAAATCAACAGTCTTACACATTTAATATGTCAAAGGTAATTATGATTGATAAAAATATTAACTTGTTCCATTGTAAAATGTTCTAGTTGTAAGTGTATAAACTCCAGATTTATTTGATTTTAGAGTTATTTTCACAGGCATTTGTTCCGTAAACGGGGCACCCCTACTTATTTTACATGTAGTAGGGGTGCCCCGTATACGAAACAAGTGTCTGTGGTTATTTTGCAAAATTATATATAGTGTTTGTACCTTTTAATTATAGTTAGTAAATTTGATTTAACTGATTAGTGGATAACTTGATTTTTTCTCATGTAAATTAAAGGTACTAAACTTTAATTATGATACATGTATCTTTGAATTGCTACCTCTGTACATTTATGACTGAAATTCTAAAAATATTTTATTTTATTTATTCATTTCTTTATTTTTGCCTGCAACACAATGATAACAACTAAATATAATCTCTTCTTTTTGTGAACAGAATTATACAATAAGTAGACCTCTCTTATCTGATGAGGTTAAACAGGTCTGGGCGGCCTCCGTTTTTGGAGGATAGCTAAATTCAATATGGCTGCCGAAATTTTTACCATATATGGAAACCGCGTTGCATTGTGGGATAGTTTATCCTCCGATTTCAGAGGATAACACAGGTAATTTTCAAACACCTCGTGCCTACCTTTAATCAAAAAGTGCAAGCACCAGAGTACATGCAAATAAAAGTTCAAACATTAAACTATCGATTGTATGTGGCGATTTGAGATTCTAAGTCTAGATATTTTGCAATTTATTTTCAAAGTTAGCACTTTTTGCGCTCCACTATTACTGAATATTTCTTGTTATTTGTTTTATTTTTTATGATTTTTCTCTATTTAGACAAATAGAAAAGGACTTTAATGTTTCTTTTATATTTTCTTTTAATTAAAAAAAAAGGAAACAAAAAAGGAAACGCACATTTTAAACGTATTTAAAACGCAAAATATACTCTGCTTTATAATTTAAGCAAATAAAAGTATAAATGTATTGAATGAATTATTAAAAAAATAGATAAATAAATTGAATAGCATAAGTAAATAAAATAAATAATTTGACATGTTTACTAAGAAATTAACATATATTCATACAGCCATGTGTATACATAAACAAATAAAATATTACAAAGTGATGTGCTTAAGAATTATTAAATGAAAGAAATAATAAATTATTAAACTTAATTTTTCAAAAAAAATTGTTTATCAAAATTTCTAAACTGCTTATCACATAATTACGGTACTGGAAAATCAGCTGGTTCAGATAATTAACCTCAGTCACAGGCAGGTAAGTGCAATATTTGTTTTCCAAGCTGTATACCGAATAACTGATTGACGGCAATTACAAAAATATAGTTATATTAATTTAATATCTGGAATTACATGTATCCATCATCATATGAAATTGTACCTTTTATTTGTTTTATTTCGAAATCAGCGTACGGTTCATAAATGCAAGAGTTGCTGTTATTTGTTTGGTTAAGAGTTAACTGCCCTTAGTTTTGAAAATTCCGGTAGGTGGCAAGACTGCTATCCTCTGTTTTCAGAGGATAAAATCTATCCTCCAAAAACAGAGGCCGCCTAGACCTGTTAAAAAGGCCCAGGGGGCAAAGAGGATGGGGGAACCAACCATTTTCTCTAAGATTGTCGATAAGTCAATCCCAGCAGATATCATATATGAAGATGAACTGGTTTGTTTAGCTTTTTTGCCATACATGTATATTGACAGATGTAACTCGTACCAGAGACTCAACTCAGTCAAGTGAGCTTTTCTGATGAAATTCTGTCAGTCTGTCTGACTGTATAGTTTGTTAAATTTTCTTCTTGACTTTGGGTTACTGCAGAAAAAAATCAATTAGATCCATGTCCAGCAGTCCAAAATTTATCTTTGCTCAGGCTTTGCTTAAAGAGATTGCGGCAGTCACTAAAACTAAAATCTAAGGTTCATTCGTAGTTATCAACGTTATCAGTAATAGAGATTGTACTACTCCATTTTGAAATTGTATTTTAGGAATAGGTAGTTTAAAAAAAGGTCAGTTACATGAAAGTCGAATCTTTGATTGCATGATTGCAGAGATTTGTAACATTAGAAGGAAAAAAAAATAGTTCAAGACAGACAGAAACCAGAGAGTCTGTAACTATCATGGTAACTATGAATGTCCAAGATACAGTTTATCTGAAGCATGTACTTTGTAGCATAATTAGATTTATTTTATTGAATTGATAAAGATGATAATCATACTATGATTTGATTTCTCTGATTGTTTTATGTTCTGCTTATTTCTGTAATTCTATTTTTAGTGTATGGCTTTCCGAGACATTTCACCACAAGCCCCAGTGCACTTTTTAGTGATTCCAAAGTCCCCAATACTAGGAATCAGTGATGCAGTCATACAGGATAAAGAGGTCAGATAACTCATAGTTTACACTAGTGAAATTTTACAATATGTTCATCATTATGTATTATTAGCTCACCTGAGCTGAAGGCTCAAGTGAGCTTTTCTGATCAAAATTTGTCCATTGTCTGTCGTTGTTGTTGTCATCGGTGTCGGCGTCGTTGTAAACTTTTCACAATTTCATCTTCTTCTCCAGAACCACTGGGCTAATTTCAACCAAACTTGGCACAGAGTATCCTTGGGTGGAGGGAATTCAAGTTTGTTCAAATGAAGGGCCACGCCCTCTTTCAAGGGGAGATAATTACAAATTAGTGAAAAATTAATGGCATCTTTTAAAAATCTACTTCTCAGGAACCACTAGGCCAGTAAAGAAGAAACTTATGTGGAATCATCCTCAGGTAGTGTAAATTCAATTTTATTCAAACCATGACCCCCGGAGTTAGGGGGGGGGGGGGGGGCACAATTGACAAGCAAATTTTTACATAGGAATATATAGGGAAATCTTTAAAAGTTTTCTTCTCAAGAAACAGCAAAGCCATGATTGGTCATATTTATATGGTAGCATCCTCAGGTAGTGTAGACTCAGGTTTGTTCGAATCATGACCCCTGGGGGTAGGGTAGGGCCACAATGGGGGAGCAAAGTTATACATAGTAATACATAGGAATTTTAAAAAAAAAAATCTTCTCAAGAACATCAAAGACATGATTGGTCATATTTATGTGGTAGCATCCTCAGGTAGTGAAGATTCCAGTTTGTTCAAATCATGACCCCCAGGGGTAGGGTGGGGCCACAATGTAAGAAAAAAGTTGAACATAGGAATATATAAGAACAATCTTGAAAAATCATGCTCTTAAAAACCAGAAAGCTAAGATTGGTCATATTTATATGGTAGCATCCTCAGGTAGTGTAGATTCAATTTTATTCAAATCATGACCCCAGGGGGTAGGGTGGGGCCACAAAGGACGTGCAATGTTTTACATAGGATAAATACGAAAATTCTTCTCATGAACAGCAAAGTCTTGATTTGCCATTATCTATTTGGAAGCATCCTCAGGTAGTGTAGATTCCAGTTTGTTCAAATCATGACCCCCGGGGGTGGGGCCACAATGGTCTAGCAAAGCTACTTATAGGAATACATAGGATTTTTTTTAAAAAAATCTTCTTCTCAAGAACAGCAAAGCCATGATTAGTTATATGAAAGCATCCTCAGGTAGTGTAGATTCAGATTTGTTCAAATCATGACCCTCTGGGGTAGGGTGGGACCACAATGAAAGTTCAAACTTATAGGAAAAAAGCCACAGTTTAGCAAAGAAATGTATAAGCATCCTTAGCGTTAAATCAAGTTTGTTCAAATCATACCCCCTCCTTTTTAGGGGTAGTTCGGGGCGACTTATGCATTTATACTTCTCAAAACTGAACTTATTTCTGCTTATTTCCTAGCCACAGTGCTCAGGTGAGCGATGCGGCCCATGGGCCTCTTGTTTTATTATTATAAGGTAGTAGGAGGTGTACCTTATTCACCTTGTATGTTTGTCTGTCTGTATGTCAGTCTTCTCAAGGTTTGGCTCAACATGGATATCAGTTTCTGGATTATCTCACAAGTTAAATAAGCCACCTTATTGTGCTGATACATGTATGGTACATCTACTGAAATTTTACTTGTAATATAATGCAAGCTCCTTATGCTGCATCTGACCTACATTTTATAAATGCTTCAGTGACTAGTTATGAAGTTAAGAGTTAAGGCCTGTTCCTGGCTTATTACCAGACGGTGGTAATAATATTAAATTAGCACTCATGGCAGATAATTAAGGTCTTCCGTTTCCAACGGAAGACCTTCTACTGATTGTGATGATTAAGATTATTCTTATTATTCTTTTTTTTTTTCCTAGACGCCAACTTTGAAGCTTCATATCTTCCTCATTTCTGAACGGATTTTGTTCAAATTTTCAGAGCTTTTAGACTTTACAAAACACTCTCAGAATACTGTAATACAATTTGGAAATTACCTTCTGTTCACGAGTTATTCCCCTTTGATTGAAATTTTTATGCCTCTGGTTTCCAGACAAGGATCGGAAACTGTAATAATTGGAGCACAATACCATTTGAAATTGAGAAGAAGAAGCATTGAAGTTGTGCACATCGGTTTTTCTTTCTTGATTTTTGCATTAAAAATGGCGCTAGAGAGGGGTCAAAAGTTAGAACGCAGAAAAGAGCAAAAATTTTGACATATTTTCCTTTATATCTTTAAAACTAAAAATAATTTGTTAAAACATGTAGAATAAAAGTTGTGCATAATTCCAAGAGCTTTCATTTGATATCATTTAAAAGGGGCTGGCCCCTAAAATTAGGGAACTAGAGCCCTTGAAAGTTTTCGATTTATAACTCAAAAACGGTAAATATTTCGATATGGCTTTCGGAATTAAAGTTGCTCTTTAACACATTATTGATCTCATAAAAATGTTGTTTTGTTCGAGTATTGCGTAATATGTAGGTAAAAAGCAGGTCCCGTAAACAGGTAAGCGTTTTCAATCGGCAAGTAAATCAGAACTCTTCATGTGTATAACTTAAACAAACTTGCTATAAATAATATACCCTACTGTATTTAATGTTAATTTTCTTCTAAATAAGGTTTTAAACGTGTTCTGTGGTTCGTTTATAAATTATTTTTTACAACTTTCTTTTCTTTTTTAATTTAGTTTTAAAGGGAACAACGTCTTCAAATAAAGGAAGGAATTAAATGTATCTATATAACTATGTAAGTAATATTAAACTTTAAGCATCGAATAATTAATGATCATTAACTGTACGCATTTTATGTTCTCCATGTTCACCTAGATGTTTTTAGTTATGTAACACAACCCGCGATCCCACGTTGCCGAGGTCACCATCGACCAGCCACCTGTGGTCATAAGCCATGTAAACAAAACAAATATCTGTGAAGACTGTGATCACGTTTTAAATCCATCGTGTAGAAACAACGACTAATGAAACATTGTGTTTTTTTTTATTTATTATATATTGAATCTTTAAGATAACTTAATCTCATCTTTGATTTAATCTTAATTTCAAACACTAGTGCATAAAATCATTTCGAATTTTAATCGCTTTTACCGGTCTGTTCACTGTCGACACAGCAATACGATTTAAAAAAAAAAACAAAAAAAAAAAACCAAACAATTTATTTCTCTGTCCCGTGTAATTGCATCTTTGATTTAATCTTAATTTCAAACACTAGTGCATTAAATCATTTCGAATTTTAATCACTTTTACCGGCCTGTTCACTGTCGACACAGCAATACGATTTTTTTAAAAAAACAAAACAAACAATTAATTTCTCTGTCCCGTGTAATTGTATTCTATTTCAATTGTAATTGAAAAGGTGCTAAGGCAAATAATTGCAATTAGTGATGGAAGTATTAAGTATTAATACTTGTGTAAAGTATAATTTTTACTATCAGTCTCTTAATTGTTTCTTCATTTAATTTTTCATTAAATATTAAACTATATACATCAAATAATACTTTTAAACATACAATAATTCACGCCTTCTTACAGCACAGTTTACATTCTGCTCTGTCGCTTTGTAACCCAGTCTTCGTGCACACGTGGCCGCAGAGAGCCGGGGTCATATCGGTGTTAAAATACATTGTGTACTCATAGTGATTAATGGAAAATTGGGTTTGAAATCATTTCGAATCTTACATATTATTTTATTTTACTCTACCTCACACTTATTTTTATCAATCCTTACCACCCGTGCATTTATTCATTTCAAGTTTTACGCATTTTAATTGCCGACTTAACCATTAAGTTTGCAATAATTTATTTTTCTGTCTCGTGTTTTAAACTACATGTACACATGCATGATAATTGTAAGTGAAGGTGACTTTTTCAATTCTCGGCATCCTCACAATGTCAAGGTATTTCGGAACCTTAATTGACATTGTGAGGATGAATTCTCGGGAAAATCGAAAAGTTTTACGGATACATACATACATGCATGCATGCAAGTACAGAACATGCTCTTTTTATAAGCACGATCATGAATTTGAATGTACAAGTGTACATGTATATGCAAGAGCGGCCCAAATGTACGCATATCGAGTGTTTAAAATACAGAGAAATACAAAATCCCCGGTCTCTGTTTTACATTATCTTTGCAACAAAATATTGGTTAATCTGAAATCAATTTTATTGATCTATAGCTTATTTTGAAGTAAATTATTGGTCCACTGAGTTGATAATGAGTTGTTTTTATAACGGGTACATTTAGAGTATTCCGAATCACTTCTTACATTTTGACTGTAAACGATTTTATTAACAAGTTTATAAATGGTTGGTTGGTATTAAAGGAAAGCCAATTCAATGAAAAATCAAATCTACATTACACGGTGAGTCTATCTACGATACAGCGGCCCTGACAGGGGTTATATTTACATCACCTTTTTAGTGTATTGCAGGTCACTTCCGGGTATTTCGAAACACCTGGTAAATGGTGGCTAAAAACAGTCAGATAACAACATTATAATTAATGAATTAGTTGGTATTGTTTACCAAAAGTATCAAAAAATAAAAAGAATTATTTTCTTGTTGAATGTTGTTGTTTTTTTATTAAGTTATTAAAGCCCCCCCCCCCCCTTCTGTAGACACACTATAAAACAACATTCTCAGAGGCGGATCATGCAGAAAAGCAAATACCAACAGAATATTACTTTCTGAAATTACCTGATTGTAAATTGTTGTCCTGTATATATAATCATGATAATTATGTAATTTTTTTTTTTACCTATGTGATTTTTTTAATGCAAATAATTAACATTGAACTGTCATAATTCTACGAGTAGGCTACCAAATAATGATATAATGATGATAAAAAAAATTGTGAAAAGGAATTAAACCAACTCATTTTTAGATTTCATGATTATCAAGAATGACGTATATGCACTGCATACGTGTACTCGTACATATCAACATTGATGCTTTGTCAAATCATTACTTTCATACCCCTTGCAATTAAGAAAAACAATGTTATAAAAAAAATAATAATCTGTCGACATATAACAAGTATACATGTAGCGTGTGCAATTTATTTGGCTAGGGGCAAGTACACACGTGGTTCAAAACTGTAGGGGGCTACAAATGCGGCCATAACTAGTATATTTTTGAGGTGTTATTAAAAACAAATAATACTCACAAAAGCTTATAAAATTGCCGTTCTATCGATACCTTATATGCCATGTTTCATCCACCAACAACGTCACGACATCGATGAGAAATACCATGCAACGTTTCTACATGGGCATTTTCTTCGAAAGGGATAGGAAGTTAAAGCTGAACACGACTCGTAAATAGGCATACGCCATTTTCGATATTATATCTACGATACATCAACACCAGGGTATACTCTCGCATTCGTTACACCTGACTGCTTTATTATCGCGTGGTATCGGCGTGGAATGGCGACCCGTGTTCGTGCTGGTTATCTTGCATTACCTTTGTTTACATTTTATTGTAGTTACGTGTATCTGTGTTTGTTTGTATACTGCACTGACCTGTACAACTATAATTGTAAGTTTCTTTTGTATCTTACTTTCCTGCATTAGACGAGGTATTACAGTTATTTTTGTCGCTACCGAGTGCTGTATAGCATACGTCCGTCTACACCGGTGTCGACTGATTATACTGAACAGTGTCCAAGTCAGGCCCTTTATATAGGGGTCTTCAGATATAGCGAGAATCCGAACAAAAATGGCGGACACATTGCTTTTACGAATCATGTTCAGCTTTAATGAATTAAAATAATTAATTCTTTTAGTTAATGCATTATGTTTACCTCTTTATTTGTTGTATGCAATAAGTATAGACCTTACTAATAATGACTGTTTGGTTGTCACACCTGTGCATGTGTCGTGCGAGGTACAGCGGTAAGGTAAACTAGAGCCGAGCTCGTTGCAATGCAACGAATAGGTCTTCCGTCGGAGCTCCGGACAGAACATAGCGACCTTGAGTCAAGGTCATGCAACATTTTAAGGTTATAAACAATCCTGTAAGGGGCATCAACTTCCAATGTTTCAACAGTAGAAAGACAGTAAAAGAATGTAAAATTCCCCTGTCAGTGAACTTGAACTTGTCCAAATAATCGTGCGTCAAGCCAGGACACATTCTGCAGATGGTTAAGAGCAAACACCATCTGTATGTCATCGACAAAAAAAAATTCACAGTCACGTATTCTTTCAGACTATTCATCCAAAACATCATATTCTAAGTGACCTCGAATTTAAGTCAAGGCCATTACACACTTTGGATGATATATTTATCATCTTTTCAGTGAAATGCAAATGCATGCAATTTTTTCTATTACAAAATTAAAGACCTTTTTGTTTGTTTGTTTGTGTGTATGTTGTTTAACGTCCCTCTCGAGAATTTTTCAATCATGTGGAGACGCCACCATATTTGCCGATGGAGATCTGCAAATTTTGTCCTATACTCGGCACTCATGGCCATTGAACAGTGAAGGATCTTTTTCGTGCCAGCACCTACTGCCAGACGGGACTTCAGTTTATACGGTCTCATCTGAAGGATCGGTCTCTGCGTCCCATAGTGGGATTCGAACCTGCGACATAAGGATCAACTCCTTAATCCACGACTCTAGAGGAGACACTGTTACCACTGCGCCACATGGGCGACTAGACCTTTTTGAATTTTACACTTATTATATCAGTGACCTGGAACTTGCCTAAATGACCTATTTTAAGGTCAAAAACAACCTTTGAACTAATTATGAGCTTCCAGTGATACTCAATGACCAAGATATTCCTGAAAAAGAATATTGCACTTTTCTGTCAGTGACCTTGAACTTACCAGAAAGACCTTGGATCAAGGTCAAAACACATCCTTGGATCATAAGCAATCTCTGTATCAAGTAATAGCTTCCAGTGATTTTATATTACAAAGTTGTAGCATGGAAAAAATCTGAGAAAAAGTTTCCTGTGTTCCTCCCACCCCTTATAAATTTATAATCCAGGCACGAGTTTTGCCACTTCTTCTGCCAATCTAGTACTATGTTATCTCAAACCGGTGGATCATAAGCAATCTTTGTTCCTAGTATGAGCTTCCAAAATTATAGCACATACAGTAATCTTACACTTTTCTGTCAGTGACCTTGAACTTACAGGAATGACCTTGAATGAAGGTCGTGGCAAACCCTTTTTGTCATAAGCAATTCCTGTATCCAGTGAGCTTCCGGTGACTCTCTATTACAGATAAATGAGTCGGACAAAACTTTGCTATTTTTTTAAGTGACCTTGAACTTGCCGGAATGATGTTGGATCAAAACCATGACACACCCTCGGATCATTAGTAATCTTTGTACCAAGTATGACCTTCCAGTTTCTTCATAACAAAGTTATATCCTAGGCAAACTATCACGTACAGACGGACAGTGTGATTCCAAGACTCAAAACACCCCCATCCCAAACCAACACACTTCGTTTGGGGGGATATATAAATTCCTATGTTAACTTATGAACACTCTTTCCGGCCCAAACCTTCTCCCTGGAATCAAGATTTGAAAAATAAAATGAATGTATGCTATGTTGGAAATTTTCCACAGATTTGATCAGGTACCAACCAAGTTCATTTCCCAGAGAACTTTTTAACATTGTTGTTTATTACTTTTATTTACATTTGAGACGAATTTTCTGAAAAGAACTGCATTTATTATACGAACGGCCCGCCGTATTCATGCTATGTTGTGACGCGAAGTGACCTAGAAGCTGTTTGGTCTTGAGAGTTCGCCTCGCTCCAACATTTGAATACTTATATTGCTGTTCAGCAAAAAAAAAAAAAAAAAAATGATCGCTACTGAGAATGATCTTACTATTATTGTATGAGTTCTTTATATGAAGTCAAAAGCGGTGATATCGTCTTCAGTTTACATACCTTCAAAGGAATTTCGGGTTAAAAAGGTAAGCGTGATTTTAGGCTAATTAAAAACATTCTTCACACCGAAGAAAGAACTAATGATCATTTGTTGAACGAAAAAAACATATATGATTCAATAATTTTATCTTTTTCATCGCTTTAACGGCTTAGAAGTTCCGAAACCAGTGTCACCGGGACAGAAATATGTAGACAAGATATCATCTCGCTGTGTGATACGGTCACGCCATGATCTCTGACCCCCTAATAAGTTTGTACAGAATTGAACATATTTTCTCTTCAAATAGATTCATCTAAGAAAAATATTTGCAAATGTAAATAATAAAAATTGAAATTATTTTGTCATTTTTTTACGATCGACGGGCCTGCATTTCAAAGAGAGAGAGAGAATTTCTAGCTAGGTCTTTGAATAACAGTGACATCGGTTCAGAAAACCAGGTCCCTAGGAATGTACATGTATATAAAATAGGCAGTGCCTTTCTCTCGGAATTCATCACCTGCTTCTGTAAAGCTCCATCCTCACTTGTACTTACATAACCGGCTGCGAAGGAAAACATTCTATTTATTTCGGGGATGGAGGTATACGTATAGCGATGAGGCAATTTATTCACCTATACGTTCATTAAATATGAAGATTGCTTCTGAGTATTTGTATACGATCGCACGACTTTCGTGTTAATTTATAAAAGTTAGATTATGTAAGCAAATAACTAAACTAACTTTTGTTCTAGATGATTTAAATAATTACTTAGCCGTTTGTAAGTTTTTTTTAACATTTGTAAGAACCACTTTATTTTAAAAAACAAATAATCGTCCTATTATGGGCGCCCATGATATATTAGACAGGATGTTTAATTAAAATATAATTCAGATATCGATATCCAAGAGAAGAACACATTCTTTTTTTCAGTGGCGGATAAAGGAATCTAGAAAAGGGGGCCCGACCAGTTTTGGGTCGGGGTAGGGCCCCAAAGCCACATAAAAATTGATTTATTAAATCTTGTGTATATTTTGGATACAAAAAGGGGGCTTGCAGGCCCCCTGAACCTCCTCTAAATCTGCCAGTGTTTTTTTTTTTTTTTTTTTTTTTGTTTTCATTAGTCAGCCCCCGGGCTGACTAGTTACGGTGGGATAAAACTGCAAGTACGCTTGCATAATTTGGAATTTTGGGAAAAAGATGTACACGACTTGTTCTAAAGAAACTCGTGCTATTTGCTCCAACCAAAGGGCGTGATTCTTCACAAACACCTCTAAACAAAGACGCGACCTCGATCTATTTATAGACTGCATTGTTCTTCGTCGTTAAAGAAGAGATTGTTCTAAGTGGGAAATATGATACTATGAAAATATTTCAGTGCTTCTTATAGAAGATGAGAAGTTTATATGCAGAGCACATTTAACACTTGATATATACCCTCAATCGCCGTTGCAAGTTCAAGGATTTGTGTGTATTCCTCTGAATGCCTGATGCAAGACTCCCTCGATCAATACCTTGCATTAGACAGGTACGGGTCGGAATTCACACAATAATCCACTTGCACAAAGGTCCCAAGACAGTGAAAAAAAAAATCTCTTTACTTTAATGATGAAAGTTATGAAAACGTCAGAATATCACTTAAGATGTGTAAAGTCTTATAATTTACACGATGATAGACATGTACATGTAAGTGCCGCTTGTGCACGTGAACCGCGCCCACAGGTGAGAAACTGACCACAGTAGAACTGCGATAGTTGAGAGAAACTGCGCGGATTTATAGACAGCCCCCCCCCCCCAATTAGAGAGAGTGAGCGAGATGGAATCCAGTATCATTTTAGGGTATACGTACTGTATGTATAAAATATTTTGAATCTCCAGTTTATTACTTTATTTTGGAAGCAATTCTTTTCTTTCCTAATAACACTAAAATGGATGCTTAAATTTAGAAATTGAATTAAATATACATACAGTATGCACCCTCCCCCTTCCCCTATCATGCATTGCCTCGAACCTGCACGATTAAAAAACTTTTATCTAATAATAATTAACACAATCTAACCCTTCCTTTTCAGCATCATAATCTATATTATTTATAGAATTTAACAGTAAAAATGAAAATGTATACATTCTTACACGTTCAATGATTGGGATCATAGTGGCTTTGTTCATTTCTGAGACGAACTTTATCTGATGTCCGCGCCTAAGAGAAATTAATTGGAGGTCATCATAATGATCACGATGTAGTTTAACTAAAATTTATTCTATGCTTTATTATTTATTATGTACAGAATTATGTTACAAATAAGAAAACGACTGGGCGAATTTTAACTTAGACGACAATGACTTTTAATGAACACAACATGATGGATAAAACAAATCATATACCATCACAAACCAAGAAAGAAATTTTCTGTATTCCAGTGGCTGACTCTCAGCTTTTTTTAAAAAAAGCTAATCTTGTTATAAAGACTTGCAGAATAAGCAAAATACTCCAGATATTTAATAAAAATCTCGAACCCGATCTAAAACGCGTTGACAAAGTCAAACCAGACGGTTTTAGTTTTTAGGGCATTTTTACAGTGATATGAGAAAAGTCTGATAATTGCTGTTAATTTTAAGAAATAAAGTTCGTCATTTTTCAACCTCGTTCAGTATAATATAATTTACTGATAATTTTTTCCTTTAAGGAGGAACACATGGGCGAAGGATAAAAAAGAGGTATTCTGCATGTACGTGTACACAACATTGTTATTGTGTACTCGGATTAAACCGAAAATCCTTCGTTACATTGTATTTGGGTATAATTTTCACATGTTCTCAGGCGAATATTCATTTATTTTTATCTGTCTAAAGACAATAATTTCAGTTGATAGAGAAATGTTTTTATTTCATCGTTTTTCTCCATCCTTTTGATTTACACGTTTGCTTTGTACACAAAAGCGTGTGTTCATTTATACCGCTGTTTCTACGCGCTATCGATATGATCAGGGAGAACATAATATTATCCAGCAATTTATTTTTATGAAAACACTCAATGAAAACATATTAGGTGAAAATATATATACCGATAGTATCTTTATATCTTATTAGTATATACCTGTTTAATTGCAATGTAACCAAGCGTAACGATCGCTGGCCAGGACTTTTTTGAATATAATTTATAACCGTTATTAAAACAACTCGTCAGCTGAGCGGACCTATGATTTAAACAGTAAAATAGGGAAATTCCAGAGTTCGAAGTGTATTTATTTTGGGCGCTCTTCCACATAAACAAATAAGACCGCATTTACGCGTACTTACATGCATGTACCAGTAATTCGTATCATGGGAAAATTCAGTTTATTAGATGAAATAAAACAAATGCATAAGGTTAATCTTCCTAAACAACACGTTTTTAAAACAATCTCTAATATAACTGACGGTATAAAATAACAAAGAAATAACGGGATTGCGTAAACTTGTATTTAATTTGGAATGAGAACAAATCTTAACCGTCAAATCATTTATAAAACATACTTCGTTTTCCAGACACTAATTGTCGTGCGTAATCTTCACATGCACTGACCAAGAGGTCACAAGTTTGAAATGTATGGCTTCTCATTGCGTGAGTTTTGTCAACACATGTCGGAGTAGACTATCTAAGCCAATTGATTCCCAAAGAAAACTGCATAGGAAGGTTTTTTTGTACACTTTTTAACGGGTAAAATTCATTCGACGCTCGATAGAATTTTCAAATACAAGTGAAATATTTAGGTTACTTGCGTCCGACCTAGTATTTTGTATAAAATAATATTGTAAGTTAGGAAGAAAATAATACAAACTCAAAAGTACTTAATTTTATTTTCGATTTTCCTGACAATTAAAAATGTGACTTCTACGTACAATTATCGTGATAATTATATACATGCTGTTTAATGTTCATGAAAGAAATAGCAACTCGTTAAATAATAAAATTAGAGAGATAAATAAACTGTTTCTTTAATACGCAAACAAAGTGGTCTTTTCGGCATTCAAAATGCACTGAATTTGAAGTCAGTTAAGACTAGTTGATTAAAACGAGCGAGTGATAAACAGTAAGACGAAATAATATGAAAGATTCTGAATGATTTTAAAGTAATTTTTCACAAAGCGCAATTATCTCGATATCGAGAAATACATTGTTTATAAAAATAAAATTAATATGCAACTTCCTTGTAATTCAGTGAATAAAATATAAATTGAAATGTACTAGCGACTTAATCAAAGATATTATAAAATAATCTGAAAGATTCAACATATTTATCCACTCATCACTTAGTTTACAAAATGTATTTGGAAAGGCCATTCTATGGTTTGTTTTGTGTATGACCTTAGGTCGCTGGATCACACGCCGATTGATCCCCGGTGACCTCCTTTGCCACGCGCTATCGAGAGAGGGGTTACATAATTGTAAACACATAAGGTGAATGTAAAAGGCGTGTACTTAATGGCTGTGAATAGTCTATGTTTAAAGTTTTGTTTTATTTTCTAACTTTATTGTTTGTTTTTATATGATAAGAAGAAAAGGTTATCTTTTTTCCCTGTTAAGTAGACTGGTTTATCCAAATTTGAAAACAAACGAAATAAAAGGGAAAGTTGTCAGTAAATAATTTAGAAATAAAGCTCAGAACACTTCAAGAACCCGATTCTAAAGAATATTAGCATCTAATGTAGCTAGGTTTATTATTTATAGTAAGTTTATTTTAATTACACGCATGAAGAGCTCTTGTTTTCTTGCTGAATGAAAACGCTTACCTGTATATGTGTTATGCTTCTAGCTCATTTAGAACACAAGACTCAAACAAAATAACGTTTTCTTGAGATCAGTAAGATGTTACCTAACAACTTTAATTACGGCAGCTTTTTCGAAATATTTCGATGTAAATGTATTGTTGCGTGAACAGACAAAAACAGCGATTAAAATTCAAAATGATTTTTATGCACCAGTGTTTGGAATTAAGATTATAAAAGATCGGTAAAGTAATCTTACTGATTCGATATAATTAAAAACATAACTTTCCATTAATTAATAGCTCTTTGTACAAAATTGACATTATACGCGATCACAAATACTAGCTTTGTTTATGGCCACAGGTGGCTAGTACACTGGTGACCTCGATCAAAGGCGTGGGATTCGCGCGTTGGGTTACATAACTAAACATCGAGCTGAACATGGAGACCGTAATATGCATACAGCTAATGATCGTGAATTATTCAATGCATACAGTTTAAAATCACTTACAAAGTTTGTTGTAATAATAAACGTAGAAAGATAGATTTAATATTCTCCGCTTTTGAACACTATTAATCTAATTTAAAAAAGAAGAAAAGAAAGACTAGTTGTAATAAATAATTTAATAGTGAACCATAAACTACGTTTTAAACCTTATTAAAAAGAAAATTAACATTAAATACCGCAGGGTATATTATTGATAGCAAGTCTGTTTAAGTTATACACATGAAGAGGTCTGATTTCCTTGCCGAATGAAAAACGTTACCTGTTTACCTGGCCAGCTTTCTAATACGTATTACGCAATACCCATGGTATACTCGAACAAAACAACATTTTCATTAGATCAAAAAGGTGTAAAAGAACAATTTTGTTCCCAAGATCCAGATCGAAATATTTACCGTTTTTGAGTTATAAAGCAAACACTTTTAAGGGCCCAAGATCCCTAATCATAGGGGCCAGCCCCTTTTAAATAGTATAATATGAAAGCCCTTGCAATTATGCAGAACTTTTGTTCTACACGTCTTAACAATATATTTCTAGTTTTCAAGATATAAAGGAAAATATGTCAAATTTTTTGCTGTTTTCCGCGTTCTAACTTTTGACCCCTCTCTAGCGCCATTTTTAATGCAAAAATCAAAAAACAAAAACCGATGTGCACAACTTCAATGCTTCCTCTTTTCAATTTCAAAGGGTTTTGTGCTCCAATTATAACCATTTCTGAGCCTTTGTCTGGAAATCGGAGGCATGCAAAATTCAATCAAAGGGGAATAACTCGTGAACAGAAGGTAATTTCCGAATTGTATTACGGTATTCTGACAGTGTTTTGTAAAGTCTAAAAGCTCTGAAAATTTGAACAAAATCTGTTTAAAAATGAGGAAGATATGAAGCGTCAAAGTTGGCGTCTAGGAAAAAAAAAAAGAATAATCTTAATCATCACAATCAGTAGAAGGTCTTCCGTTGGAAACGGAAGACCTTAATTACCGAGAGTCGCGATATGCGGGGTGATTCGGAATACCCTAAATGACTGTGGTCCATTGAATTTCTACTAGTAAATCAACCTGTCAAATCTAACATGGGCCCACATAATACGACTAAATTCGTTTCATGAATGAACTGGTTCTTAACAAATATATGTACAGTATACAATATCTTTTCTTTAGATCTGTTTGTTTATTATTTTCAATCACAATCTGCAGTACATGTATAGTTACACGAAATCCATGCACAACGGCGCTACACCTGTCAATCAAAATCACTCGATATTGTGAACTCAGTCTGGTGCTACGGCAGCATTTCCGAAGTGATTCAAAATATTCTTTCGGCTAATTCTAATTTTTCGCGTTGAATAATAATATTTTGGAACAAAGTTGGAATTAAGGCTTTAGCTGCATGCTGTGAATTTATCACACCTGCAGTCTGCGGAACAAGTTTGATTGAGATTTTTACTTTTCCTTTAAGATAAAATGATTAATAACATAATTTATGCATCTAATAGATACATATAAATGTACATGTATAGCTTTTTAAAAACAAGAATCTGTAATTGAAAATGTGAAAGTGAAGAGTTTAGGTAATAGTTCTTAACCAAAATTTAATGACAGTTCATTCCTTCCTAGACTCTATATAACTTTTAATTACGGCTGTGCCCTCTCCCCTTCAATTGATGTCTTATACATGCTTTTAAATTCTGTTTATGTATCAAGAAATTTCCACAGGTACTTGTGGACAGGATCCCCCCCCCCCCCCAAATTCAACCCCGATGTTTGTTGGACATTTTTTTCCACAAATTATATTCATTACACTTATTCATCATGTGTACCATTGGAAAAAACGAGTACAAGTACCTGTGGAAATTTCTATTTGCCCCCCCCCTCCCAAAAAAAACTGAAATTGCTTTCTACGGGCTTGACAACAGGTACTTGTGGACAGACACCCCCCCCCCCCCCCCGATATTCAACCCCGGGGCTTGTTGGACATTTTTTCCACAAATTATATTTATTGCACTTACTGATCATGTGTACCATATGAAAAAATCGTGAAAACCCCAAAATAATCGTTCCACACAAAAAATGCCTCACTATGTATAGTTAAAACATTAATTTTTCATATTTCTTGATGAAATTAACATTAAAAAAATCAACACAAAATTAATACCGAATTACATATCACTTGAATTTATCATAAAGCAGAAAATCTGTTCTGCGGGCTTCAAGGCCAGCTCAGGAACCTAAAGATATCCTCATTTTCCAAGTCCAGTACAGAACGTAAAATAAATGAAATAAATCACAGATCACTGGGATGAACTCAAAGAAAGAAGACTCTTGAGGAAAAGATATTTTGATTCGACTTATAGACTGAAATAAACGATATTCTCTTTTTGCCACTCTTTCCTGGTGCTCTGGGACTCTGAATGTAGGATCAGTATTTTTTTCACAGGTCCGTTGTACGGATTGTACGGGGGGGGGGGGGGGGCAGACCTTCTGAAAATAGTCTTTTGCTGTAGTTTTAATATGTAAATTTTGATTTAGTTGCTGCCTGCCCCCTCCCCACTCTTTGTTTCTCTACGGTCATACATAGGCGAATCCCAGCAAAAATGTAATCACCCCCCCCCCCTCCAACACACACTTTTTTTAAAATGTGTATTGCGATAGGACTTAAAATTGGAAAACATTTTCTGTAAATCTCTACATCGAAAAATATAAAAGAAATATTTTTTTTTATATTTCCTTTTTAAAACAACATAGATAATTATGCATAGCTAATTAAATACTGAATTGAATATTTATCTTTGCAGACAATATGCTCTGGGTTATAGAACATGATGTGAAAGCGTATCGTAAGGCACCTTGTAATCCTTTGGATTTTCAGATTTAAGGCCAATGCGAAAACCCAAAGACGCCGACATTTTTTTATGCTACTGTAATCGAAGATCCGGGGGGCATACAGTTTTTGTCCTGTCCACCTGTCTATTTGTCTGTTAGAATGTATTAGCCTCTTTGTTCGCAAAAACTTTAACTATGCCCATAAAATTTGATTGGTTGGAACTACTGCTTTCATATTTCTTATGTGTATTCCTAGTAACAAGGACTTCCTTCAGGTACCAACATATTTGACCTCTTGACCTTGAACTTGGAGTTTGATCCTCTTTTGCAAAATTTTACCAAACTATAACCTTGGCCAAAACTTTTGAACAGTTGGTGCTATGGCTTTTATACTTCACATCTGTATCCCTTGTGATAAGTCTCCTCCTTGGGTATAAATATGTTTGACAATTTGACCTTGACCTTGGAGTTTGACCAACTTTTAAACAACTTTAGCCTTGACAATAACTTTTGAATGACTAGTACTAGGGCTTTTATATTACATAGATAATTTTCTTGTGACAAGACCTGTCATTGTATACCTATAATTTTGACTATTTTACCTTGACCTTTGAGTATGTCCTACTTTTGAAAAACTTTAACCTTGGTTTTAACTTTTGAACAGTTGGTGCTAAGGCTTTTTTAATACCACATGTGTATTCCTTGTAACATTTAAGACCTTCCCTCAAGTAAAAACAATTATGATCCCTTGACCTTGGAGTTTGACCTAGTAAAATAGAATTTGATTGGCTGAGAAAGTCACGTGTCCATCATGTTTGCCCTGCAACAAAACGTCGTGTTTCACGATTGTGACGTCACAATTAAACGAGTGAGGAGTTGGATTGTTTATAGCGACGCTGCTAACTTCGTTCGCGCGGTAACAACAACTAAAAATTCACCCCAAAAAATCACCTTAATTAATGGAATTGCATACAGATAGTAGATTAAACGTTCTTTGTTAAAATGTTTGCACTTTTCAAAATTTGTTTATGGAAATACAGCTAACATACGTCATGAGACGTCACAGTCTAGACGTTCTAAATGTCTCGTGCTGTTTGAAGAGGCGGATCATAAAATTAAGTGAACAATGCACTCGCCCCAACGGTCGCACCGTCAACATATTATCGTTGATTGATTGTGCCGATTTAAATGTGTAAAAATGTAATGGTGGTGTTTGAATGTTACTGGTGTGATCACACAAACTTGTCACGTAGGGATTTTTTTTTAATGAAACGAGGCTATTGGTGTACCTGTAACTTACATCTCTTTCATATCGTTCTCATCAAATGCACGTTTGCTTTATTCATTGGATCTCCTTTGTAATTCCTGCATTTTGGTTAATTCGGTATTATAAACAATTTATTGCATAATAGTGAGGGAGACATAAAGATTTCTTCGCAAATGAAAAATCATATTTCCCTCGGGCGTTGCCTTTGGGGAGTATGATTTTTCATGGGCGAAGAAATCTTCATGTTGCCCTCGGGGAATATGATTTTTTATGGGCGAAGAAATCTTCATGTCTCCCTCACTATCATGCAATAAATGCAAACTGTGAACTTGTCAAGTCCGAAACACACAAAAGCACAAAAGGATATCGCTGATATCATACAGAGTGTATCATTGCCTTGATCAGGCCCATAGGAAGCAAATTCAGTTGTTTTTTTTTTTGGGGGGGGGGGCACAGCCATACATTTTCAGTTGACAGTTGAGGGGGCACTACTACCATAAATTTCCTGACAAGCAAAAAAAAAGGTCACCAACTACCAAAAATTCCTTGACAAGCAAAAAAAAAGAAGGTTATCAGACGTTTTTATTGAGGTGGCACAAGCTATAGTATCTATGTCTACTACAGTAATCTATATATCGGCAAAATTATTGGGGGCACGCCCCCCCCCTTCCTCGGTTCCTACGGCCATGTTGATTAAATTTAGGGTCACTAAGGAAAGAATGTTTTGACTGGATGAATGGTCTGAAAGAACATGTGTTAACTTGTCGAGTCGGTAACACATAGATGGGGTTTGCTTATAACCAGAGTGTATCATGGTTTGATGCAAGGTCATTTGAACGAGTTCAAGGTCATCAACGGAGAAACAACATTCCTTAACTGTCTTTCTACTGGTGAGGCATTGCAAGTTGATACCCCTTACAAGATTGCTTATAACCTTAGAATGTGGTATAACCTTGACTCAAGGTCACTTCTTCCTGCTCGCAGCTCCAACGGAAGACCTACTCGTTGCTTTGCAACGAGCTCTGCTCTAGTTCTTTAAATGTTCACCTTGAAAAAAAAATCAGCTGCTGCAACTGACTTTCTTTTTTTAGCTCATCTGAGCTAAAACCTAAAGTAAGCTTTCCTGATTACATTTTGTCTGTCTGTCTGTTAAATTTTCACATTTTTGACTTCTTCTCCAGGGGTCTGTTTTACAAAAGAACTTGGACCAAAATCTTAAGTTGTTTGTAACATTTTGCAAAATCAATTATTCTGTTTAAAATTGCTAGCTTAAAAGTATCTTTCTATATTACTTTTAAAAAGATTAAAACCATTTTCAATTTAATGTAAATTAGAAAGTTATAAGCGGGATTCAATTTTGGTCTCTGTCATAAGTTTTTTTGTAAAACGGGCCCCAGAACTAACCACTAGGCCAATTTCAATCAAACTTGCCACAAAGCATCTTTGAGTGAAGAGGATTCTTTCAAATGTAGGGCCACGCCCACTTTTAAGGGGAGATAATTAAGAATAAGTGAAAAATAGGTGGAATCTTTTAAAAATCTTCTGTAGAACCGTTTGCCAAAAAAGTTGTGAATTTATGTGAAACCTACACATAGTGTAAATTCAGGTGTGTTTAAATGATGACCCAGAGGATAGGGTGGGGCCACAATGGGGGATCAAAGTTTTACAAAGGAATATATAGGCAAAAATCTTTAAAAATCTTCTTCTCAAGAACAACAAAGCCATATTAGTCACATTGATACAGAATCATTCCCAGGTAGTGTAGATTCCAGTTTGTTCAAATAATGACCCCAAGGTGTTGGGTGGGGCCACAATGGGGGATCAAATTTTTACATAGAAATATATGGGAAAAAATCTTTAAAAATCTTCTTTTCAAGAACAGATTAGTCATGTTGATATGGAATTCCAAACTATGTGAAAGCTTCCTGAGGTGTTGTTGATTCTATATTGTACAAGACATGGCCCCGGGTTAGGATGTGGCCACAGAAGGGGATCAAAGTTTTACTTGGGACTTTATAGGAAATAAATTTTGAAAATTTTTCTTAAGAACTACAGTTGTCCCACACATATGCAAACATTGCTAAGTTGAGTAGATCAAATTTCTTTTTCAATTTATGCCCCATTTGTTTGAGTAAGATAAAACAGGGATAAAATTTGTTTACCTTATACAGGAAAAAAAATCATCTTAATAACTGCAAAGCCAAGTTAATTAAAATGATATTGTAGCATCCCCAATTTTAAACCCTTAGAGTTAGAGATGGGTTATACATGTAATATAGGGTCAATGATTATTTTTCATGGGTATATAAAACTCTTTTTTTTTGGCAATCTGAAAAAAAAGTAGAGCTAAAATTACTCAGGTGAGTGTAGTGGCCCATTGACCTATTTTTATGCTCACTAGCTTGTTTGAGGGTCAAACTGTACATAAATGTTCATTCTCCACTAATATTATGATAATTATCAAAATAAGCCTTAACCCTGTGGTACATCCTTATCCATTTGTTCTTTGTATGAAGCATGTATTGATTACTTCATCTGATTGTCTTGTTATGTGTGATTGACTCTTATTATTAAAGAACAGCATATATATATGTATATACATGTATAGTTAGAATAATCTAACTGTGTCTCAGAACAGGCCCTTGTTCAGCTGGGTCCGTAGGACATTTATCAATTTAACGATAGAACATTCTATATCAAATACATTTAGGCATGTTTTAACATATCTTAGGTGATACAAAAACCAAACTGACATATTGTACTTACATAAATACTCTATTTTCTTGATGCAGAATATAACTGACATGGATTTTATGCTTGATCAACTTGAGTTGAAAATAACAATTAATTTTCATCTGAAACAGTTAAATAATCTACACAATCCATTCCTACATATTTATTGTTTTAGACTGAAGTATAATTGTATGAAAAGCTACATTTGACCTACACTTCATTTCTGTTTAAAAATTTAGAAGAAATATAGAATTTGCCATCAGCTTAACATTTAAATTGTGCTATTTATCATGTCTATGTATGCTTCTTTTTGTGAAATACTTTCATAAAATGTATTAAGTGTAGTCACATATCAGGCCTGCTCGTTTTGAAATACACGTAGTTAGACTTAAAGTAATTAAACAAATGTTGATTATTGTAATATGTATAATATTTTGTGTAAGTAAAATTTCTTCTTTCAGCTTTTAGGGCATCTTTTATTGATTGCTAAACAAGTTGCAGAGCAAGAGAATCTATCAAATGGATATAGATTAGGTAAAGTAAAATATGTATTACATATGGTACACATAAACTGAGGTAAAACACATACATGTATGTATACACAGAAATAATACATTAAAATTTAATTACAACATTAACAACATATGGATACACAAAAAAGTTTCTATTTAATTTCATAGATTGTCTGCTCAAAGTATCCGTATATATCACCCATTTTGTTTCTCATAATTTATGGATTTCTGCTTTTTCCCTCAGTAATTAATGAAGGACCAGATGGGGCCCAGTCAGTGCATCATCTTCACATACATGTTATGGGAGGAAGACAGATGAACTGGCCACCTGGATGATATCTTGAATGTGGAGAACTAGAGATTATTAACAAAGTCATTATTCAAGATTTCATTTATTTTTTATTCTTACATGTATATATATATCTATTCTAAAGCTATAGAATCAGTAGTAAAGGAATAATATTATCATTATCAGGTCACCTGAGTCACTCAGATTCTCCGTTGTCTGTTGTCATGTGTTGAAATTAAACGTTGTCAGCTTATTTAGGGTTTTAAGGAATCAAGTAACCAATTTTTTTTTTTCAAAATTTGGCATGATTCGCAATATGTAGTGAAAATGCATTATTTCTTTCATAATCATCTTCTCTGCCTCGAAATATTAAGCAATCATGATAAGTGATAGTTTTAATGAGCAAGGGTGTCTCTTTCAAAATTTTTAAATCCCTGGCCTCCGGATTAGGAGATCTATTTTTAGGCTGGGATTCTATTGATTATATAATGAAAATGCATTAATGAGTCATTAATAAAAATTGTCTCTGCTCCTGGGCATCAAGGAGGCTGACTGAGTGCAAAATTGTAATGAGCAAGGTTATTTTTACCAGATTTTCTAAATTATGGATCATTTTCACCTATGATAATCATTGTAAATAATGTACATGTAACTGATAGGTCAATTGAATAAATTATATAAGAATTTTTAATGTATAATACAATAAAGTATTTTCATAGTTTTTAATAGCCAGGTAGACTTTTATCTACATAGAAATGAGTCAAAAAACTTTATCTTTGTATGTTAAATACCGGCCAATGTTAAAGAATATGATGGGGTTACTGTTACTATAATTCGTGCTGAAGTACTATTGCTGTGTGAAGTCTGCATGGTGTTCGTGATAAATGCGAGTCTATAAGCACTGAAAAGTACAGACATGTAAATTAATCTACATCCCTGATCATCCTATTTTTCTTAAGTTGCTTTTGGACAATGTATCTTCATGATCATCTATTAAGATGTTTTGTTTTATTCTTCTAAGGACCCTTTACGGTGTAGTATTATACTCTAGTGATCCTTCAGGCCCTTGCTATTAGGGCATTTACAGGGGTCTAAAATTTCAACAACAAAAAAGTGTAAATTGTGTATAAATATTTAGGAAAAATGTCAATATATTAAAATTAAAATACATTTAAATAGATAAATTTAAGAAATACAAGATCCTGACTTTCTTGCAGAAGCAGCATAGGTGAAATTACTTTTCAAAAAGTCAATATTAAATGGTATTTCCCCAATACAGACATGTCATCGGTTTCGTGAAACCAAAAAATGTTCCTGCTTTTAAAAGATCTAGGAAAATACATTTCAACGCCTTTCCGAACCTCGGAAAGGGTAAAAGAATGATTTTGTTTACATGTAAAGTATTGACAAATCCATTTTCTACCCTAACGTCGCGGAAATTTAGTAGGCAGAGCACTTTCTCTTTGATCGGAAGGTCGTGGATTCGAACCCCGCGGCCGCGACTGACCTAAGTCCATAAAAAATAGGTAGCAATTGTTCCTTCGCCAAGCGATCGGCACTTTGAAGTAAAAGTTTCTTATGTAGTCTTAAAAACCGAGGCCCCGTGTCACGGCAGGCGTAGGCACGATAAGGATCCCTGGATCACTGTTCAATGGCCCTGAGTGCCGAGTAAAGGTCTAAATTTGAAGCACTTCACCGGTACATGTTGATGTCTCTATGTTAGTGAATAATTCTCGAGGGGACGTAAAACAACATACAGCCAAACAATCATTTTCTACTCTGCGGCTGTAAAACATGTAAAATGTCTCCGGAAAATAAAGTGGTACAGTACCACAAGTAGTGAAATGTTACACATGTAAGACTTGTTTGGCTTTCTCTCTTTTTTTTTCTTTTTTTTTTTTTACTTTTTTAAGATAGGCTATTTTAGAAAAGTAAGTGTAAAAAAAAGAGCACGCTTTTGCATGTATTGCTCTATCATCCATCACCTTCTTTTGTCAAATTCTCAATCAAATTGTAAACATGTTGGCATGTTTATAAGTTGTTGAAACCAAGATAAAAATAAATATTAAACGTCAAAAAAAAAAAAAGCAACATTATAATAAGAAAGTTTACATTTAAAGGTACAGAAATAATTCACGTGATTTTAATGCGCACTTTTATATTCATTCGTTTGAAACTACACATCTTATATATATATATATATATATATATATATATATATATATATATATATATATATATATATATATATATATATATATATAAGATCATTACCTAAATTCGCCATATATACATCGTCAATGCAAATAAAATCCAAACCAAACACGGAAGGGCGGAAGGCTCACTATTTAGTCATTGTCCCCCCCCCCCCCCCCCCCAGGAGAAGTCTCACTATATAGCCAGACTTCCGGGGGAAAGACTCACTATGGGGGAAGTCTCACTACATGACACCGGTAGCAAGGGGGGAGGGGGGCTGGCCACCAAACATTTTTCTAGCCATAACTTTTTACTACTGAAAATATTAATGTTCAATGAAAATATGGTTGCCCCCCCCCCTTCTTTTTGTTGCAGTTTAGTCAAATAAGGGCCATGTACGTAGTGATGTATGAGTAAAATTTGGTACTGAAAGAAGTTGGACCCTCCTCCCCTCAAATAGAATTTTCGAGTTTGAAGAATTTTCCTCTTTTTTTTTTTTTTTTTTTTTTTTTGCTTGTCAAGATTTTTAGGTAAGTTATTTTTTTTTACTGGCTGCCCCTTTCAAAAACAATGCTACGTCTCTAAGTTTTATCTGTATTCGCAGTAAAAATTGCCAATATTTATATTCATGAATTTATTTTTTGAAAATTTCAATATTTTAGATTATTTTTGGCGATTGTTGATTTCCAATTTGCTAAGATGGGTAGGCAATATCAAGCCGACATTTTACGCATTTTTTGCCAAACGAGACATAGACAAAATAATTTTTTTTAAGTTATTCTGATGTCAAACACTGTGTGTTTACTAGAGATATTTATTTCTTTATTGAAAAGTGCTATTTCTATACAAAAAATTAATCCATATTCTCATAAGAACCGGGGGAAGTTTTTAGTATGCTCCGCCCTATAGCCTGGTTCCGGCCACGCCTACCCATGACGTTCCGCACTATTTTGCAGAGCATTATGGGTTGGCCGAAACCAGACAAGCCCCGGTCCCCAGAATCACGCGACTGCTCATGAACAGTTGTTATCCTGAAAGAAAGAAATGTTAGTACAGTGGAAGAATATATAGGGGTCCTGAAAAACAACTCGATTTATAAGGGTTTACTAGTAATTATCAAAATATTTAATATTTTTTATATAAATAAAACTGAAAATCAATCATCCAACAAATAACTTGAATAGAGTTATATTTTTCAGGTGACAGAAAATACACAATTATTTTAGAATTTTCATCATTGGTCCGGTTTTAATGACCCAGATTTTCTTAAAACGTGTTATTTAAAGCAACAAAAGCACATTTGAAAGAAGAAATGCTTATAAATAGTTAAAATATAATTTTTAACATCAGAATAATTTATAAATTTATTAGCTTTTTGTCAAAAATAAAATAAAATAAAAATGTCAGCTTGATATTGCCTTCCCATTTTACCAACTTGGAAATCAAATTTCTTCGAAAAAATTTAAAATATTGAGCATTTCGGGGCAATTTTACCGCATATACCTATAAACCTATAAGGAACATAACTTGAGAAATTTGGGTTCGATTGATAAAGTATTAAGGCAGAAAATTGAAAACTTTCGAATAACCTCGGCCCGGGTTTGCGTACCTAATTTTACCATGCAACACTCGCAGCGAACACCCTGCCACCTAGCGTTAGAATGCCGCATTAAATTCACACTACTTGTATTCGTCTTCGCTGAAATATTTACAAATCGGGGGTACATAAAAATTAAAAGGAAATATTAAAAGGAAGAAGAATGTGTAACAAATTTATTGACGTATGCATATTCCATGTTTTCTTATGCTTTAGATAAATAATCATGCAAAGTTTAAGCGATGTGAGGCAGACGACGAGAAAAGAGTTGCAAGCCTTCTCTCTTTTTATGTATCAGTCGAAAACGATATAATATTTAAAAATAGCATATAGAGACAAAAGAGTTTCATTATTGATAACATATAGTGCATATTTGAATACAAAAATAGGAAAAAGTTGACTCGACCCCAGATTTAAATGAAAGGGGGGGGGGGTGTCCATATACCCCAAGTGCCTGTGAAACAAACAACCCACAGTTACGGCATTTTTTTGGTATTGTTCTTGCAAACATTTTTCTGATAATTGTTTTAATTTTATTGAACTACATCAATAATGTATATAATTATGCAATAACAGTTATAATTATTTTAATTATGCAATAACAGTTTTAATTATTTTAATTATGCAATAACAGTTTTAATTATTTTAATTATGCAATAACAGTTTTATATCTCATGATGTTTATTGATAACTACGATGGTCGATATGGGCCGGGGCAAAAAGTAACCACGACTTGTGTTTGATTTGCCGGCAATTCTTAGATGCCGGCAAATCTTCGGTACATGCAATAGCAATTCTTATGTGTAATATTTAATTTAAATGCCAGAGAATATCAAGGTCACAGAAGTCAAGTTAACTTAACAGGGCAAATGGTTTGAAAAAAAAAAAACAACCAGAATACTGAGAGAAGTGAGGGGGGAAAACGCATATAAGCATTGTTTAAGGGGTTTCCAGACCCGTGCACTCCACATAAAAGTATAATATCTTTTAAAATTCATACCAACACATATTTTATTTGATCTTCAATAGTTGTGTTAATTTTTTTAATAACAAAGCTAGTGTTCCCTCAAATACTAAATGAACGCTGTGTACGCTGCCTGCTGATTGACGGCCCAGCTACATGTAGTCAATTGATTAGATGTTTAAAAAAATTGTCTGGTTCATAAACTACCAAACTACCATAAACACTTGTGAGGATGATCATGAGAGTACAGAAAATATCTGAATTTGTATTGTCCGTTTTTATCTAGGCTCCACCATATCCTAAGCAAAAATTATGAAAAACCACTTAATGAGGATGAAGAGCAGTTTACACTTATAGATTTGCGTAGGACCGATATACATTACACAAGAAATGTTTTATTTTCCTATATACAGATTTTTAAATATTCTGTTTAAAAACAGTGAACGTAACCCAGACTAGTGTTGAAATAGCCCCCGATCCCTACCCCCATCCCCCGTTATAGACTTAATTCTTTGAATTTTCGGGGAGGCTGCTTTGTAGCCAGTTAAATGTCTTGACTTCGCTTTGATATGAAACTGCTTTGTTGTTGTTTTTGTTTTTGTTTTTTTTGGTTTTTGTCAAACTCTTTGCCCAATTAAGATAACTTGACTTCTGAAACCTCTATATCCTCTGGCAATTTAATTAAATATTTTAAATAAGAATTGGCGGTATCTAAGATTTGCCGGCATCTAAGATTTGCCGGCAAATCAAACACAACTCGCGGTTACTTTTTGCCGGCATCTAAGAATTGCCGGCAAATCGAACACAACTCGTGATTACTTTTTGTCCGGCCCATATCGGCCATCGTAGATAACATTAAATACAGACTGTTAACTACTTAATAATTAATACCAATGGGTGACTTATTAGCATGCTTGATTGCTAGTTAAGTGTGTAAACAATCAAATCTGGTAGATACCACAGCATTACACAATTAATAAATATGACAAATTTATTTACTTAAAATATACACGTATTTTTTTCAGTTCTGAGTTCATACACTGTATGCATATATAGGTCTTAGCGTTATGAAAATACGTTCTGTACAAAAAATATAACAGATAACTCTTGTATATTAGGGAATCAAAGTTTACTTATAGCGAGCACAGCGAGCTCAATAGACTAACGTGTAAGAACAGAGAAAATTCGGAATGAAATCTGTACATACGTCAGGCAAATTTTCTGGGGCAACATTCCCAGAATTCCTTCGCTACCAGGGTTCCATGCGAAATTCTTACAAAACATACAAAAGACCAAAGATAATTATTCATTTCCGAGAGATATTTTTACTTTTCTTTCTTTGCAGAGAGCTTAAAAGAAACAAAAAATAATTACATCTACTCTGCAACGTATTTCATTTATTATTGCACAAGATCTTTAGTCTCGTTCAACCAGACCATCGGCTGTCTCCGTAAATTCCGACGTCATGTGACGTCACAGTCTAGACTGTGTCTCGTGTGGTTTGACGTTTGAAGAGGCGGATCAACGTTACAAGTGTAAGCTGCTATAGCTTTTTGATGGTACAACTGCGCTCGCCCCAACGGGTCACACCGTAAAACATATTATCTTGAAGATTTGGCAAAGGTATACGAGGGTCATTCAATAAATAATGCAACACACAGTTTATCATAATAAATGTAGATATATTAAATTTTATTTTTTTCACAGCTGTCATAAAAAAATTGTTTGGTTGCCTTCTCCCGACCGACTGACTAAACATGTTCCGACTCAAACCTCCAGGAAACAATTATTTTTTTATGCATTCCGGAAAATAAATTTCCCCACCTATCTACACACCCCATTTTTCATCTCGATTTGGGAGAGGGCAAACAAACATCATTTTAAAGTTGGCTTAAAGAATTAACTTTTTAAGTATGCATGGTCACTAAACTGAACTGAAAAACTTTAAAATGATCTATACCGAGAAGTTGAAAGGGAGAGCGTATACAAATAGTGCTTAAATACGTAAATCGTCAAAGAACTCGTATTAAAGATATGACTTTAATATGTGGAAAGACCATTGTTTTCAGATAGATGCAGAAATTTAATAGTAAAAGGAAGAGTTAAAATATAGCAGTCAAACCATTCGATCGAAATCTGTAGAGACACAAAAATTATATCAATGCTGTGAGCAACACGATATCTGAAAATGTCCGATTTATATCGATAGAAATTGCTAAGACACTAAATATTTCATAATCACAACAGTTTAAAGAGTTTTGAGAAAGGAGATAAATATACACGTACATGATAAAAAATACATGTAGTTGCCTTATTTCCTTACGGTAGAAAACACGCGTTAAATGTGCCAATGGTCTTTTCAAAAATTATATTTTTACAAAAAAAGATGATTTGATAAACTTGCGTGATAGATGTAGAACTATGGGGGCACTTTTTAAAGCCGAAAAGGGAGATCAGTAATAAAATGTGGAATCAGAGTGAAAGCTGCCGTCTTATTACTGTAAAGAGAAGCATAGGCTCCAAACATGATTTATTGGTTTATAGTAGTAGTTAGTAGAAAGGTTAAGCTTTTTACAGAGCTGTGCCATCCCCCATTTTCGCTAGATCTCAGCCATTGTAAGATCTTTTGAACCCCAAAACGCATGAAAACAATCAAAGGATGACTGTTCAATTCCAGATATGTCATGGGAGGTGTTTTTCATCGTGTCTTTTAGGATCCCTAAGATAAGTATGCTGAGGTTTTCTTGTCATGGGTAGAAATACCTTAGACATATGTAAAGAGTAACAGGGAATACTTTGAGGGATTGAAACTATTAAAAATCTGTATTAAGTATTTTTTTTCTCAGATGACCTTATGCATAATTTATTAAATGACCCCCGTATAATGTACACTATGTGTATAGATTCGAAATAATAGTATGCAATATATACAATGTACTTTGCCAGTTTGTTCATGAAAATACAAAATTAACTCTGTGTCATTAAGTTGACATATAGATACACATTGTGAACTAGTTTTTATAAGCGTATCCTCATATATTTTCAAACAAATATTTGAAACTGCATGACGTTTTTGAAAACCTTACTGCTGATATAGAATTACGATTCGTCCAAGTGTAAAGCGTTTGTGAATCATTTCAAACCAATTAAACAGTCCAAAATTTAGCAATAATTTGTAATTCTGAAAATTATTTGCCGTCTCGAGGAATCGTTTCAGTCTTCAATTCCCAATATCTCGTCAACTCCATGGTATCGATGATATGCCGATCAGTGACTGAATGCAAAGGGCATATCATTTTGCGATCTTCTTTCGGAATCCTTGTTTCCGGTAAAAAATGTTTCTCGATATCCATTGCAATAGTTTCTATCTCGTCTGTTTGACATCTGAAGCCTCTAACAAACTGTATTTTTCTGTTAAATGATCTTGAAAGATTCTCCATCATTTCCTCTATTTTTTTTTGAATTGTGCATACTTGTGCTTTTTCCAAAACGTATCCTGCCACCGGATGAAATACTTGAAGTTGTATAGAATCTTTATTGACGGATAAAACAATATTGAACTTCATATATGAAAACAAAGCAGCGTTTCTGTATAGGCAAGATGTACCATCATTTTCGAGTACTTCCAAACCATTTTCTTGCATACAAGCTACAACAAGGCGGAAAAACAAGAAAAATGGCAGAAATTCAAATTGATAAACAAGGATAGATGATTTATTATCCGATTCGTTGATGATATCTAGAAGTTCTTTTTCTATTTCTTTACGATTCATGCAAGGGACATAGTGGGATTCTCTACCAACAGCAAGCAAACCAAGTCTTTGCATAAAGTTAAGAAGTGATTCCTCATGATATTGTAGATATCGTTCATCTCTCTCACAAGATCCGCCTTTGACATTGTAATTTTCGTCTTCTTTCTTCAGCTTTTTAATTAACTCTTCATCCTTATGTTTCCAGATTTCTATCAGAAGTTGGCTTCGTAAATTTCCAGTTTTGTAATATTCATCCCAGTCCCCTTGGGTCACAGGAATACCTTTAAAATGTTTCTTGTCTGTGATGATATGTTTGAAGGCGTCAATAAACCATTGAACATCAATAATTACTTCATCGTCCAAACCATTTTCATTAAAATATAGAGCTTTTCCAGCATCATGATAATATCGCAGCATATCTTGTGTTCCCTTTTCAACTTTTTCAGAACCTGTCTGTCCTTTCGCAGCAATCTCTGTTACTTCCGTTGTTATTTCTGAGATTTTCAGGATTCTCTTTCTTTGTTTTTTCTGGTTAATTTCTAAACCAAAGAAAGACCATTCTTTTGGAATGTTTTCGTTCCATCTTGTTTTGGAAGCTATATCGAAGAAACATGTTTCCAAATCATGGAGAGGTAAAGTAAAATCTGCACAATAAACGTTATCATCTGTGATGTACTGTGATAAATTAGATGACTTTGGAAACTGACGGCGCAAGTTGTCAATCAGTTCCTGTGTATCCTGCATTGATAAAAGATATTTATCCAATTACTTTTCAAGTGATAATGATATACTAGCTGTTTTCTCTTTCTGTTAAGACATGATTTTGGAATGTGAATTTCTATCTATTTATGTTCCTTATATAAATCATCATTCCCAACTACACAAAAAAGATCCTGGAGTCATACATTTTTAAAACCATCCAAAAAAACATACAAATTGGAGGGGAATCTTAATTGATAAAAATGATTGTATAATTGACTTTCTAATAATGCTATTATTATACATGTATATGCAAATAATCCAAACATTCATGTATATAATGTAGATCTAGTAATCGGTACCATGGTAAAATGTATTTTATTCAATAAAGACATACATATCACTAAAAGATTACATTGCAATAAAACAAAGAATTAAGTTCTTTTCAATTAAAAAAAATCTTACGATGGTGTGTTGTAAATGTTCATTAGATAAAAAAAAAAGAACTTACACTGAACTGTCTGTTTTTTTCTTCCCAATGTGTTGCAACAATTAGGACTACGGGTTTTGAATCTTTTTCGTTGTTGGAACCACAGTAGGTATGTATAGACTTTATCCAGAACACAAAGTAGTCTGCAATTAAACGATGAAAATGCTCCTTTTTAATTTATATTACGGAGAGAATTTTTTAAAAAAAACTTCAATTTACGGCTTTTTTCAGCACTCCTAAGTTCACTCATTTAAGCTTAACAAGATATACATGTAACATACGACGAGTCTAACAGACAGTAAACATTTAATCAGGATCGTCTTTTTATTGAGTCTGATATAATATTTCTTTTTTTAGTCGAGCTTTTATCAACCGGTCAATATTCTGAAGTCTTTGTCAAGTTTTAATCACGGCCAGGAACACGTTAAGTTCCTAGACAGTACCGTTGTCAGAAACCTTTAAAGTTAAGCACTGAAACTGGTTCGTTGTCATGAACATACAGGTGAGGTTATGATAAAATCCGTCCGGTGTCATGACTTGAGAAGACAGGCTGTAAGAAGTTTTTCATTTTTCAAGTTAAATTATCTATTACAATGTCTGAAATTGCAATGGGAAACAGGGCTGACACCCTATTTGGTGCTGTATGAATATCAGCCGTTAAAAACAAGTAATAAAAGAAGAGTTTGCGTTGGCGACATTAACTCTGTTGAAATCACTTGTGGATTTGATTCGTTTTCCTACTGAGATGTTATATTTTTCGTAAATAGAATATAATATACACACCAATTGGTGCAGACAGTATCAAGACATGTTGTAAGCCTTTACAGAAAAATTGAGAGCAAATTAAAACTGAAAATTTTGATTTATTTCAATTTTTGTCCGTTGTCATGACAAGATACGAAAATTCAGTCCGTTGTCATCGGTCCGTTGTCGCTACTGTATTGTATACACTACGATCTTATGTTGTTTTAGGTATCGTTAAGCATGCCATCAAAAAGAGGGGTGTGACGGTACATATTGTCGTTTTGTACATATTGTCGTCGGCAACAAAATGTACCTACCCTGACTGCACATATCGTCGTCCATCGATACATATTGTCGACGGCGACAATTTGTACCTTGACGAGCCTTTTTTTTCCTCCTGCTTAATGGAAGACAAAATGTACAGTCAAGCATCGGCACGTTTTGTCGTCGGCGACAATATGTACTGTGACCATTGGCACATTTTGTCGCCGATATATTGTGTTGAATATTTACTAAGGTCGTGAAGAGAGAGAGATTGACACACATACATAGAGAAAGAGAGAGAGAGCTAGACACACAAAAGGATAGACAAAGTGTTTGGCTGATAAATAAGTAAACAAGTTGTATTTATTTAGCATTACTCGCAATATTGTAGGGAGAAATGGTGTTGCTCAGAAAACTGTGTCCAGCATTGGTTTACATGACTTTGATATGTCAGAATACCGTAATTCTTGAGATATCTGAAAAAATCAGTCTATTCTTTTTTTCTCGTTATATATACTTGGATATGAGATTGAAAGTTATTTGTTCAGTAGAAAAGTCATCTGGAATTCTTTTTTTTTTTTGCTTAATTCTCATACGAGTGCCGATATAATTGGTTTAGGGGTTGACATATTTTAGCTCACCTGAACTGATAGTTCTAGTGAGCTTCTTGTGTCGTCCGTCTGTCTGTCGGTAAACTTTTCACATTTTCACCTTCTTTTCGGGAACTACTGGCCAATTTCAATTTTAACCAAACTTACCAGAAAGCAAACGTTGATAAAGGGAGTCAAATTTGTTCAAGTTAATGGTCATGACCTCTTTCAAGAAAGTTCATGTATAGTTAAGAATTAGTGAAAATTTAGTAACATCTTTATATAATTTTCTCAAGAACCGTTGTGTCAAAAAAGTTAAAACTTATGTGAAAGCTTTTATAATTATTATAAAGTGTAGATTCATTTTTATTCAGATCATGTCTGGGAAAGGGTGGGGCTACAATAGGTGATCAAAGTTTTAATAGAATATTTAAGAATAATTCTTTCAAAATTTTCTTCTCAAGAACTTCTGGATCAGAAGAGATGATACTTATGTGAAAGTACACACATGAAGTGTACTTTTAATTTTTTAGATTCTGACCCGAAAAAGATTCCACACTTTTCAATGGCCCTGAGTTCCGAGAATAGGTCTAAATTTTTGGCCCTCCAACGGCAAGTGGGATATTAAAACAACAAACAAACAAACAAAAACAAAATCAATTTTGTTCAAATCAAGACCCCCATAGGTAGGGTGGGGCCACAATTGGTGATAAAAGTTTTCCGTTGAAATATACGGTATACAAAAACTCTTTAAAATCTTCTCAAGAATCAAAGGCGGATCTAGCACCGGCGCACCCCACCCCCTCCCCCATCCCTATCCCACCCTGCCCCCTCCGTTTGATTTTTTTTTCATTTTCTTTGCTTTTGTAAATTCTGTTTTGTTTTTAACCTGTATATACTCTCAATTTTGTTCACAGGTAAAATTTCATGATTAAATAATATAATTAACTTATACAGTAACACTCCTTCACACACAAACGAATTTTTTTTTTTTTTGGCTTGTCAAAAAAAAATCTGAACCGCCCCCCCCCCCTTTCCCCGTTCTGAAATTTTTGGATCAAAATATTGAGAACAGCAGTAGGCCCATGATTAGCGATGTTTATATGGAAGTATCCTCAAGTAGTGTAGATTCAAGTTTCTTTAAATCATGACCCCCGGGCCTAGGTTGGGGCCACAAAGGGCGATCAAAGTTTTACACAGGAATATATAGGAAAATTCTTTAAACTTTTTCTTCTCAACAACAGCAAAGCAATGATTAGTCACATCTATATGGAAACATTGCCATGCATTGTCATGCGACATGTACTAATGGACGACAATATGCTTAGTGAGTGTATGTAAACGTCGCCGGCGACAATATGAACAGGTCGACAAAATGTACCGTCACAATCACGCTGCATGAATAGCATACGAGATACGTCAATGTCATTTACACACCGATTACATTTACAAATCCACCAAAAACAAGAGGCCCATGGGACACATCGCTCACCTGAGCACTTTGGTTCGGAGTTCAGTATTAAAAAGTTTAAATATTAAAGTGAGGGGGGGGGGTATGATTTGCATGAACAAACTTGAATCTACACCACCTAAAGATGCTTTTGAACTAATATGACTAATAATGGCTTTGTTTTCTAAAGCAGAAATTTTTATTGATATATCCTTTATAACCCTTTGTTTAACAATGATCCCCTGTTTGGCGCCTCTGTGGGATCATGATTTGAACAAATTTGAATCTACATTACCTGAGGATGCTTTTATTTTATGATGACCAATCACGTTTCTGCTGTTCGTGAGAATAAGATTTTTTAATGATTTCCCCTATGTATTCCTATGTTAAACTTTGATTTGAATAAACTTGAATCTACACTACCTGAGGATGCTTCCATATAAATATGACCAATTATATGGCTTTGCTGTTCTTGAGAAGAAGATTTTTAAAGATTTTTCCTATATTATCCTATGTAAAATTTTGACAGCCCACTGTGGCCCCATCCTACCCCCGAAGTCATGATTTGAACAAATGCTTCCACATAAGTTTCATATTATCGGCCGTTGCCTTGCCCAATTTTTTTTTCGTCGGCCGACCAATTTTATGTATGTCAGTCGGGTCAAGTTATTTTTTTTTTTTTTGGCGTCTGTGGTCGATTCAATTGAAGCACTCATTGAATAGTCCGTCCACCAACCTTCGATCATCGGCCGACCATCGGCATACAGTTTTTAAAGTCGGTCGTCAGTCGGTCGACATTTAGGAATTGGGTTTTCGTACAACTGTGGACCGATGACGAAAATCAAACTGCGGCCTTGCGAACGATGATCGGGCGACGGTTGGCCAAATTATAAATATTTTTACTTTTAAAAGTATCGGTGTTCCTAGGAATTAATGTGACTACTCTGCGTCGCCCGATACTAGTATCGGCCGATCATGTTCATTTTAATTTTGTTATACTGATGATATACAAGGAATTGTGTATGTTTGCATACTAGCTAGGATGCAGGTTCCTAAGAGAAAATGAATTGAAAATAAAAACACCGCTGAATAGTTAGCACGTTGGTGTGAGCTGTTTTAAGACGACCCCGAGATTCAAATATATTTGTAATATGCTTTGTATTTTTTAAAATAAAGCATATATTTGATCATTTCTGTTGCATTTTATTGATTTACTTACATGTTAAGAAAAATGACACCGGACCAGATAAACTTAACATGTACTGACAACGGACTTTTTGCTTATAAATTGCGATTTCTTAAAACATGTTAGCTACAAAAGGCTGTCAGTTGCCTAATACATTGAAATTGAAGTTTCTCTTCATATTTTAAAATAAAAGTACCATTTCGATGAATTAAATATAAGAAATATATAATTTACCAGCTCACGATCATGGCTTCACTCATGGGCATGTGATCGCCAACCAAAACTCCTCAAAATGTATAGTGGATATAGAATACATAAATCTTTGTATGGAATACTGAATGTTGTATCTGTTTCCCAAAATTCAAATTTATTCTTAGAATTTGTCAAAAACATTAAGATTTAGGCATTATGTATTAATTCTTGTATCTTTTGCATGACACCGGACGGATTTTATCATAACCTCACTTGTATGTTCATGACAACGAACCAGTTTCAGTGCTTAACTTTAAAGGTTTCTGACAACGGTACTGTCTAGGAACTTAACGTGTTCCTGGCCGTGTTAATGTTTCCTTATAAGTCAATTTTATTCGAGTATTTCACTGCAGGTATAATGAAAAAAATATGATTATTGAACACTTGGTGTTTAATTTAAAGGATGACAAAGCTTTCCTGAGTAAAAGTAAATTAAGAATTCTTTTTAAAAAATTTGATGTAACTATTTTGCTGTTCGTTTCATTATATACAAAATGTTCCCAAACTTCGTTGGGGAACATAATTACTAGTATACATCTTTTATCTGTTCTTCTATTGATAAACAGATATTTTAAATGTTTTTCTTCCTTTTTTTGATCATGTACACGTATCAAAGGTAAAACCTTACAAATGACACAAATACATGTAAGGCAGACAGATAGATAAAGTAACAGACAAAATAGTTATTGAAATCCTGAAATCTGGTTGACTTATATGAAATAATTTTTGTGGAGAGTGAATGCAAGAACAAAATATTACAATGCAATGTGTACGATACCCAGTGAAGGAATAATCAAAGCTTACCTCGTTCAAAGATCATAAAAACATTTTTCAAAGGTGAAATAACCTTCATCTTTGCTAATATTTCTCAGGCACGTCACAAAATTAATAATAATGTTATCCTGAAATCTGGTAAGGGATAATATGCAATAAGAATGCTAGATCAAAATATTACAACACAATACAATACCAAAAGATGGAATAATCAGAGCGTGCAATTACCTGTACATTGTATTAAAAATCCAGACGGACAAACAAAAAAGAAAAACTTATTTACATTGTTGAAAGACTCTTAAAATATAAATCAAAGGTGAAAAATCCTTTAAGTTTGCTTATATTTCAATGAATATGCTTAGATTTTATGAAAATTCATTCCCTTCTCCTTAATTAGCCACATTTGTGTTTCAGGGCTGATTTAAAAAAAATAATATTGTGACCAATGTACTATTTTTAAAAATATTTTTTATGAATAAATAGGATTACCTTGAGATATACAAAAGCAATGAATTTTCGTCCTCAATTTAAAATTTTCGATTCTTAAAAATTATACAACAAAGAATTCACATAAAATTAAAAAAAAAAAAGCACGAGTTTTTATCTATTCGGATATATACAAATCAGCACCCCCACCCCCACACCGAGCCCCATCCCACTCAGAAAAACTTACTGTTTGCATTTATAAAATAAAATATTCTATTGCCCCTGTTGCTCGGGAGAGAAAAGATAAATTCAAATCAAATGAGAAATTTGAATAATTAACCGATTTCCAACAAGAGACCCAGGGGCCACATCGCTCACCTTAGCACTGTAGCTAGAAAAAAGCAAAAATCAGTTTAGTATTGAAAAGCATAAATGCATAAGTGGTCCCGATCTAACCCTAAAAGGGAGAGGGGCGGGGTATGATTTGAACAAAATTAAATCTACACTGACTAAGGATGCTTACATATTATTCTAAATTGACTAACTGTGACTTATTTATACAAGTTTAAACTTTCATTGTGGCCCCACCCTAGCCCAGGGGTCATGATTTGAACAAACTTGAATCTACACTATCTGAGGATACTTCCATATAAATATGACCAGCCGTGGCTTTGTTGTTCTTGAGAAGAAGATTTTTTAAAACTTTTCCTATATACTCCTATGTAAAACTTTGATCATCCATTGTGGCACCACCCTACCCCTTGGAGTCATGATTTGACCAAACTTGAATCCACACTACCTGTCAATGATTCCACATGAGTTTCATCTTTCCTGGCCCACTGGTTCTTGAGAAGAAGATTTTCAAATATTTTCCCTATATTCTCCTGTGTAAAACTTTGATTGTCCACTGTGTCCCCACCCTACCCCTTGGAGTCATGATTTGACCAAACTTGAATCCACACTACCTGTCAATGATTCCACATGAGTTTCATCTTTCCTGACCCAGTGGTTCTTGATAAGAAGAATTTTAAAGATTTCTCCAATATACTCCTATGTTGAACTTTGATCATCCATTGTGGTCCCACCCTATCTCCGGGGGTCATGGCTTAAACAAAGTTGAATCTACACTTCCTGAGGATGCTTCCATATAAATATGACCAATCCCGATCTCTGTCTTTCCAACAACAAAGATGCGCAAGTCCAACACATACTTTGAAACATAATTTTTGTTTGCATCGAAAGCTTTTATTCTATAGTACTTGCAAAGTGGTGCTAGATCATGTGGTTAACATGAATTGATGACAATTCCTTGATCGCATGTACAAAATGTGAAAATTTTGGTAAGGTTTCATACGAAACTCTGGAATATTTTTTTTTTCAGTTTCAGGAGAATAGGATTCTAGTAGAACTTTTCATCTTTGCTGTTCTTGTGAAGAAGATTTTTAAAAGATTTTCCTATACTGAAACGCAAAAGAAAGGGAACAAGCAGTAATCTACAAATATTTGAATTTTTTATCTAATATTTTCAAAAATGAATACACTAAGGTAAAACCCGATTTGAAAACATCAGAGATTTGATAAAAATGTTAAATAACTATCTTTTAACTTTAGAAAGTAACCAATGACTGTTAAAACACCCCCACCTCGGCCATACAATTACAGCGTGCAAAAATGCAATGCGCAACAGTTGCAGCTTGATTTCTACGATGTAATAGGTTAATCAATCTCGAGATCTGAGCGAAAGAAATATTCTTTGCCATTTTTAAATGCCTGTTTTTTCAGATGATGAAGTCGATTTTTTTCAAGCCAAGCGCAGTATAGTAACCCTTGGACTTCCTGTCCAAGGAATGTCGTTCATGCTAATGATACGTAAGAGTCTGTTGAAGCGTGATGTGGGTCATATTTGCATCTGCAACTCTTCACCAGATTTCACACTTAGAGCAATGGATATGCTTACTTAAGTCATTTTCAGGAAGCCTTGGCATCGCTTATAGTAAAGAAAGGGGAATTTATTTTTCGGAACATTGCTATATTACTTACAAGGTTAGCTTTTAAAAAAAAGCTGAGAGTCAGCCACTGGAATGCAGAAAGTTTCTTTCTTGTTTTGTGATGGCATATGATTTGTTTTATCCATCATACTGTGTTCCTTAAAAGTGATTGCAATCTAAGTTAAAATTCGTCTAACCGTTTTCTTATTTGTAACATGCATAATGCTGTACATAATAAATTAAAAAGCCTAGAATAAATATCATTATCATTATGATGACCTCCATGAATTGGGCGCGGACATCAGAGAAAGTTCGTCTCAGAAATGAACAAAGCCATTAAGATCCCAATCATTGAACGTTGACGAATGTATACATTTTCATTTTTTTCTGTTAAATTCTACAGTGATATACATGTAGATTATGATTAGGTTAGAGTGTTTTAATTATTATTAGATAATTTTTTTAATCATGCAGGTTCGAGGCAATGCATGATTTGGGAAGGGGGCAGGGGTGCATACTGCATGTATATTTAAATCAATTTCTAAATTCAAGCATCCATTTTATTGTTATTAGGAATGAAAATATTTGCTTCCAAATTAAAAGTAATAAACTGGGAATTCAAAATAATTTTATACATGCAGTACGTATACCCTAAAATGTAACGAATGATGTCTACCATCAAAGCAAAACTAGATTAACATACTGGATTCCATCTCGCTCACTCTTTATAATTGGTTTGGGGGGGGGGTCTGTCTATTAATCCGCGCAGTTTCTCTCAACTATCGCAGTTCTACTGTGGTCAGTTTCTCACCTGTGGGCGCGGTTCACTTGCACATGCGGCACTTGCACGTCTATATCATCATGCATTATAAGAATTTACTGTCTTACAGTGGTCTTCTGATGTTTTCATAACTTTCATATTCTTTTTTTTTTCACTGTTTTGGGAACCTTTGTGGCAAGTGTGAATTCCGACCCGTACATGTCTTATGCAAGGTATTGATCGAGGGAGTCTTGCATCAGGCACCCAGAGGAATACACACAAATCCGTGAACTTGCAACGGCGATTGAGGGTATATGTATCAAGTGTTAAATGTGCTATATATGTAACTTCTCATTTTCTATCAGAAGCACTGAAATATTTTCACAGTATCACATTTCCCTCTTAGAACAATCTGTGTCTTTAATTTCTCGTCGAGAACGACGAAGAACAATGCAGTCTATAAATAGATCGAGGTCGTGTAGCGTGCATGAAGAATCACGCCCTCTGGTTGGAGCAAATAGTACGAGTTTCTTTAGAACAAGTCGTGTACATCTTTTTCCCAGATTTCCAAATTACGCAAGCGCACTTGCAGTTTCATCCCACCGTAAATAGTCAGCCCGTGGGCTGACTAATGATGAATAGATACAATGAAATCCTTAAAGCCCCCATACTATTGACAAATGTTTTGTTAAACATGCACTTTTTGATTTCTGTTAAGCAGACTCAAACTTAACTTCCGGTAATGGTATGAAAATCATTCAACCGCAAAATTACCGATATTTAAAAAGTTGAAGATGTCCTTACTTTTTAGATACAAAATTATATCCTTTATGTAATATTTCCCTCTAAAATATGATGTTGCGTTTCTTTTGCGTTTCAGTATATATATCATGTATATTCCTATGTAAAACTTTGATCTTCCATTGTGGCCCTACCCTACCCAAGGGGGTCATGATTTGAATAAATTTGAATCTACACTATCTGACAATGATTCTACATGAGTCTCATCTATCCTAGCCCACTGGTTCTTGAGAAGATTTTTCAATGATGCCTTTAATTTTTGCTATTTCGTAATTATCTCCCCTTGGACGAGGGTATGACCCTTCATTTGAACAGAGAATTCCCTTCACCTGAGGATACTCTATGCCAAGTTTGCTTGAAATTGGCCCAGTAGTTTTGGAGAAGAAGATGAAATTGTGAAAAGTTTACGACAACGATAACACGATAACGCCGACAGAAAACAGAAAAAGAACTGCGAACGATAGTATTGTTCTCTCGCCTACCCCCAAGTCAATTTTTAAAAGTTAACACATTTGAATGATTTTTCATAATTATAAGAGATATTTATATGAATTTTCATAGGACATTAGTTCTTTGGGAAAAGAAAGAGAGATAACTCTATAATTTTGGTAAAACTTGTGTTTTTCACTATAGAAATCAACGGAAAATGGAAAATATTTTTAAAACGTCTCCCCCCCCCCCCCAAAGAAACGAAAATTCCTTTTTACAGGTAATATAGACTGTCATTTCACAATTTCATAACAAAGCTTTTTGTGTTTCACGGGGGGGGGGGGGGGCATATGTCTACAGACCAAAAAGTACAAAAATGCTTATTTTTTTTTCCACCAATTTCAAAGGAGTTTACAACTAAAACATTGTATTTTATTAATGATATGTGCTTAATTTTATATGCGTTAAACATTTAAGGAACATTTACTCATATCCAAGAATATTTTAAAATGTGGTGATGCTTTAAACCCCGATTTCAATGGAAAATATTATCTACCCCCACCCACCCCCCATTTAAAGAGCTGGAATAAGGGGTAATTAACTACTTAACACTGTTATCAAAATTATCAGTCAATTACCATTGAACTAGTCTTTGCATTCAACAAAATTTTACGGCCAAATTGCCATTAGTATTAAATTAAATGGGTTTAAAAAGTAGGCGGGAATCGAGAGTTAGCGTGCGTAGTTCTTTCGATCAGAAAAGCTCTGGTGAGCTAAAAAGTGTATTCTTGTTGTTGGAGATCTTGTTTTTGTTTCATTATTGCTTGTTTATATGCAATGGATTGAGTGCATTATCTTTTCTTTACAATGGAAAAAATATTGTAAAATGTATGGTTTAAAATGCATGAAATGTATGGTTCCCTATCATTATCATGATTGTGAACTTAATAGATTATGTGCTTGAGCGCAAACGAAGACGACAAAAAATAAGAGAACTGACATATGAACTGACCAATCATACATTGTCATTCGTAATGCATCTCGTCATGTTTTTTTCCCAATACATATAATCATTAAAACAGTAGTAGGATTTACCGAAAATGTTTTACGGCACCTATTTGAAGATCAAACATGTAATATTTAATGAGAGGGACAGAAATAACATAAATGTTTCGTTGTCAAAATTATACCTCCATACGACCATCCAGAGAACACGCTTCCATCTTGATCACACACTTCTTTATCCACCTTCTGGTCAAGACGTTTAGAAGCGTCCACCACCACTACGTAGAAAGCTCTCCTGGTCAGGTAAATCTGGTGACAGGCGTAGTACGCACACTGTCCCCCAAAGTCAAAGAATGTCAAAGTCTTTTCGGCGCCAACACTTGTAGTATATGTTTTCCCATTGTTGTCCTTGTTTTTCTTTGCTAAAAAAATCATCACAAAATCAGTATTTCTATTTTTCATTTCTATTTTTCAAAATCAGCATACCTCACATTCTGTCAATATTTTGGTATTATTACACATTACAGAAGCAATGGCATGGTGTTTTGACTTTCTATTAAAATTCATAGTAAAAAAACTAATTAAAAATTTTCTTTTAAGAAATCAAGTGCTAAAATCACAATGCTGAAAGTAATTTATTAGCATGATTAAGCACAAGTTAAAGTATATCATATTTTTAGTTTTGTGTAAGATCTCTCTCTCTCTCTATCTATCTCAAAGGCTTAAGATGGAAAACCATTAAAAAATGTGTTACCTCTTAATGATTTTGTTTCATCACATATATCAAATATTTCCTCATGCACCTCCAATCCCTCAGTAGATTTAACGTCCTTTATCACATCTTCACTACAACCAATCAGACGTTTAAGTAGCGTGGTTTTCCCCGCCCCAGCACATCCTACAATCATCCCCCGGGCATGGTGGACTGTCTGTGTTCCTCTCTTAGCATACTCCACATACCGCTCTCTGGCCTCCTGGTCCCATCGTAGTATTTCTTTTGGGACACCCACTGTATCATATGAAATTAATGTATCAAAGAATAAATCAGTAATTCACAATACAATTAATACATTTTTTATACTCCAGTCTCAGGGAAAAAAATGGAATTTGACAGCTTTAGCTTTCCAATATCAGGTTTCAAATGAATGCAGTTATTAGAGCCTCAAAAATATGAAATAAAATGACCTCTTTTACAATTTTCGATAACTTCATCTTAAATGGTGTAGAGATCGATTTAATTTATAACTGTACCTACATTTATATTGTACGAAATGATAACATGTTTACTTTTGCATCCCATCCTCCGTATTATCTGGTGTTCTATTCAAGTGTTTTTCTCTCTTTTTTTCAAATAATACCACTCTATTCTTAATTAAATTTTATATGAAACTCATCAGAGAAAAGGATGATGATGTCCAAAGGTTGATGGACGATTGCAGACAATAGACGGGAATCCATAGCCGACTGACTCGAATGTATTAAAACTAATTTGATATTAAACTCTCTGCTGGGTATTCTATTATTCGTGAGTCAAACATAGATTGTAGAGAAATTAAGTTCCCTAACGTGTGTTTCTATATTTATTATTTATTTCAGTGGGTTTTTTTTTTACACTTCTAGACATATTTTCAAAACGAGGACAACATATACATTTTTAGCACTCTAGCTAGGAAAAAGCAGAAATAAGTTGAGTATTGAAAAGTTTAATAAAAGGGTTCCGGGGGGGGGGGGCTTATGATTTGAACAAACTTGAACCTACACCACCTATATATGCTTTTGAATTAATATGACTTTATATTGGCTTTGCTGTTCTTAAGAATATTTTTGTATTCATATATCCTTTATATTCTTTTGTATAACTATGATCCCCTGTTAGGTCCCCTCTATACTCCTGGTGGGTCGTGATTTGAACAAATTTTAATCTACATTACTCGAGTATGCTTTAGTTTTATTTTGAACAGTCATGGCTTTGCTGTTCTCGAAAAGAAGATTTTTCTTATGTACTCCTATGAAAAACATTGATAATCCATTGTGGCCCCACCCTACCCCCGAAGGTTATGATTTGATTATTCTACCCTGCTGAGAATGCTTCTATATAAATATGACCAATCATGGTTTCGCTGTTCTTGAGAAGAAGATTTTTAAAGATTTTCCCTGTGTATTGCTTTGTAAACTTTGATCGCCACCTGTGGCCCTACCCTACCCCAGGGGGTCATTATTTGAACAAACTTGAATCTACACTACCCGAGGATGCTTTCATATAAGTATGACTAATCATGGCTTTGCTGTTCTTGAGAAGATGACTTTTAAAGATTTTACTATGCATTCCTATGTAAAACTTTGATCGCCCACTGTTGGCCCACCCTACCCACGGGGGTCATGATTTGAACAAATTTGAGTCTACACTACTCCAAAATGATTCCACATGTTTCAAGCACAGTGGCTCTTAAGAAGAAGATTTTTAAATGCCATTAATTTTTCACAAAATCATAATTATCTCCCCTTGGAAGAAGACGTGGCTCTTTGTTTGAACAACTTGAATCCCCTTTACCAAAGGATACTTTGTGGCAAGTTTGGTTGAAATTGGTTCAGTGGTTCTTGAGGAGAAGATGAAAATGTGAAATGTTTACAACAACGACAGCGACGACGACAGACAACGGACAATTTCGATCAGAAAACCTCACTTAGTTGAGCGTTCGGCTCAAGTGAGCTAAAAAAGAGGGCAACATATACATTTTTAACTACAGTGCTTTTAAAATCTTTGGTTCTTTCAGTTTGAAATGAAATAATAAACATTGTATCCTTTAGGGTTTCAGAATTATTTCTGATAGAATTATAGATATTGTCCCAGGATAATGAACAAAATCTTGGACTCTCATAGAATCTTGCTCGTGGAATCTACATTCTTCATATCAGTGTACTTTCAGTGCTTATAATTTCACAAGCAAACTTGTAATAGGAAAAATCTAAGAGACCGCTCTAAATTTTTCGAAGAATTGGACCGGTAGGGTCAGGAACTTTTTTCATATCTTCAAGTAATGGGGCTGAGACTTTTTTCAGTTTATGATCATGGGACGTAACTTTTTTTTATTTTAATGAAAAAAGATGAATCAAAGAAAAAAATATTCAAAACTACAACAACAAACGTTGAAAAATCTAATACACAAAAATTCAAAATTTATCTATGTAATATTAACAGTATATAGAGATATCATTAGTATCTTCTCCTATTTGTTGCAGATGACTGTACTGCACTAACTTTGATGATTTTAAAAAGTAATGAAAATCCTTGTTTCATCTTCTTCAATATATGAACCTAAAGTTATTATTAGACAAGATATTATTCTTGATATGCTAGCAGCTTGACCCACTGTCTATGGAACATACTACTTAGAGAACGTGATTTCTTTCATGATCCACATCACATACATGTATATAGGACCATCTCTGTGGTAGATAATGCATTCTTGCATACATTATAGTATTTATATGTATCCCTTTATAATACATACAGTAAAACACGCTTATAGTGAACACACCTGTAATGAATTTACGCTTACAGCAAAGGGATTTTAATTCCCCTCGACTTTAAAATTGTAAACTTAACGGATATAATGAATTACGCTTATAACGATGCAAAAGCTTCACAATGTTGTTTATTAGATGAATAGCAAAATGTTCACACAAAAAACGTTAACCAAAAGTTCAAAAAGATACCAAAAAAAACCCCACAAAATACGATATTAATCCAGATTCAATTAACATATTTACGCACCTTAAAAAAGAAGTATTGACATACGAGGATGTGCGAATTAAAGTTAAAAGAAACGGAATCACAATGTTGTTTATTAGATGAATAGCAAAATGTTCACACAAAAAACGTTAACCAAAAGTTCAAAAGATACCTTGATTTAAAAAAACGCAGACAGTGATGTTTTGAAAATTAAAAAATAACGCCTGTCTGAAGAAAAAATTCCAATTTATTGTTTTGGATTTAAAAACTTAACTCAAAATAATGTTTTATCTTTAGAGAAATATAAGAAGAAATTATTAAAAAGAAATTGTTTATTGTTATGATACACATGCAGAATATGTTTACACATGCATCACTTCTGCATGAATGGCGACAGGCGCCGATTAAGGCCAACTAACAACTAAATTGTATGACAAACGAGATGACTTCAGTTTTTCCATTGTCAACTTTGCTTATTTATGTAGTAATATTCCGCTATGAAATGCATATGGTGCTTACATGTACGTCTCCCAACTTATTCGATACTCATGGGCGAGATGGTATCAGAATAATCATATATATTTCACAGGTACCTGTGGACAGGAACAACCCCCACCCCCCACCCCCGAAATTCAACCCCTGTGTTTGTTGGACATGTTTTCACAAATTATTTATCTTACACTTATTTATCATGTATTCCTTAGGAAAACTCAGGAAAATCCATAATTAATCGTTCCACACAAAAAATACCCCATAATACATTATAAGAGAGAAAGATATGCTACTCCGGTATGTTTACGTTGTACCTTCGCTGGTCTTTCTGGGTTAAAAAAAACATGTTAATATTTTATTTGAAGATAAAATGTCGGTTCACATTGTCTCTACATATATTTCTGTCTTAGTTCATGCAATCGGATTGACACTGCATCTCGTAAGAATCCCACAAATAATCCTCAAACACGATTACAGTCAGTGACGTCGCGCAAGATACCGGTGTTACTTAACGTTACGCTAATAACGTCACAAAATGCGTAAAATAATGCACAAATGTAACGTTGTATTTTCAACCTTGTGATAATTTTTTATTCTTACACCAGATATTCATTAATATGGTTATGATTTAAAAAAAAAAAGGGGATTCAATACATGTTTACATATACTATGACATGTAAGAATATATTTACAATTGTATTTATACGATTAAAAAAGAGATACAACATTACCACATTGTCTACATAGTACAAGAAATCTAGGGCCCGGGGACGCATTTTAACACAAAAAGTACATATCTATGACATAAAAAATTCGTTTATTCCATTCAAATCGCGTATATTCGAATGGACCCCCTCGTCTAAAGATAAATATTGACCCTTTCGTCTAATTCGAGCAATGTAAATTACGGAAGTTGCCGGTACCACGGTATTTTTCCGGCTAGAAGTTTATTGTTGTAGTACATGATTTTTTCAAGAAATGCTGGAATTTCAAATTAACATAATAATGATTTAAACGTTCTATTTAAATATCTATTAACTCATTTCCCACTTCAAACTGCGAGATTCATATATACATGTAATGCATATAAGACAAAGAAAAATCACATGTATGTAATGAATATCTATATTGCTAAAAATGACTTATATACGTAGGTCTGATGGGCCGGGTGTTGTATGTTTATTTGTCTAATGAATGTAAAATTATGTTATATACAAGTCACTATAATAAAATATTTACTTACTTACTTACAGTCCCACCATGATCTAAAGTGAAGTTGGAAATGTCGAGCCCCTTGACTCAGCAGAGCTATTTCAGGATTAAGAAAGTTTCTAATATATACATGTACAATTAAGTCTCATTTTATCTTATCTTGGGAAAATTCTTTCATTATTATTTTAAGACAGCTATAGAGGTATCCTAGGTAGATGTTACTGGTAGTCCATTGACAAAATTGAGGTATTTGTCTTGAAAATATCCGCAGATCTAGAACACCTCCCTTTTCAAGTTTAAATATGATGTTGTTTAGGCAATTGCAATTTTTTTTCTATGTTTAGCGTCCTCCCTTAAATCAAAATCCTATCTTTTTATCCGGGAAAACATACAAGCTGAAAGGGGGAAAACACATCAACATTATAAAAATAATTGTAGTATTCCTCATCATCATCTAAGAATTTTACTTGCATTGTAACAAACATAAACTATTAGTTTACTGAAAATACATTTTTGGTACAAAACTTAAAAAAAAAATGCAATGCCAATCTCAGAATGGTAAATTGTGTGGCAAATATTTGTATTTATACATTTTTGGTGCGTGTTTATTACAAAATTATAACTTAAAAACAAATCCGTCCGCAGACGCTTAACATAGAAAAAAAACAAGGAATGACCCTTGGTATTGGTACCCGATATCTCTGTATCCGGTCTAAAATAGAGAGGATTGAGGGTATTTCATAAACCACATGAAGTGCTACCAAGAAAAATAAATAAATCGAAAATGGTAACGGACACTTGAATTGTTAAACTTAATACATGTACATTAGGTATGTTGGAAAAGAAAATTAAGTCGCTTTATATGCAGTACACTGCACTTCCGTATAATTTCTGACACATACATGTAAGACAAACCACTGTGTTAAATTGTACTGTATCCTGGGATGATAGTCCACCACTGGTATGGCAGGCCCTCGGGCCTCTTCATTGAAACTGAATGAACAAGAATGAAAAAAAATGTTTATTTTGTACCCGATGTTTCTATATTCGGTCTGATATAGAGAAGATAAAGGACCATTCAAGTACCACAGAACGTGTTTCCAAGACCTTAGATATATATCGAAAATGGTAAAGAACACTTGATCCGATAATCTTTACACATGTATATTATAGCTATTTTTGAAATAAAGATTTAAGTCACTTGGATATCCCTTTAATGTAATACAAGTATATCAGTGCATACTACTTTATATGCAAAAAAAGACTGTACTGAATACTTTCTGACACATGAGAAAAACCATTATGTACAACGGATATATGTGCTCTATCCTGGGATAGTAGCCGACCAGTGGGATGAAATGGTGATAGTTTGTTTTTATTTACATACATAATCAGTGTAATCTTACCAGGATGCCGCCCCCCCCCCCCCCAAAAAAAAAAAAAAACACGCACAACTGAACCCTTTCTAATATTCAGTGCTCTCGGCTCTGACCTTGATTAGGCATACTGTTCATGTTTATGCGAAATTTAAGAGCTACTGAAATTTCTCCTTTTAGAACCAGGAGAGATGAAGAAAAGTTCCTCTATCTTGTATTTAATTTTAATCTTTCTACTTAGAACGACATTAATAAAAAAAAATATCAAACTTCAACTCCTGGTATTTTATGGCAAATATCATGCTCGCCGTCTTTTTTTTCTATTTGAGAACAGAGAATGAACATCCACTCATCAAATTCTGACATGCTTTCTACTTTGATCTCCACGTGAAATACATATTTGTAGGAAAGGGGTTAGAAGCCTTTCCTTAAGTGTGTTAGAGATGAAGCTGGATTTCCCATACATAATATTGAAAGGAGGTGTTAATTTACAAGAAAAGTTCATTTTACCTCAGAAATTGAAAGAACTTTTTTTATATTTACAGTTATTTATTACCTACTATTATATATTCTCTCTGGAGTTTATAACGTGAAAAATATATACTACTAAAAATAAAGAAAAAATAATAATAATAATAATAATAAATAATAATAACTTGTTGGAAAGAATTATATAATACATTTTTCTGATATATATACATTATAAAATTTCAGTTGATATTATTTTTAAAACAAAAATATATAAACCGTTTCAAAATACTTTAAAATTATTTAGTTACACATTCTGTGTATAAAAGTGACATTTAATTATACTACTTGCTTGTGCTCAAACAATTCATTTAGGTTATCATTGGTTCTTTTTAGATAAGCCTTTTATCAAATCCTAACTGATGCATTACATTTGACATGATAGAGAAATGATACTCACAACATTCACTGATACTGTCATGAATCCCCCAGTCAGACACGGTACAGTGTGTGATGATGTCCAGCTGTAGTTTGTCTATGAAGAGGTCGTACATCTTCTCCGGTCTGTTCGGTACATACAGACATCTCTCTCCCTCACTCCTCTTACACCGCCAGGACCTGCAATATTCTGATATCACGTCACGTGACGCAGTGGTCAGGAAAAACTCCAGATCATTGTCCTCCACCAAACACTCCGTAACAAAGGCGTACATGACGTCATGTCTGACATCGTCCGATTTAAAGGTCATCACACCGTTATGCGTTTCTGTGATTCCATTAGGAAGATCTACCAAGCCATCATCAGAAATATCAGTGAAATATCTGTCTCTGATTTTATCCCTTGTGATTCTGTGTGATTGTTCATTGAGATTCAGTTGATATTTCTCAGTTAACAGTAAGCAGTACAGTAGACATCTGACTTCTGGTGAATAGTTATGATGTTTATCTGAAATTGTGAAATTTAAACATTAAATAACATTAAAAGGTTTAAAGTCATAGATAACCAAAATATCATTTACCTTTCATTCCATATCATCATACAATATTGTATTTTTCAACTGAATATAAATGGCACTAGACTCAAGCTCTTGTCATTTGTACTAAAAGCTGAAGACAAAACTTGTCAGTAGCGGATGATCCATGCGGATTAGGGGAAGGGGGCATATACATGTAATTTATATAGAGAATAAACCAACAAATAATCCTTCAACTAACCCAAACCCAAACCCGGATATAAGAATTCTCCGTAAAGTTGGTAGGTAAAGATAACGGATGATCGATTAAAACTGTCTTTTTGGATTTATATTTTGTATTCAAATTGTACGAATTATATGTATAAGGTATACGTATAAACCTAAGACGGTTTATCAAAATCCCAAACCGATACACAGAATGATTTGAATCCGTAATAAGACTAGCTTCATTACCTTGACCTCTCCCCTCCTATCCCTCCACATAGAGAGATAATGGAGGGTGTTTATCGTATGGTTTTGCTAGACCTATAAATTATTATAATTTATAAATGACAGCAGAGTGTAATGGTCATTTGGAGAGTGCTCACTTTATACAGCTTTAACTAAAAATTACTAGAAATTCTTTTCATTTTTAATCTTGAGTGTATATTAGGCCAAAGAAAATAATAGTCTTGTTTCCTGCTACGAGCCCGAAAAAAAGGGGGGAAGTAGGTAGGAAAATTATTTTATTTTATTTTTTATTTTATTATTTTTCCGACTGCAATTTTTGGATATGAACTAATGCAAGATCAAATTAAACATGTCACAGGTCAATATTATCTTTTAAAATTATATTCATGTCTTTTGATGCATAACTCAAGTGGTATTTTATGAAAGTCCATAATTAAAACAGAGAATTTCAGGGTTAGGGTTAGTAGGTTTATTTGTCATATTTTTATATACAAACAAGAGACACTTATGTCCCCCTCCCCCAAATAATTGGAATTTTTCTAAGTCCAAGGGGCATAACTCTGTCCATAATTGCCCAAAACAGAACTTGATCAGATATTCTTATGATAAAATTGTATACCAAATTTCTTTTCAGTATGTGCAACCTCTGCGAAGAAAATGAACGGAAAATGAAAGGAAACTGCAAATAATTGGAAGTTCAGGGGGCATAACTCTGTCCAAAATTGCTCATGGTACCCAAAACAGAACTTGACCTAGATATTTTTATGATAAATCTGTATACAAAATTTCATTACAGTATGTGCAACCTCTGCGAAGAAAATGAACGGAATCTGTTGGTGGACCGACAGACAGCTGCAAAGCAATACGCACTCCCTTCTTCGAAGGGGGCATAAAAATTTACAAAGGTATAATAAACAAGATATCATTGAGATGGTGGCCATCTCAAAGGGCCCCGCTTTCAGCAATGAACATAAAAATGTAAGGTAGCTGAAAAGGGTTTATTTTGAAGAGGAACATTTGTGTACTATTAAGGGATGTGTTGTTTGAGTCTAAAGGGCTTCTATGTCATCCTTTTTATAATAAAAAAAATGGCACGAAAATCACAAGTGTTCCATACCCTCTATCAAAAACGGCACAAAAATTACGAATGTTGCATATCCTCTATCAAAATATGGAAGGAAAATCACAAATGTTTCGTACCCTAAGTTAATTGGTAAAGTTTGAGGCTGACTGGACTTAAGGGAAAGAAATTATGCATCAAACAAAAATTTTAAACAGAGAGGCTATTTTTGACCTTGACCTAGAAACTTTGTTCAAGGTCACTGCACATCCACTGACCAGTGGCACTCTGTGAGTGAAGTATGAACCACATTGGACCAAGAGGAGAGAAGATATGCTCCTGACAAGGATTTTTCATATAATTCTGCTATGACTTTAACCTTAGACCTAGAAACATGGTTCAAGGTCACTGCACATCCTTTACCCAAAGGCACTCTGTGGGTGAGGTATGAGCCAGATTGGGCCAAGGAGAGAGAAAATATGCTCCGGACAAGAATTTAAACAGAGAGGCTATTTTTTACCTTGACCCTCGACCTAGAAACTTTGTTCAAGGTCACTGCTAATTCATTGACCAATGGCACTCTGTGAGTGAAGTATAAGCCACATTGGACCAAGGGGAGAAAAGATATGCTCTGAACAAGGATTTTTCATATAATTCTGCTATGACCTTAACCTTAGACCTAGAAACATGTTTCAAGGTCACTGCACACCCTTTATCCAAAGGCACTCTGTGGGTGAGGTATGAACCAGATTTGGCCAAGGAGAGAGAAAATATGCTCCGAACAAGAATTTAAACAGAGGCTATTTTTGACCTTGACCCTTGACCCAGAAACTAAATTCAAGGTCAATGTACATCCATTGACCAGTGGCACTCTGTTAGTTAAGTATGAGCCACTTTAGACCAAGAGGAGAGAAGATATGCTCCGGACAAGAATTTTCATATGATTCCGCTATGACCTTAATCTTTGACCTAGAAACATGGTTCAAGGTCACTGCACACCCTTTACCCAAAGGTACTCTGTGGGTGAGGTATAAGCCAGATTGGGCCAAGGAGAGAGGAGCCGAACAGACGGACGGAAGGACAGACGGACAGACTGATCACTATAGGGCGCCCGCAGAGCGGGGCCTAATTATTATAGGAACTGCATGGATTTGAGGCTAACAAATCAAATTCAACTAAATTAATACATATAACATGTAGTTGAGGGTAACATTGAAAATATTCATCGGGATTCTCAGGAAAACCATTGTCGACCGAAGCACAGTTTTACGTAATAGTAATACATATTGGTTCTCAGTTATTCCAGAGAAAAAGCTGAAAATATTCAAATGTTAACACAAGACGATGGACGAAAATCTATAGCAAAAGGTCATCTTAGTGACTCACAGAATCAGAACTCTTCGATGTGCAGTGAATAGAGAGTTATTAAGGTAAAATATCACAAACATTTTTTTCTTCCAAAATTTAAATATCTTCGCTTAAATTGGTGTCATTTTCACTAAAGAAATGATATCTGTTTAGTTTCACAACATAAATTGATGTTTGGCTGTTCAAGCTACAAAATCACTCGGAACGCCTCTGCCGATTCGTACCTTAACGTGTTTAATATTGATGAAGGTGACAGAATCATCCGAAGTCTGCCGAATGTCACATAATTTGGTGAAGAATGAGAAAATGTAACTTTACAATACCATAAAAGTTCTAAAAATGTATAATACGTTGTTCCTGTAAAGTTTCTAGGAATATTTTCAGGAGTCATTTTTACACAATCAAAATTTATAATTAAATTTTATATTAAAAGAAATATTGAAAACAAGAGGCCTATGGGCCACATCGCTCATCTGAGCACATTGGCTAGGCAAAAGCACAAATCAGTCAATTAAACAAATTGCTTTGTTGTACATGAGAAGATTTTTTTTACAAGAGGCCCAGCGGCCACATCGCTCACCTGAGCAATGTGGCTAGGAAAAGAGGAAAAATCAGCTTAGTATTGAAAAGCTTAAATGCATAAGTGGTCCCAACCTAACCCTAAAAGGGAGTGGAGGGGGGGGGGGTATGATTGAACAAAATTAAATCTACACTAACTAAGGATGCTTACATCATTTTTTGACTAACTGTGACTTTTTTCTCTACAAGTTTGAACTTTCATTGTGGCCCCACCCTAAGCCCTGGAGGTCATGATTTGAACAAACTTGAATCTACACCACCTGAGGATGCTTCCATATAAATATTACCAATCATACAGTACCAACCAGACCCAACCTGACACCAAAGCAGTCCCAGAAAGCAGTCCCCGGGACTGCTTTGGGACTGCTCTGGGACCGCTGTGGGACTGCTCTGGGACCGCTATGGGACTGCTCTGGGACTGCTCTAGAAAGTCCCTGGGACTGCTTTCTGGGACTGCTTTGTTCACTCATGCGTGATAAAAGGTTCCGAGTGACATGATAGCTCCGCCCCTTGTGTATTCTGAATTTGCAGCTCCTTGTTGTTGTTTTGTTTACTTTCTGCAGAGAGGTGTTTAAGATAAAAGCAAATAAAAAAAAAAGAGTAATAATTTCTTACAAAAATAAAATAAAATAATAGAGATAGTTATACATGTAATTACTAAATGTCTTCAGAGGGCTGTAAATTTACACAATTGTAGTCTAGAATTAATTTTAAGAAAATAAAAGTAGTTAAAAAGGGAAGTCAGGGGATAATTTTTATCCCTTAAATTAAACTTCAATACAGGTGTTTGAAAAAAAAATTATCTAGGCCTATTTAATAAATTAATGCTGTCAAATTACATATGTACTCAAAGTTTGCATTAACAAACAAAAAGCAAACAAACTTGTCATTTCAGTAAGATACATGTATTCAGGAACGTACTGTACTGGATTTTTTTCTTAATTGAAAAAGCTAATACCATGCTTAAAAAAGAGCACTCCATGCTATTTTTTACCACCCTCAAATAAAACCTAATTATTTATTTAATGACCATGAAATAAAGTTATTTTACCATTCTTCTGTCACATAAACAATGTGAACAATTATTCGGGGACTTAATATTTATGAATTAGTTTTTAATTTATAAACAAGTCATTAAAAGAATACATTTATTTAAAAAATAAACATTTGAAAATATCGGGAATTGTGACTTGTTTCTTATTTCTTTTGTTTTTGTTTACGTGGCCGGTTAATACAATGGGATTGTATAAAATGGTGTCCACACCTGAGGTTTCAATCGCCTTTGGGCATAATTAGCAGAAAATCAATGCATGTTATTTGGGTATCAGTGTTACACATCACTGAACACGCTGGTCAACATTGACACTAATTTCAATCTATGTCCTTCAAAAAATCTTAGTTTCAATAATTGTGTATAAATTTATTCGGGATTAATTTTGAACATAATCTGAGGGTTCCATTTGCGTGATTTACAGATGTACACTCGAACATTTATATAATAAAACACTTAAAACTGAGAATATAAAGATAATTAAATTGGGAAGTCATTGAAAATAATCATGACTGAAATATAATACTTAGCAATGTTTAACAAAGAATTTTTCAAAAGCTCCAATACTTAAGAAAAATGCATTCAGAGAATAGTATGGGAATCGGCCTTGCTCTATAATTATTATTATCTATTTAAAGGTAATTCTGGTATAAAATAAACAATTCAAGTTTAATTTTCTATATAAAAAAAATAAATATGAAAACCAATATCAATCACAAAAATAAAGAAATTAGTTTATTTTGGTTAAAAACTAATATACCAAATAATTGTGTTTAAATATTCATGTTATTAATAGGTGTGAACGTCTTCTTCATTCAATAATTATAATTTGTTTCTATATGCGTACTGTGATTTTCTTAACAGTTCAGAAATGACTGGCGCATAAGAATTGTAAATATGTGTTGATACTACTCAGAAAGAATTGCACATCAATTTCAACTGCCTTTTATATAGTTACATTGTTTATTGGTAATCTCATTCTGAGTAAGCTCCGCCCATTAAATTAATTAACCCCGCCCACTGGGACTGCTGGGACTGCTTTCTGGGACAGCTGGGACCGCTGTGGGACTGCTCTGGGACCGCTCTGGAACTGCTCTGGGACCGCTCTGGGACTGCTTTAGCAGTCCCAGAAAGCAGTCCCCGCGACTGCTCTGGGACTGCTTTGTGTCAGGTTGGGTCTGGTTGGTACTGTAGGTTTGCTGTTCTCGAGAAGAAGATTTTTCCTATATATTCCTATGTAAAACTTTGATCCTCCATTGTGGCCCCACCCTACCTCGGGGGGTCATGATTTGAACAAACTTGAAATCTACACCACCTGAGGATGCTTCTAAATAAATATGACCAATCATAGCTTTGCTGTTCTTGAGAAGAAGATTGTTGAAGATTTTTCCTCTATACGCCTATGTTAAACTTTAATCTTCCATTGTGGCCCCACCCTACCCCCGGGGGGGGGGGGTCATGATTTGAACAAACTTGAACCCACATCATCTGAGGATGCTTCCATATAAATATGACCAATCATAGCTTTGCTGTTCTTGAGAAAAAGATTTTTGAAGATTTTTCCTACATACACCTATGTAAAAATTTGATTGTCCATTGTGGCCCCACCCAACCACCAGGGGGTCATGATTTGTACAAACTTGAATCTACACCACCTGAGGATGCTTCCATATAAATATGACCAATCATAGCTTTGCTGTTCTTAAGAAAATTTTTGAAGATTTTTCCTATATATTCCTATGTATAACTTTGATCGTCCATTGTGGCCCCACCCTACCCCCGGGGGTCATGATTTGAACAAACTTGAACCCACATCATCTGAGGATGCTTCCATATAAATATGACCAATCATAGCTTTGCTGTTCTTGAGAAAAAGATTTTTGAAGATTTTTCCTACATACACCTATGTAAAAATTTGATTGTCCATTGTGGCCCCACCCAACCACCAGGGGGTCATGATTTGTACAAACTTGAATCTACACCACCTGAGGATGCTTCCATATAAATATGACCAATCATAGCTTTGCTGTTCTTAAGAAAATTTTTGAAGATTTTTCCTATATATTCCTATGTATAACTTTGATCGTCCATTGTGGCCCCACCCTACCCCCGGGGGTCATGATTTGAACAAACTTGAATCTACACCACCTGATGATGCTTCCATATAGATATGACCAATCATAGCTTTACTGTTCTTAAGAAGAAGATTTTTGAAGATTTTTCGTATATATCCCTATGTAAAACTTTGATTGTCCATTGTGGCCCCACCCTACCACCGGGGGTCTTGATTTGAACAAATTTAAATCTACACTACCTGACAATAATTCCACATGAGTTTCATCTTTCCTGGCCCATTGGTTCTTGAGAAGAAGATTTTTCAATAATGGCATTATTTTTTTGCTATTTCGTAATTATCTCCCCTTGGAGGAGGGCAAGGCCCTTCATTTGAACAAATTTGAATCCCCTTCACCCAAGGATACTTTGTGCCAAGTTTGATTTAAATTGGGCCCAGTAGTTCTGGAGAAGAAGAAGAAAATGTGAAAAGTTAACGAAAACAACAACGACGACGCCAACGACGACGACGACGACAGACAACGGACAAATTTCGATCAGAAAAGCTCACTTGAGCCTTCGGCTCAGGTGAGCTAAAAAGATTTCCCATATATTCCTTTGTAAAAATCTGATCCCCCATTGTGGCTCTTCCCTATCCCAGGGGTCATCATTTGAACAAACTTGAATCTACACTACCTGAAGATGCTTCCATATCAATCTGACTAAACATAGCTTTTCTGTTTTTGAGAAGAAATTTTTTTCTATATGTTCTTATGTAAAACTTTCGATCCCCCATTGGGCCCAACCCTACCCCCAGGGTCATCATTTGAACAAACTTGAATCTACACTACCTGAGGATGCTTCCATATCAAAATGACTAATCATGGCTTTGCAGTTCTTCAGAAGAAGATATTTTCCTATATATTTCAATTTACGACTTTGATCCTCCATTGTGGCCCCACCCTACCCCCGGGGGTCATGATTTGAACAAAATAGAATCTACACTACCTGAGGATGCTTCCACATAAATATGAACAATCAGGGCTTTGCTGTTCTTGAGAAGAAGATTTTTAAGGATTTTTCCTATATATTTCTATGAAAAACTTTGATCCTCCATTGTGGCCCCGCCCTACCCCCGGGGGTCATGATTTGAACAAGCTTGAATCTACACTACTTGAGGATGCTTCCATAAAAATGTGATTCATCATGGCTTTGCTGTCCTTGAGAAGAAGATTTTTAAGGATTTTTCCTATATATTTCTATGTAAAACTTTGATCCTTCATTGTGGCCCCGCCCTACCCCTGGGGGTCATGATTTGAACAAACTTGAATCTACACTATCTGAGGATGTTTCCACATGAGTTTCATCTTTCTTGGCCCTGTGGTTCTTGAGAAGAAGATTCTTAAAAGATGCTATTAATTTTTCACTAATTCTTAATTATCTCCCCTTGAAATAGGGTGTGGCCCTTCATTTGAACAAACTTGAATCCCCTTCCCCCAAGGATGCTTTGTAACAAGTTTGGTTGAAATTGGCCCAGTGGTTCTGGAGAAGAAGTCGGAAATGTAAAAAGTTTACAGACAGACGGACGTACAGACAGACAGACGGACTACAGATAAAATGTGATCAGAAAAGCTCACTTGAGCTTTCAGCTCAGGTGAGCTAAAAATTAGCGATGAAACTCTCCTGTAAGGGAGATAAGAAAAGAATTTGTTTGTGGCAAGTACATGATCATTAAATTACAGTACTATCAATGAAATGAAAATTTTCGAAAACGTTCAAAAGCTAGAGCAGTGGCGTATTTTCCATATAGGCTAAAAGGCTGCAGCCTACACATCATTTTTCAAGTTGTAAAAATTAAAATATGTATACTACAGTATGGTTGAAGAGGGGAAGGGGGGGGGGAGATGATCAGAAAACGTGTACTTTTTTTAGGACGTCAAAGGCGAATAAAAATGTTCTTAGCAAGATGCATTTTACAATATCTAACACTGAAATAAAATTGTCTACGGGATATATTTTTGTATTACTTGTATAAGGAAAACATATCAAAATAAAAAGATATTGTTTAAAATTGCATTATTAAAAAAAACTTTCTTTATTACGTAAGCACTGTAAAGGGTAAAATTGTACAGAGATAAAATTTCTTAAGCGGTAATGAAGATTCTATTTTCATTATTGCTAAAAATATTTTTATACTACTATATATTCACTGGTCAAAAGAAAACCATGTTTTTTTAAAGTTCGATTAAAATATTCCAGGTAAACGCCGAAGTTTTCCCTCCATTTTATTTGATACTTAGACCAGAAAACATGTAAATATCAGGGATAGACATTAAGTTTCAGATCCACTTGCCCTTCAGGCAAGTGATCTTAGACTTTGACTTGTCCGAATGCTAAACTTGGTTGCCCAAAATTAGGAAAGAAATTACGAAGAAAATTATTAATTTCTGTAGACGTAATGATCAGAAAAAATGTGACCAAATACACAACTGTCAATTTGGCAAGTTGAGCTACCTGAAAAAAAAATTTCGATGCTGTATTTGTACATAAATGTATACCGCTGTACTTGTAAAATTTAACCTGTTAACACGTACTGCCATGCAGCATTAACCCTCCATTTCCTTTTAATAAAATTCATATTTTAAAAAAAAATATTTTCGGTAGGATCCTTTTGTGATTCGTGATTTTCAGAGATAACTGTGAAGCAACGCTTAAGGAAGATAGTTGCTACGAAACACATCTTATCTTGATCAGGATACATTGTGTTATACTGTACTTATATATTCTGTGCGTAAATAAATAATCTAATTTACAAATAAGAAGTTAATAAAATTTTGTTAGACATAGCATATTTATTACGAAAGAAAATAACGAACCCGATTTTTAAATGAACGGTATAATCCAGAAACGCTTCCAGGGAATTTCAAATGCAAAAACATTGTCAGTCAGGTGCGTGATGGAAATCAAGTTTCAATTTATTCTTTTATTTATTAATTAATGTAAACTAAATCAATATGTACATTAAAATGTATGAGAACAATTCACTTGCCCGATCGGACAAGTACGTCGACAATTTCACCTGCCCAAACTGAGAATTTGCTTGTCCCGGGCAATCGGACAACCATTAATGTCGATCCCTGTAATATACATAATTTATATTATAAGCGAACCCAAATATACCTGTAACTTTCATTTTCACTATATAATATCACGCCATTTTGTTCTTTTTCCTGATTTTTTTTTCTTGGTGGGTGACCACCCCCTTAAGATAACCCTTCTCGTACTAGCACTTTGCGCCTGTTTTTCGGCTCCACATTAGCCTACACATGAACAGAAAGGAATATACGCCACTGTAGAGTATGGGAATTTTTGTAGCTTACATTTACTAAGATTTATTCTTAAAGAAAAGTGGAAAAATTACCTATGACAGATATTTCATTTATACTTTTTTGTCCCCTCCTTTCACTGAAAGTGGGGGATTTTAATTTCGGTCTGTCTGTCCGTCTAGCTGTCCGTCTTTCTGTAACACTTTCGTTTTCCGAGCGATATCTCGAGAAGCTTTTGAGCTTTTTCATGAAATTTTACACAACAACCCCCGATGGCCTAATGAAGAACCCTATTGATTTTGAGGTCAAAAGGTCAAGGTCATAAATTCTGTCTGATTTTTTTTTACACTTTCGTGTCAACCCGATATCTATTTCGAGAATCCTTTGAGCTTTTGAAATGAAATTTTATACCATAATTCCCTGTGGCCTAAAAAGAACCCCTATTTATTTTGAGATCAAAAGGTCAAAGGTCAAGGTCGTTAACTCATACATTCTGTTTATGTGTTAAACTTTCATTTCGGGCAATATCTCAAGAAGCTTTTGAGTTTATGCAATTAAATTTCATACCATATCTACCTATGGCTCCACCCGCCCTTCTTTAAGTGTATGCCACCCCCCCCCCCCCCGCCCCCTAGATTTCCGCATGCCCTTCTTTTTTTCCTTAAGCGGAGGACACAGATTCTCTGAATTGGCTAGTTTTCAATGAATTTGCATAGACTTAAGTGTTTCTAACAAATATTTTGTGAAGACAAAGTTTCCTGTTATAAAGCATGTTTGAATGCTATGATGTCGTTGTCTTACTTTTTAACATTTTTTTTTTATTTTAGTAATTGTTTTCAGAAACTTGAACAAGAACATTTATTATTTATGGAATTTATATTTATATACTAAACACTGGTATTTTAATTTCTGTATCACGATACGTATTTCATAATCACATTCCGGTTTACGGAAATAATCCCTCATCAACCCTCCCCCCCTTTAAGGAAAAAAATGGATCCCTTTTTCAGGTAAGTTGAATTTTAAGGAAAAAAATGGATCCCTTTTTTAGGTAAGTTGAATTTTTTTTTCTCTGGCTGCCCCCCCTCCCCCCCTTTCAAAAACGATGCTATGTCACTGTGCTGGGGGGAGTAAAATGTTAAGGGAGAATTCCATATTCATGGAAAAATTACTTAGGATGGTTGATATTTAGGGGAGGGGGGGGGGGGGCTCAGTGACCATATTTAAGCTTTTAGAGATGTTCATTCTCAAGAAACTTATTGTGACCAACGTTGCATGATCGATACATCTAAGGATATATATAGTCTACGCTGAGTAAAATAACGCAAGGTTCCCTGTTTAGTGTACACTTAATTATCAATGTCAGACAGTAAAAAATTATCCCTCACCATCCCCAGGCGCGTAGCTGCCTACACGCGAGTGCGTACACATCATTTTTCAAACAAACGACTAGGGGAGAGAGAGAGAGAGAGAGAGAGGTTCAAAGAAAATATCTCATAACCATCCAACAAGTATTCGTATTTCGAAATAAATTTTGTGTAAAACTGTTCCGATTTCAATTTATATTATTATGATTGTATAATAAAATAATAAATCATTGCTCAATCCCAATACACTATTTATTAATTTGTAATTGTTCTTTAATACATTGATATTGTTTTGAAAAGATTATGAGATCAAACACATCGCTGAATGCTATGATCTACTATATATCTATTATATGTATATATGTTTTATATGTTTATGTACTTCATGTACCATTTACATGGTTTTTGAGTGAATAAATTGAATTGAATTGAATTGAACTAGTATATAATTTAGAATACAATATTTTTTGTTTAATAATTAACATTTAGTATACCCGCTTTTGAACCTGTATATGATATCAATATATCGTTTAAATATTAAGCCTAAACTTCATGTACGATAAGTTTCCATGGAAATTTTAAAGTTTGTGTTAAAATAATTAATATTACTACGAGTATGTCTGTTATTTTGTTAACACAATCTATTTGGCATAATTTTTATTTTGCAAAAAAAAAAAAAAAAAAAAGAATGAAATATTTGGTAAAACTCAGGAGCTTCTGGGCACTCATCGGCAGTTTAGGGGGGCCAGGGGATGCCCCCCCCCCCACTTATTTCAAAACCTAACCTTTCCCCATTGAAAATGTTCATTGAAAGGGTGACCCCCCCCCCCCCTTTTGTTGAAGCGTAGTTAAACTATGGAAATTCGGGAAAGTATTAATAAAATTTTAATTTGTGAAAGTTAGAACCTACCCTTAACCCCTGCCGTTCTCTGCGTACACTTCACTTCCATTCTGGCTACGCGCCTGATCCCCCACCGTAAGGAAAATAAAGTTGGTCAGTATTTTGCAGAATAAGGTTTAGTTCCATGTTTAGTGTGCACTTTTTTGTTTTTATTTATCGAAGTCGCACAGCTAAAACTTATGTGCCCCAACTACTCCCCGTGAATACTGTAAAAAACCTAAAGGAAACTGAATAAAACACTTCAGTTATATTAATTTTCTTACTTGGTTTTCTGTAAGCTTTGTTGTCGATGATGTAAATGTCATTGTGTGGATGGAGGCCTATACAGGATCTCACGATGTCGGGTCTAGCGTGCACATTGTATCTCCAGATCCATGTCACGTGATCTACACTGTCCTGTGAGCTTCCTTTGTAATGTACAGTCTCCCCTTCTCTTCTTAGATCCATTAAAAATTCTTTTCTTTTATCTTCAGAGTCATTTATTATTTTGTTTGAAACATTCACTGTAGAAGAAGACGAATATTGTGACAGTGTTAAATTTATTAATTCAACTAAAATAAAATTAAGTATAAATAAACATGAAGGTACATCTAATCTCCGAAGAAATCGATTTAAATGATTTAATCACCATTTACTAATTTAGTTCACAATATTTTCACATGTACATATATCTATAGGTTGTAGAAGCAGTGTACAAAACCTATGAAATAAATAAAATAGTCAATATCTAAGGATTCATATCATGAAATATTTAGAGTAATGCTGACTTTGTCTTATTTATAAATATATCAATCTGCAGAATTCAATTAATTACTTGAAACATTTTCTGAAATCTGAAAATAATTACATATATCTTTACACTGACTTACATATCTGGTGTATGTCATCATGTATACTTCTGACCTCCATGGTGACGTGAGTCAGTATGTTCATCTGTAGACGGCGTATCAGTAAGTAATCAGAGTAACCAGTACTCAGTGAGTAACCAGAGTAACCACCACCAGTGACACACTTCTCTCCAGGTTTTCTGTTGTATTCCTCTGATCTCAGGTACACACTGGCTGTGTCATAACTACTGTAAAGGAATGGTATATAACGCTTTATTGATGCTATCCTATACATTGTCTCATCCTTTGTGTCCTCCGTTATCTTGTCCTGATCTTCCCAAAGATAATCACGTGACTTCAGTCTATCCAGAGTCTGCTGTGCTTCCTCACTTGTTACAGGATTCTCTTTACGGCACACTTTCTGTCGTATCTCATTAAGCATGTCCAGCCACTCTGTGTAAGTGAAGTCAGGAGGACCGGAGTCAGAACACAGAAAACAGAATAACACGGACACCTCGTCATCAGTCAGTGTGGAGAACTCATCTAGAATATAATGAGTAACTCAATATGAAATGATACATGTACATATATATAGTTTAAAGGCCCTAGATTATTTTATTGAAATTACTGAGTGAATACTTTTTGAGGAGTGGTTCTTATAACTCACTTCTTGTTTTTTACTTGGAATAAAATTAAGAGTTGCCTTAAAATTTTTCTGGTGATCAGAAAATTGTACCATTATATAGGCCAGATTAAGTTAAAAGTGTGTTTGAAATCACAAGTGAAGGCCAGTACAATTTATTAAGCTGTTGAGATCTCTCTCAAGCAGTTAAATTAAATTAAAGATTTTTTTTGATAGGATAACTAATTGTTGCAAATTCGATTCATGTATATTATCTTGTCATGGGCAAGCATAATGAACGAGATCCATGGGCGGATCAAAAGGGGAGTCGGGAGGTGGAAGGTTGTCCTCCTTACCCCCGGAATTTGTGGAGTAATTAAATGTATAAAGTAAAGTAACTAAAAATGGCCTTGGATCCCCCTCCCCTAATAGAAACGCAGATCTTAATTAAATTTGAAGGAAAGGTCACAAATACGGAGGTACATTTAAGACACGTAATTATTTTTTAAGATACCAGGAAAAATTTATCTCGAGAAAACGAGATATTATCTCGTGAAAACGAGATAAAATCTCGAGAAAACGACTTATTATCTCGTCAAAACGACATATTTTCTAGTTAAAACGACATAATACCTCATGAAAACGACTTATCTCATGAAAACGACATAATATCTCATGAAAACGAGATATTATCTCGTGAAAACGAGATATTATCTCGTGAAAACGACTTATTATCTCGTAAAAACGAGATATTATCTCGTGAAAACGAGATATCTCGTGAAAACGACTTATTATCTCCACTAGACAATATGTCGTTTTCACGAGATAATAAGTCGTTTTCACGAGATAATAAGTCGTTTTCACGAGATAAATATTTCCTGGTATCTTAAAAAAAATAAAAACGTGTCCTTAATGTACAACGTACATAAGACCGCGGAACATTGGTAATATGCAGCTTACAGTGTACGTCATTTCCATCTGTTAGTGTCAAAACATTTGATGATAGGTAATGAACTGGAGGAGTACCATCCGGCGCAGGCGTCCGCATGAGAAACAAGAGGCCCAGGGGCCACATCGCTCACCTGAGCACTATGGCTAGAAAAAAGCAGAAATCAGTTCAGTCTTGAAAGGTTGAAAAGTTTAAATATAAAAGGGGGGGGGTTCATGAATTGAACAAATTTGAATCTACATTATCTGAGGATGCTTCCATTTAAATATGACCAATCATGGCTTTGCTGTTCTTGAGTAGAAGATTTTTAAAGATTTAACCTATGTATTCCTATGTAAAACTTTGATCACCCATTGTGGCCCCACCCGACCCCCAGGGGTCATGTTTGAACAAACTTGAATGTACACTAACTAAGAATGCTTCCATATGAATATGAATATGCATATCATGGCTTTGCTGTTCTTAAGAAATAGTTTTTTTTTTAAAGATTTTTACTACGTGTTCCTATGTAAAACTTTTATCACCAATTGTGGCCCCACCCTATCCCCGGGGGTCATGATTTGAACAAATTTAAATGTACACTATCTGAGGATGCTTCCTTGTAAATATGACCAATCATGGCTTTGCTGTTCTTGAGAAGAAGATTTTTAAAGATTTTTTCCTATATATTCCTATGTAAAACTTTGATCGCCCATTGTGGCCCCACCCGACCCCCAGGGGACATGAGTTGAACAAATTTAAATGTACACTATCTGAGGATGCTTCTTGTAAATATGACCAATCATGGCTTTGCTGTTCTTGAGAAGTAGATTTTTAAAGATTTTTCCTATATATTCCTATGTAAAACTTTGATTGCCCATTGTGGCCCCACCCTACCCCTGGGGGTCATGATTTGAACAAACTTGAATCTACACTACCTGAGGATGCTACCGTATAAATATGACCAATCATGGCTTTGCTGTTCTTGAGAAGAAGATTTTTAAAGATTTTTTCTTATATATTAATATGTAAAACTTTGATCGCCCATTGTGGCCCCAACCTATCCTCGGGGGTCATGATTTGAACAAACTCGAATCTACACAATCTGAAGATGCTTCCATGTAAATATGATCAATTATGGCTTTGCTGTTCATGAGAATAAGATTTTTAAAGATTTTTCCTATGTATTCCTATGTAAAACTTTGATCGCCCATTGTGGCCCCACCCGACCCCCGGGGGTCATGATTTGAACAAACTCGAATCTACACTATATATATATATCTGAAGATGCTTCCATGTAAATATGACCAATTATGGCTTTGCTGTTCTTGAGAAGAAGATTTTTAAAGATTTTTCCTATATATTCCTATGTAAAACTTTGATCGCCCATTGTGGCCCCACCCGACCCCCGGGGTCACGATTTGAACAAATTTGAATCTACACTATCTGAGGATGCTACCATATAAATATGACCAATCACGGCTTTGCTGTTCTTGAGAAGAAGATTTTTCCTATATATTCTTATGTAAAACTTTGATCGCCCATTGTGGCCCCACCCGACCCCCAGGGGTCATGATTTGAACAAACTTGAATCTACACTACCTGAGGATGCTTCCACACAAGTTTCATATTTTCAAGCACAGTGGTTCTTGAGAAGAAGATTTTTTAATGATGCCATTAATTTTTCACAAATTCTTAATTATCTCCCCTTGGAAGAAGGCATGGCCCTTCATTTGAACAAATTTGAATCCCCTTTACCCAAGGATACTTTGTGGCAAGTTTGGTTGAAATTGGCCCAGTGGTTCTTGAGAAGAAGATGAAAATGTGAAAAGTTTACAACAACAACGACAACAACGACAACGACCACAACGACAACAACGACGACAGACAACGGACAAATTTTGATCAGAAAAGCTCACTTGAGCCTTTGGCTCAGGTGAGCTAAAAAGCATTGGATTGAAATTCTACCTTGAAATCCAACTCAGATACGCTCGTAAGCACATTGATTCTGATTTATAAAGAGGACAAATGATTTCAGTTTCGCAGTAGCTTAAAGTATATATTCAGAATTTTCTGCGCAGTGTTTTTAAAAAAAAAATTAAAGAGGACAAACTTTAGATTCTTGTTGGGGGAGGGGAGTAAAGATCTTGAAAATAAATAAGAAAGTTTTCGAGTTTTGACACATCCAACCAGGCACGTACGTAGTTTCAGGGAGACTGGGGGGGGGGGCTACTTTTTTCCAAACTTATAACATTTTCCTATCGAAAATGCTCAAGGAAAGGCTGGGTTTAGCTTATAGTAAAATCATGGTAAATTTGTATATTTTATTAAATTTTGTTATGAAAGGAAGTCATAAACATAAGGGTGACCCCTCCCCCCCCCCCCCCCAAAAAAAAAAAAAAAAAAAATTCTGGGTCCCAGCCTGTAATTGATACTGGTTTTAGTAATTCAAAAACCCTAGCTAGGCACAAGTGTATTGTCAACACTTTTCTGCTCTTTCGTACAATGTGAGGATCTGGTGGTTCGAAAATGCTCTCGGAGTATTTCAGTCATTATATTTATAAAATAAATCAATAAAAATGACACTGAACCCTTCCCCGAGGAAACACCCATGACATGTGTGTCTTTGAAAGATTCCGAATAAATTACTAAATTTTTCTAATGTTCTATATTAATTCTATACACTGCTAAAGCAACACAACTATCTACAATAAAACTCGTTTACTACGAACACGGATATAGCGACGTTTTTTGCAATCCCCGGCAAAATTCTTAACTATTCAATGTAAAATTTTACAGACATAACGAGCTCGGATATAGCGAATTTACGGCTGTAGCGAACTGATTTTGTGTCTCCTAGAAGTTAAATATAACAAAATTTACATCTTTTATAACGAAGTTTTAAAGATCTTATTTTTTAAAATATTGAACTGATAATAATTTTGTAAGTATAAATATCTGAAACTCAATTCATTCCAAAACTTTTGAACTCCACGATAAATTTAATATTTTAAACTTCCCTTAATACATTTGATAGTCATGCTTGAAGGGAAAAAAAAAATGATATAACGAATTTGCTATATATACTTTAACGAATTCGTTATACAGTACCCGCATCGTTATTCTTTACAATTCTATCGTGTCCTATCGTGCGTTTATCCTATCGTATCGTGCGTGTATCCTGTCGTATCGTGCGTGTATCCTATCGTATCCTATCGTATCGTGTTTTGCGTTTATCAGGTTTTGCGTTTTCTATCGTGTTTTCCGTTTATCAGGTTTTGCGTTTATCGTGAAGATCGTTTATCAGGTTCTATCGTGTATCGTGTTTTGCGTTTATCGTGTGCATTCGGAAACCCTCGCTTTTTATCTTTACATTGCAAAGAAACACCCGAGATATCTCGAGTTCATCTTTCGTTTTGTTAATTTATTTAGGATTAATCTAACTATTGAACAAAAAGAGAAATTAATACTCTAACTCTGGTATATTTTTTTAAGAAAATAAATAAATAAATAAACGTCAAGTACCGTCACCAAGCAGAGAGCATAGATCGAAAGTCAAATTCTATTTTTGTACATGAAATAATCGATCTACTATTTAGAGTTGTTGTTTTTTTTTTTAAATTTGTTGATATGTAAGAAATATTTTTGTCAAAGATAGAAAATAATATTATAATCCCTTTACACAGTCAGAGTCACAAAAGCGAGACCTTTATTAACTTTGTTTTGATAATTATAGAAACATAAAACATTATAGGTATGTGTGCAAAAAATAAAGTATGAATAAAAAAATATCAGTATCTTTATTAAGGCTATCCTTTTTATCAATAACGGGAACATAAATTTTGTCTATGCGCGCAAGTTTTGTTCCTTTGTATTATTATTTTTCTCTGATAAGTATATATTATAATATAGATGTTTGCCATTCATATTTAACTACTGCATTTAGAAGATGTAAAAAATAAATAAATAAATAACAAAACCACACAAATTTTTATTATACATCTTACCTACTTCGGCCGAACATGAAGTAATATATACCGTACATGTAACTTAGTGACAGGTGGAAGCGCTCCCGTGACAAGAGAACTGACACCTACCTGCCTAATCAGTACACTGTCTTCTTGTCAAGTCAAGACCCCCCCCCCCCTTTCCCCTACATGACCGGCCCGTGTGTATTCAACGTAGACATGCATACAAATGTACCTGAACTCTAGCTCTCACCTGGTGTCAAGTATTTACCTTGAACCCTACTGGGTTTCAATGAAATGCATCTACTTATTTTCTGGATATTGTTCATAATTTTTATGAACAACACTTAATTAACAATTAAAGATTTTATACTAAGAAAACTGGTAAATGTACACTTCCGTTACAGATTAAAAATTGAATAATTGAATCAAATAAAATATAGGCGAGGTTTGTCCTCCAAACTCCGTTGATTTAGTTCATTTGTATATTTTTATGTAATTTTTATAGGTTTACAGTCATAAACATGATTGGTGTGATCAAATAAAAAAAATGTGCTTGCGGTACTTCTGGATCTTAGGGTTTTCTGTGTTGTCTGTCGTTGTTACATGTAAAGGCGTCTCAAAGATACATGAAAAAAAAAATCGCCCGGTTCTGCTTTGATACACAAGACTGGTAAATACCTTATATTTAATTTTATTCGTGTTTATCGATTGCATATAATACGTGACTATATTGAAGAAGTCAATATATATTTTAATTTTATTTATTTTTTTTTTCAGGGGGAGGGGGCTTTTTGAATCGGATTTTTTTTGGGGGGGGTTATGACCCCCCTTCCCCGCTGACTGTGCCTCAAATGGGGGTAAGACTTTCATAATTTACAAAGTTTTGTCTAATTTTGCCGATGTCGTCCTATATAAGATAAGTTTTGTAACAATTATTACAAAGTCTAATAGCAATAATTGACAATTATTCAATCCGAAAAAACACTTGTCAAATTGTGGAAATTGATTTATTATTTATTTTTTGTGTGTGTTCTAATATGTTGTAAACAAGTGTACGTAACCATTCAATGTTATTTAATACAAAGTTTAAGTACCAATAAATATATTCATATACATTGTAAGCTTAGTTTACACGTATCTATAGTAGATACAAATTCTGTAATTGTAAACGCTTATAACACAAGCACGCTAAGAAAGCAGTGTCATTTCTTTGGGGGCGGCCGGCTGGAGGGGGGGGGGGTCTAAAAAGAAATGTTTTGAAAAGCAAACAAAAATGGCTAAAGACATTATTATTGTCGATGGGCAATATTATATAAGCATTATATTACTACTGTATACTACACATGCTGGTACACTGTAACATTTTTTTTGTTTATACGACTGCATGCTCCCTTCTAGCTTAATCTTACAGGCCTATAAAAATACCAAAATAAATACAAAAGAATGGAAATGCGATATTTTTTCGGATAATAGATGATGACAGATCTAGTGACGTTTATTAATTTTATTAAATTCGATTTTTTTCGCAGGTCTCCTTCCTCATATATACATATACAATGTATGTACTTGGAATGTACTTGGAATATGTAAATAATTTCTATGTGCACGGGATATGTGTGACATATATATTTATATATAGGAGAGATTAATTATTCACAGTCCAGAGCACGGTCTGCCTCAATGCAACTAGCAATTTCAGCAATTTTAAAACTTAAAAAAAAAATAATTAATTTATATAAAATATAAATCAAATTCGTAAAAACTTGGAGGAGAAAGCATCAACCTTAAATTAAAATAATTATAACAATAATCCCCCCCCCCCCCCCAAATTATGACTAGTATTTTTTTTTTTTTTTGGTTGTAAGATTTGAATTATTAAATACAAACTATTAAAGGCGATTTTGGATACTTTGCAGACTTCTAGCAAAAGATATTGAATCCAAATATTTCATATTTTTTTACATGTTTTTCCGTAAAAATAATCAATGTTTGTTATGAATTTCATAAGGTTTTATTTGTTAAAATAATGAATATATTTATAGCGTTTCATGAATTTATTGCACTTGGGTGTAAAACTTCGCTTGTCTACGGACTCAGAATTGAAATTTAATGATTCGAAGGAATTTTCGACATTTGTATAATTACACAAAAAAATCGCCTAATTTCCATCATAGAGAAATTATTCTTAAAATAATTACAGTTTGAATTTGATGTCGATCAATTTTATTGACAAAAACACCATATCTTTTACAAAGCATAATAACTTCAAATGTTTAATCATGATAAATTAAAAATGTTTTATCATTTCGATTTGCGGCTTTGTAAGTAATTAAAATTATCATACTATAGTATATCAAAAAGAAAACTTTTCGTCTTGTCAAAAAACGTTTCGCATTTTGAAACAATCCTATCAGGTTTTGCGTTTATCCTATCGTGAAAATCGTTTATCAGGTCTATAGTGTTTTGCGTTTATCGTGTTTTGCGTTTATCCTATCGTGCGTGTATCCTGTCCTATCGTGTGTGTATCCTATCGTATCGTGCGTTTATCCTATCGTATCGTGCGTGTATCCTATCGTATCGTGTATCCTGTAAAGAATAACGATGCGGGTACTGTAAGGATATAACGAATTACGGATTTGCAGGTCCCCAGAACTTCGCTATAACCGAGTTTTGCTGTATATAAATGTGATTGAATTATTAATACATGTATTTGTTTTATACTCTAATGGATATAAACATGTAGCTTCATCTATCAATGAAATGTAATCTTTGTTTCTGTATAATTGAAAAGCTATTTTAAAGAAGATGTTTAAAGCTCGGCAAATGCATTTCTTTTCTTTTTCTAGATAAATGCTCACCTGATATCTTTGTCTTCCACTCGTCGTAATGGCCCACGAAGCGTAAATCTACGAGAGAAAAAATACCAGAATTAGGCATTTCAATAGTCCAATTCATTCATTCATCTTTTATTTTCTCTATAAACTAATAAAGAGTGAACACTTAAATAGCCATACGCCATATTATTTTTCACAGGGTTATTTTAAACCCTTCGTATTCGTTACACCTGACTGTTTTTTACCTGGGGCTCGTAACCATATTGTAAAGAGCCATAGCTGCCTTTCCGAGGACACGACTCAAGAATGTAAAAGGAAATCACTCGTTACTATTTATAGATATACCTTTTTCAATTCCAGATCAAACGATGTAATATGCTTAGAGGACGAGTGTTATATTTTCATAATTGCAAGTAATATGACAATCATTTCACTTGTTCGATACTCTAATTCTGAGACAAAAGATTTAGAAAATCATTAAAAACTAGAAAATCTGCTGTTGCAAGCAATTTTATAGCGTATGACACCCCGAACTGAACCATAAGCTGCAAGATTGTTCCAATGCTTAAAAAAGTGATTATATGTAGAAAAAGCCCCCTCCTCCCTTTCCACACACAAGCTATATAAAAGTATATGTTATTATAATTTATATTATTATCTGAAAATTGGTTTTGAGAGACCTGATTGGTGTAAAATAAAAAAAAAATTCTCTGATATCAGGAATAACAAGAAGGCCTTCCGTAGAAGACGGAAGACATTTAGTTAATTAACAGAATACCAGGTTCACGTCAAAACACAGCTGAAGCAAAATAATTCCTGAATTTTCCTCTTCAAATCGGGTATTTTTACATAGGACAGGGGCTATTTTTTTATATGAGATGATAAAGTATGTGTAAACTTTCTAATAGTTTAGCAAAATCATAAACGTACATTTCCGGTGTACTATATATAAACAGTAGTGATGAGGCCTTCAGTCAAGTGCGGGAGCGGATCCCAGTTCAAATTAATAAAAACGATGGAAATTAAAATTTTAATGATACTAACTATCATTGAATGAAGTTATTCATATGCAAGTAATCTTTTAACAAGAAATTGTGAAATACTAATGAATACAGCTGACAATCGCTACTTTTTAAAGATAATTTAATTGTAAATAAAATTATCAAAAATTCTATAGACAAACAGAAGAATACTGAATGCTGCTAAAATATCAGATCACATCAGCGAAACTAAAGTTTATTCATGGAACTCCTAAGATCTTCTTCCATTGTAAGTTTTATATCTGTGTATTGACCTATAGCTGTCTTTAAAAAAAGTGTGTGTGTGTGGGGGGGGGGGGGGGTTAAACTATGACATGGTCTTCTATATTTGAAAAGAGGAAAATAAAAATAAAATGCGCCCACCAGATATATACCATATACGTTTCTATGGCATTAGGAAGGTTTTCCGTCTCCTAACTTTTATCTCTACACTTCGTTCCATGTATACTGAAGCGCTTCAGTTCCCGTAAACTATTTAAATGAAAGTAAAATGAATAGTTTGTAGTGTTTAAGAAACGTTGGTCCTACGTTTTTTGGAAATTCTAAGATATTTTATTTGTTCTAAATCATATCAAGAAACTGGTAATATATATAAGCTGTATAGATTAGCCTTTACGTACCCTAGGAATATTAGGGGAAAAAAATTAGGAAGACAAAGAAATTGAATAATTTATAGTTTTAAAAAGATCAAGCATAAGCGTTTATGCAACGTTTTTGGCCGCTGGTATCAAGAAACGGCAAATATGAATTTTTCAGTTTTTAAATAAACATCCTTTGAAAATTTAATATATATCCGCAGGAATGTAGGTGTTGACCTTTACTTCTGTGAAGTTTCATAAAGATTTACTAAGCCTTCTACGAGAACGCTCCAGGACAAAAGTAAGGTGAATAAAAAACAATTAGTGGTCCCGACTTCCTTCCGCCAACCGTCATTCTATTTTATGCAGAAACCATTTTGATACATTGAAAGGAATGTTTAAAAATTACACGCTTCTGAATTCAAATTCTAAAAGACAAAATACTCTGATTGAGAGTGACACAACCAGAAAAAAAACACATCCAAAAACGGAAGATGCTCTAAGTCAAATTACAAAAGAACTGCGAACGATAATATTGTTCTCCCGCCTGCCTACAAGTCAATTTTCAGAAGTTAACACATTTGAATGGTCTTTCATATCGATGTAGATATTTATATGAATTTTCATAAAGTATTACTTCTTTGGGAAAACAAAGAGATATACATGTAACTCTATAATTTTGGTAAAACTTGTGTTTTTCACAATAGAAATCAACGGAAAACGGCTGATATTTTTTAACCCCCCCCCCCCCTCTGCGTGAAACAAAAATTCCTTTTTACAGGTAATATGGACTTTCATTTCACAAATTCATACCAAAGCTTTTTGTGTTTCATGGGAATGGGACATATGTTTGCAGCAGGGATGGAGTCAATTATTTTAAAAAGTAATTAATTAAATTACAATTACTTTGACTTTTTCTTCAATTAAATAACAATTAGATTTCAGGCTTTCTAAGACGTGTAATTCATTAAATTACAATTACTTTGCAAAAGTAATTAATTAAATTACAAATTACATTTTTAATTTTTTTGAAAATTTTTATAATCCTTAATTGTCAATTAGTATACAAAACATCATTTATTTGTATATAAGCTCAGCCTCTGCACAAACAGTACAAGAAATAATATGCTATAGGCACTGTGTATCATTCTGGTTTAATTTATAACATTTATTTAAAAAAACAATAAGAATCTCTTGAAGAACTACCCAGATCAGCTTGATGCAGTTTCCACCACACAAACCTACATGTACAAAAATTGCATGACTTATGATATTTGATTAAAAGTGAGTATTTTAATAGAGTGAAATGAGTCGCAACTGTAACCCCTTAAATTAAATAATTCCTTTGAAGGTAACCTGAACATCCTAAATTGCTATTTATGTAATGTTGAACAATTTTACTTCATAAATCAGAATTGTACAGATAGAAAATTCATTCATAAAAATCTGTTTAGATGTTTAAATAATTATCAAATTGAAAGTTTTTCTTTTCTAAAGCTAGCGGAGCATTTTAAATTCAAATAATTATCTCCACTGACTTTGTCTTCTAAATCATGGAATGATTTAGAGGAGTTGATTTGTTTTGATTGCAATTTAAAGCTGTGATCTGGAGGGCAATTATCTCTTCCCAACAAGAGAGAACTTAATTAATGACACACACCTTCTTTTTATTTATTATTGATCAAACAACAAAGATTGAAATATTATAAATGTGTGTTTCATAGCTGAATAGACCTAGGAAGGGTGGTTCAAAATTCATATTTATAAACATTGATCAAAAAATTCAAAATTTACATAATGATTAGAAAGAAACTAGTTTATTATTATCAATCCAATCATTTAATTATTTTTTTGTAAGCATTAACCTAAGATTTTGTATAATTGAAGGATTGAGGATATGTTTAACAATAAAATAAAAACCAGTAAAATGGAGAGGTAGTTGACGATATATCATAAATATATCATGAATGTGTATTATATAAAGTAATTGAATGTAATTGAAAAAGTAATTGAAATTACATGGTATTTTTTCAGTGTAATTAATTAAATTACAAATACAAGTAATTGAAAAAATGTTCAATTACAAATTACTTCCAATTACTTCAAAAAATGTAATTAATTACAGTCAATTGCAATTACTTTTTTCAATTACCCTATCCCTGGTTTGCAGACAAAAAACTACAAAAATGCTTATTTTTTCCACCAATTTTAAAGAGGTTTACAACTAAAACATTGTATTTTATTAATAATATATGTCTAATTTTATATACGTAAAACATAAGAAAAGATTTAAGGGACATTTATGGATATCCAAGAATATTTTAAAATGTGGTGATACTTTAAAGCCCGATTTCAATGAAAAATATCGTCTACCCCCCTTTTTCAAAGAGCTTGAATTAGGGGTAATTAACTATTTAACACTAGAATTAAAATTATCAGTCAATTACCATTGAACTGTTCTTTGAATTCAACAAAGATTTTACGGCCAAATTCCCATTAGTATTGAATTAAATGGGTGTAAAATGTAGGCGGGAATCGAGAGTTAGCGTGCGTAGTTCTTACAATCAGAAATTGGTAAGCTAACAAAAGACATTGAAAGAAAAATATACAAATTTCTCAGTTAGAAAAAGACATCACTGCTAGACAACAACAATTGGAATTTTTAGAACATACATTAAGATCTGAACATGAAAAACAAATGCACTAGTTACAACAAAAATTTGAAACAGAGTTAGAAAACACAAAAGCACACTACGAAAACACAATTAGTAAAAAAAATGACAGCAAAGGACGAAGAACTTGCAGGGATGGAACAAACACTTATGGAACAAGACAGCAGGTGGGAAAGTAAACTACAACATTTAGAAAATAAAATCAAGCAGCTTGAAGATGAAAAAATCAGTCGAGAATTAGACAAGTTAACCCCACAATGAGTTTACAGAAAATCGTCATCGGTTAGCCTTGACACCAATGAGCCAAAGGGACCAAGTCCACCAAAAATGTCTACATTTGATGGAAAGAGTGACTGGAGACCCTTCTTCACACAGTTTCCCACATTGCATCAAGATACAAATGGTCCGATGAACAGAAACTGGACAAATTTGTTCAGAGTCTTCGAGACAAAGCTTTGAAATATTTCAGTTCCAGACCAAGTTCAGATCAGAGAAGCTTTAAGAAACTGAGCGCAAAAATGAATGAGAGATTTGGCAGGAAAGACCTGCCTCATATTATACGAAGACAACTTGAAGATGTCAAACAAGGTCTTGAGGAATCCGTAGAAGAGTTTGCAGATAAATATTTGGAAATGACAACAGACGGATACCCAGAAGCACCAGAAGACTGTCGACAAACTGTTGCAATAGATGCATTTTTGAGAGGCTGCACAAATAAACAAGCTGCACTCATTGCCATGGACAACAATCCACCCACATTAGACATTGCAACACAGTACATAAAAAGTGCAATCACGAATCAAATGCTTATTTTAGGTCTTAAAAAGTCTGAAACAAGAAGGGTAAAGTTTGAGAATTCAGAGAGTGAGGGTGAGGATGATGAAGAGAAATTTAACAAAGTTAGGGCTATTTACATTTACAACACAAAACAAACATCAACACCATGCACAGAACAAACGAAAGTGTCAAGACTAGAGTCAAGGGTCAAAAAATTAGAAGATGACACAAGAGAAATAAAAACAAACATTCAAGATATCCTAAGAATTTTAAAATCCTCTAGTCAGAAAAACAATTACAGATCAAACAGTAGAGAGAATGCAAGATTTAGATCTCCTTCAAGTAGCCCAAGCAGACAAACTTGTTTTACGTGTGATCAAGAAGGTCACTATGCCAAAGACTGTCCTAATCGTAGGAATAGGTCACCATCACCCCAGTCTAAACCTTTAAACTTCAACAGGTTGGAGATGTAGGCCATTCTTTTACCTATTCAGATACATCAGACAGGCCTCGTCCTAAAGTAAAATTTAAAATACAAGAAATTGAACTTTACAAAGATGATAAATTGAAAAACACCCTTTATGTCCCCTTTACTGTAAACAACATAACAATTGATGCTGTGATAGATACTGCAGCACAAGTCACTGTTATGAATTATGAACTTTTTGAAACCCTCAAACCCAAACCAACACTGAATAAAGAAATAACTTTAAAAGGGGAGGTAAATATAATATCATCAAAGCCAAAATAGCAGAAAAGGTTAAGTTAAGAATAGGGACAATTGTACAAAGATGGGATATAGTGGTTGGGGAGATTGCAGACTCATTATTATTTGGCCTTGATTTTTTGAAAGCACACAACAGCATTATCAATATGCAAAACTTGACTTTTACATTGGATCAAACATCAGTACCAATCACTAAGATCAAAACAGAGAGTTCTTAGAATGATGTTCAAATATACAGAATTTCTGTACAGTAAAGAACTGTCATCTCACCTCAAACAGTTCAAATTACACCATTAAATGTTGACAAATCATTCAAAGGTTCACTTTGTATTGAAACAGAGAAAAAGTTTTCAAAGGGTATTATGTCTCCCGGTTCTGTGATAAATTCAGAACAAGCAAGAATTCCGTTTAGAAATCCAACAGATAGATTTGTCACTTTAAAAAAGGGTCAAAAATAGGTTTTGGAATGGGAATAGATGAAGCAGTTGATATGGAAGATGACGAACAAATATCTGTCAATAAAATTTACATAGATCACTCCATTACTACCCATACTTAAGAAAATTTAAGATCGCAGTTACCACCTCACTCACAAGACCTATATGATAGATCAATCACTAACTTAAAAAAGAAAGACCATTATGAAGTTTTCTTTTTGTTAAATAGATTTCAACATGTTTTTGCCAAAGATGATTTAGGTCTTTTAAATGGGGAGATAACTCGTAAAATTAACACTGGTGGAGCAAGACCAATCAAACAGAAGTTGTGTAGAACACCAATGGGGTTTGAAAATGAAGAGAGAAAAAAAACACATTGAGCAAATGCTTGAAAAGGGTATAATTCAACCCTCCAATTGAATTGAGTGGGCCTCTCCTCCTGTATTAGTGAGAAGGAAAGATGGGAAAATGAGATTTTGTATAGACTATAGGGCCCTTAACAAAGTTACAACAAAGGATGCTTTTCCCATACCAAATATACAAGATTGTATTGACACTTTATACAGTAGTTGCAGAACTGCAGCGCTATGGTTTTATATTCTAGTCTTTGAGTATAAGTTTACAGATCCATTAATGCAAAAACGGTGCACTTTACGACGCAAGATTCTCTGCGCACTGTTGCGGAGAATTTCTCCACTTTCCAGCACTGGCCATCAGCTACTTTTCACTCACTGATTCTAGACATAATTTATTGCCAACCTGATTATTTTCTCCACCTCCTAAGTCCTAACCCTTTAAGTCGTCTAAAAAGACAAAAAAAACCCGTCATTTTCATTTTTTTTTAATTATTGTATTTGGTAGGATGGCAGAAAAGTAAATAGCATCATATTTGCATTACGGGATCTGTAGCGTTATGGTAAAGACATTTATAAAACCATAATCCTACAGTTCTGCAGCTATCCCTCCAGATGTACTTATCCGACAAACTCATGGGGTTGAAGGGATGGAGTAAAGGTCGGGGGTTCACTTTCTTCATATTTAGTATACATGACATGGGTACGACATCTTTGTTAATAGGGAATCCGTAGTTTCGAGAGACAGGGAGTCATTTTTGAAACTATATAAATTTCGATAACTCAGCTCTAAATAGCTCTGTGGGTCTAGTCTTCGTCCTACCTGGATCTGCTACTAAATGTTTCAAATGAAGTTAAGTGGGCTGCCCTGAAGTCTCCGAAGGGTCAAAGGCGAAGCCTAAGTGAGGACTGGGGTCGAAGCTCTTGGAAGCTGTCCAATTCTTAGAAATAAGACGTGTACATTAAAACGTATATTTTATCAACTTTCAATGATATTACTTTTCAGAACAAAAAATGAAAATTTCACGATGGCGATACTCTTATTTTATCGAAATAATTAATACTTTAAAAAAAATCAAAAAAAAAAAAAAAAACAAAAAACAAAACAAAAAACAAAAAAAAAATTCGGAAAGATTTCGCCACAGGTAACGTACATGTCAAATTATCAAAGCTCCGTCCTATCTTCTCTAGCATATTAAAAAATGTTTACATGAAAATAAAAGTTCTGACAAGTATGTTAAAATTCAAGTCAAAGTCCGGAGGTCAAAAACTAATTATTTTGAAACTATATTCTGATAGATCTTGTCATATGAAATGCAATTGTGAAATACGAAATTCTCATTTTCCTTCATTCAAAAGTAATGACCAAGGTAAATGTTTTTGTGACAGACAAAAATACTGGGAAACGGACAAAGGGCAAGGTGGACAGATTAATGAGATTTGATATACCAACATTATTTTCAAAAGCAATGGAACATAATGATTAAAAAAATTAATGACAATCTGAAGAATACTTGATGAATCAAATTCATTTTATATTTAATTTATTCTTTTTATTTAAGCATTGAAACAGATAAAAATACTGTTTCAAATTGTGCACACGTGCCTCAATATGTTAGGGCCCTAGCCAGGAAGGTACATGTATTTGATCCCCCAGCATTAATTCTCTTAACACCCTTGATCCCCAGCTTTAACTCTCTTAACACCCTTTTTAAGTATAAAATCAAGCTCAAAGGTGGACAGTCAGAGCTCCCCCCGCCCCTTCTCCAGGATTTTCAGATGCGAAAACAACAAGGGAGCATCCCCTCGCTAATAATATATATCTATAAATCAAGGCAGCATTCAACATCGGCCCCGAAGAAAATTACGTCACTTCCGTTTCCCACAGAATTAACTCCTCACCTGTCTTTTTTACATTTTGTATATTTATTTCCAGGACAATTGACTTTTTGTAGGAGACGATATATCCGCCTCCAGCCAAAGAAAAATAAGATCAACAGACAGATGAAAATTAATCGCAAACAAGCAAATTCAAAGAATTGTGGTCCCTTCGGTGTCTTAGTGGTTGAGATGCAAATATTTATTTCATGTTTGTGTGTCCTATCTTGTCTGTCCACCATACAAAAATTATGTAATAGATAAAAGCTTTTCAAAACTTCATCAGACTTTAAAATTAAGGACATAATGTCAAATATCATTAAACAAACCTAAGGCTTAAGGTCTTGACAAAAGTAATTTTAATGTGGAATTAAATATAAAAGCGGTGTCTCTTTCGGAGCTTACGTAAAAATATTTGATAATTAGGTCAAACTTCTAGGTCAAAGCCATGAGACAAATATGTAATACCTTTCTAATACCTTTCTTAAAATAATTCTACATGTTAAATATGAAAGCCCTGTCTTTTCTGATTCAAAATATATTACCAGTGTTAAAAAAAAATCTAGATTTAACTTTAAGGTCAAAGTCACGACATCAAAAATCAGAATATATTCAAAAGGTCTAGAACCAGGTAATTCACAAGACATTTAAAAAATACATTCCATATTTTCTCTCATAACTGCCGAATAAGAAGAGATGAAGGTTTTATATTTCACATGTGCATTACCTGTTGCAAGCTTTTTTCCAAAATATTCTATGTATTTTTTTTACCCATAATCTAGACCTTGAAAATGTACCTTTATAAATTTGCTATTTTTTTTGGATGATTTAGATAATGTTTAGATAATGACAAACCACAGAGTACTGTACATAAACTTTCAAGAGTTGTCATAATGTAGCATGAAAATTATATATGCAATGTTAAATATGAAAAAAAAAAATAAATAAGCTACCTGGAATTTTAAAGCAAAAAATCCTCAAATGGACGTTCTCATACAGCAAAATTACATTATTGTGCTTCAACAAAAGTTGTGTCATTAGCATACCATGATGAAACTAAATATTAATGAGTAATGTTACATATAGTCAATGCATAGATAGTAGTACCATTCATAAATAGCCCTATTTGGAGACTATCTCCCATAAGGTATTCAACGTATAATGAAGGGATGTTGAACAATTTTTATTCATTTTAAACTAGTTAAATATGTATTTCTAGATAACGATGAAAGTAAAATAAACCTAATTCACAAGAGTGAAAAACAATTAAGAAGTCCTCGTTTTGCACCTTAAACCCTTGAAGAGTTACATGTATCTGCTCTTGATGAAAAGAAGAAAAAATATCTATGGTAACATATGTACATTTTCACCAGGAGATTTGTATGAAGTTTAAGTTACTTTTAAAATATCTTAAAAACACATGTGCTGCAAAAAGAATTCAATGTAAATTTCAAGGTGCAATAAGTAATCAGTTATCGACATTTTGAAAATTCTTTGGTGGAATATTTTCATTTGATAATGGCTTCCAAATGCCACCATGATAAAAATATCAGACCATTAATTTGTTAGGTACAAAATATGGTCGTTATACATTGAATACCTTAACAATGTAGAGGACATGTCATGAAAATTAAAAGGCAGTCAAATGGTTTTAACAACAGAAATGTTAATCTTAATTAGATGGAGGTGGGGGCTTTCTAACAAGAATCTATTTAAAAGGTAAAAACTTTTATGCATAACATAAAAAATTGAATTTTTCAACTCTAATAACTTGAATAACATATTATTATCATTATGAAAAATGATTGGTCTTGAGGTCAATCGAGTTTCATGAATATAACTCACCGTAAGAATCGTCACAAATATGGAAGATTCTAATCTTCAAATATATGCATTCCAATATGCATGCATTACTAGTTATATTTTGATGCTTTATCCTAAGATGGAACTGGTTGGTGGGGTCTAATGTGATATGCGTTGGAACTACATGTCTAGTAAATCTTTGGAGACTCATTAAACTTATTTTGCCTGTAACTTATTTTAACATTCATTATGATAGAGCGTTGGCTCTAGTGTCGCGGAATAAGGATCCATTGTGTAACGTTTAGACCAATCATTCGGATGAAACCGTATGAACCGTGGTCGAGTGTCAAAATGTGTTTAGCACGAAAAAGATCACTCGCTGCTCAGATGCCGTAATTAATATTCCGAGTAAGGTCTGAATTTGCAGCCCTCCACCGTCATGTTGTAGCGTCTCAATATGAGTGAAAAAATTTATGAAAGGACGTGAAACAAACAAAAAAGTAGCCCTCATTGATACGGCAAAACATAAAAAAATGTATAAATGAAATATATGGAGATAACGAACAGTATTCAAGCTCAAAAGTCCATTAAACAATACAAAGTAGGAGCAGAGCAAACACGGACCTCCAAACATCAGAGGCGGGATCAGGTGCCATGGAGGAGTGAGCATCCCCTGTCGACCGGTCACACCCGCCGTGTGCTCCTTGTCAAAGTAGGAGCAGAGCAAACACGGACCTCCAAACATCAGAGGCGGGATCAGGTGCCATGGAGGAGTGAGCATCCCCTGTCGACCGGTCACACCCGCCGTGTGCTCCTTGTCATGATCGGGAAATAACGGAAAAATCCGTCGACAATTCAATGTGTAAATAATGGCCTAACAATTAGTATGAAAAACGTCAGTAAGCATTTGACTCAATGATAAATTGTATTTGCTGACAAGGTCACTGTATCGACCATAGAACTTACGAAATGATGACTTTAAACGAGACAACTGATATATTCTTGTTTCATCAACTTATTTGTCAATAATTTACCTCGTTTTAGAAATTGTACATACGTAGAGCATGCTCTTGCGTATCGAATCATCTGAGAGATATATACCCCGTATGCAGGTGATGAAGGTATATTGCTGCATAAGTCAGGGAAGTTGACGATTGAAAAGTTAAAGTCATCACGTTTATCAAAAATCTTGGTTGTTAGATTACCATTAACGTCTTTTTCAAGTAAAATATCCAAATGTGAAACAGATGTGTCAGACTCTGTGGTATCTTTTATCTCAAGTTCACATGGATTTATCGTATCGACATAAGAATGGAAATAGCCATTGTTAATTGACAATACGTCGTCGATATATCTAAATGTCGAGTTAAAGGCCACAGCAAGTGTTTTCCTCTTTTCACGTACAAGATTTTGGAGAAATTCTGCTTCATATGTATACATAAAAGGTCTGCTAATAACATGGCGCAATTGGTACCCATGGGAATTCCAATAGACTGCTGGAAGACCTGGTTTTCAAAAACACACAGATATTGTCAATCAGAAACTCAAGCATCTTTTTAATGTCAACTTCAAAGTACCTGTGTGTACAATCAGAACGTTTTTTAACAAAATAATTTTGCAAATGACCAATGACAAGGTAAGTATATTTACGAGTTCCATTTTTATTGAAAAAGCAACTGTCAATGATATCAAAAAGCCTGGAGTTTAATTAATAGTGGGGAATGGTTGTGTATAAAGTTGAAAAGTCGTAAGTATTTAAGCTGTTGATTTTGGTAAAATCTTGTGATTTCAAATTTTCCAAAAGTTCGTTGGAATTTTTAAGTATCCACAGCTGATTTACACAACTTCTCGAATATACTGTTGCACAGTACTCTTGAAGTTTCTCCTTCATCACTGTTAATATTTGAGTGAGGAGTAAAGATAGAGGCTTGGTAGAACATTTACTGGAACCCGCTATGTATCTTTGTTTGTAAGGATTTTTATGAAGTTTCGGAATCCAATATAAATATGGTAATTCAAATTCATTTTGGTTGTTTGGAATATTAAAAATATTCAAAACTGGCATTTGATTTTCAAGATTGACTTCCTTAGAAAGGGAACTATAAGTATAAGTTGGATTACCACTTGTAGAATTAATTCAAAGTTCCTCTAAAATACATTCAATATAATGAGCCTTACAAACAAAGACAATGTTGTTACCTGTTTTGTCAGCAGGGACCAGTACGTAATCGTGTAATCTATCTAATTCTTTTTTCACTTCTGGATTATTGAATACAGAAGGATAGATGGTTTTCATATTGCCTCTCAATCTTTTAATGCGCGATTTTAACATACATCTGATACATTTAATCCATTCTGACAAAGTGTCAAGGTCTTCTTTTTCATGTCTGGCCCATCGCCTGGTGCAGTTGAAGGATCTGGGTTCCCTAAATTTAGACTTAAATTTAAAATTAGTGATCTAAGGTCCTCATTATCAACTATATTTACGTCACCAGTAATAACGTGTCCAGCAGGACTGTAGTCATAGGGCGAAGAAGAACATGAACACGATGGAGGATTATGTTTCAGATATTCGATATCCATGCTCTGTAAAGTTTTCTTGTAATTAAAAAGTTTGGAAGCAATAGTCGATGTATATTTGTAGGAAATACAAGGTGTAGTCTTTAACTTGAAATATGGTGGAATACAAGACTGGACCCTTTTGTGATTAAGAATATTACTTATGTTAACCGCGTCAGTTCCTTTGTTGGCATATTGAAGTTTAAGGAAAAACGGATTCTTTTAGCTGCATTTTCTACAGTAAAACGCTGGGCTTTAATAAGCCTATGATTGTCAATATCCATAATTACAGATCCAAAATGATTAAAAAAAAACTCTTTAAGCCATCCTTGCTGATCTTATTTTGCCCATGTTCTGTCTTTAAGAATGATATCTCCATATAAGCTATTCATGTACTCTTGGTAGTATTTTGGGGATGAAGGTTACCAGACAACATATAACAAAGGCTCAAAGCAAGATGTTTTTTGTAGCTCAGTCGGTAGAGCGCTCGCTCCGTGATCGGAAGGTCGTGTGTTCGAATCACGGCCGCGACTGATCTAAGTCGATAAACAAGAGGCCCATGGGCCACATCGCTCACCTGAGCACATTGGCTACACACAAATCAGTTCAGTATTGAAAAGATTACCGGGGGGGGGGAGGGGAGGGGGGTTGAATTTTAAACTACCTGATGATGCTTCCATGTCAATATAACAAATGGTTTTGTTGTACTTGAGAAGATCTTAATATTTTTCCCATATATTCCTTTGTAAAATCTTGATCCCCCAATGTGGCTCCTCCCTATCCCAGAGGTCATCATTTGAACAAACTTGAATTTACACTACCCGAGGATGCTTCCATATCAATATAACTAAACAAAGCTTTTCTGTTCTTGGGAAGAAGTATTTTTTCTATGTGTTCTTATGTAAAACTTACGATCCCCATTGGGCCCCACCCTACCCCTGGGGGTTATCATTTGAACAAAATTTGAAGTTACACTACCTGAGCCTGAGGATGCTTCCATATCGAAATGACTAAACATGATTTTCATTTCTTGAGAGGAAGATATTTTCCAATATGTTCCTATGTAAAATTTTTGATCCCCCATTGTGGCCCATCCCTATCCCCGGAGGTCAGCATTTTAACAAACTTGAATCTACACTACCTGAGGATGCTTCCATATCAAAATGACTAATCATGGCTTTGCAGTTCTTCATCAGATGATACCTTCCTGTAAATATTTTCTATTTCAGATATTGATCCTTCATTGTGGCCCCGCCCTACCCCAGGGGGTCATGATTTAAACAAACTTAAATCTACACTACCTGAGGATATTTCCAGATAAATATGATCAATCAGGGCTTTTCTGTTCCTGAGTAGAAGGTTTTTAAAGGTTTTTCCTATATATTTCTATCTAAAACTTTGATCCTCCATTGTGGCCCCGCCCTACCCCCGGGGTTCATGATTTGAACAAACTTGAATCTACACTACCTGAGGATGCTTCCATATAAATATGACTCATCATGGCTTTTCTGTTCTTGAGAAGAAGATTTTTTAAGGTTTTTCCTATATATTTCTATGTTAAACTTTGATCCTCCATTGTGGCGCTGCCCTACCCCGGGGGTCATGATTTGAACAAATTTGAATCTACACTACCTGAGGATACTTCCACTTGAGTTTCACCTTCCCTGGCTTTGTGGTTCTTGAGAAGAAGATTTTTAAAAGATTCTATTAATTTTTCACTAATTCTTTATTATCTCCCCTTGAAAGAAGGTGTGGCCCTTTCTTTGAACAAACTTGAATTCCCTTCACCCAAGGAAACTTTGCGGCAAGTTTCGTTGAAATTGGCCCAGTGGTTCTTGAGAAGAAGTTGAAAATTGAAAAGTTTACAGACGGACGGACAGTCAGACGGATTACAGACAAAATGTGATCAGAAAAGCTCACTTGAGCCTTGGCTCAGGTGAGCTAAAAATAGTTAGTAACTGTTCCTTCGACAAGCGCTAGGCACTTTGGAGTGAATGTTGCAGGTCTTTCAGATGAGGCCTTAAAATCCGAAGCCCCGTGTCACGGTAGCGTTGGCAGGTTAAAGAGCCCTCTCTGCTCAGTGGCCCTGATTGCCAAGTAAAGGTCTTAATTTGAAGCCCTTCAACGGTATATGGTGACGTCTCTCTATGAGAGAAAAATTCTCGAACAGGACGTAAAACAACACACAATCAATAAATCAAGATCTTTTTTTCTACGCAGATATAAATTTCGAAAAGAATTGGATTCTACTTCATCTCTTATGCCTGAGTAACATTTTAGCTGATGTTGGGTGACTAATTTTTTTTTTCTCTGATAAAAACATAAACGGACAACGTTAGTATTGGGCGACACGAAAGCAGTGGCATTGCCGATGACTGAAAAAGTTTAAATACTGTTTTTATATGTCGTCCAATAATCGTGCGATTATCGAGAGGTCAGCTGCAGTTTGGCTTTCAGCATCGGCCACTATGTATACACAAATGTCGACCGTCCGACCACCGACCTTTCAAACTGTCTGCCGATGGTCAGATGATGATTGAGATGCTGACCATGGACTATTTAAGTGCTGCTTAATTTGAAGCAGTCGATCATTGACGCAGGGAAAAAAAATAACTTGACTAGCGGTCACAAATTTTACCGGCCTACGAAAAAAGAGAAAAAAAAGAAAAAAAGAGGTCAAAATCGGTAAAAACAGCGACCGCCGAACTGCCGGTTGTCACCCGTGAATCGGCTGTTGGTCGACTTTGAAATGTCAATTGGTTTTGCCGATTATACGAAAATATATGAAGATTTTTTTTTTCCTACCGTAAAACAGTTCTTCATCGTCGTCACTATTATTGTCTTCTACACGGCCATGGTTGACATCCAGCTCTGTGGGTACTTTATCTACAAGGTTTAGAACAAACAAAAACCAAGTATGCATATGTTTAGTGTACAAGCATCTCTCTCTCTCTCTCTCTCTCTCTCTCTCTCTCTCTCTCTCTGATTTCAATTCGATGTAACAATTTTAATGCCAACACTTTTTAAATCGCTTACAAGTACATATTAATTCGATTATATGTACTTTAAACACAAAATATTGAGCATATATATTGATTTTACTTCTTACCATCGTCCTCAGTTATACTAGTTGACAAAGTTGGGCGTACTAACTCAAACTCAGTAATGCTATCAAGGACACCAGACTGTGTGATATCATGGACTCTTTCTTCTGGTTGGATAGTGAAACTTGTTTCCTGTACATTAATTGTCCCTTAATAAATAGAATCATATTGATACCATTTGTATTTAAATTTTGAAATCAGTTTACGTTTGTGTGAAATAATTTACATGCATGCTCTTTAAAGTCCTTCTGGCATTTGTGTCCAAGGGATTGATTAATTATCACTTCACAAGAAATTTAACAATCCAAAAAAAAAAAAAATTCAACATTAAAATTTTGAAATAAAACGTATATTTTATATACAAATATAAAACGTAATCTTCATAGTTACCAGCTTTGTCAGTATTATTTTTTTGGAGCAATGGATGTCTACATTCATCATCACCAGTGGTATATCTTAAGTCTCTTTCTTCTGATGCTCTAGTTTCGTCTTCATATAGTAAATGAAATGTTTCTGATTTAATATACTAGGACCTTATTCAAATAATTTTTTTAAAATTATTTTTAGCAAGAATGTATTGCTGTAACCTATGTTAGAGGCCTCTTTTTCTACGATGAATTCTAATAAATCTACAATGATATTGATAGTTTTTAAACTAAAGTTAATAAAAAAAATCTTGTAAACAGTTTTCAATGGTTGAAATACTTTATAATCATGAGTAATACCGAATTATCGTTATTTTTTAGACCCTGTAACAACAAAATTCGTTCTTGTTTGCGACCATTTGTTATTTTATGAACGAAAACTATGACGTCTTAAATAAGTGTAAAATGGTTGTAAATGATCATCCAAAAATATTGAAAGTTTATTACAATGAATAAAATCCTAAAACACGATGTACGATATAGCTAGAAAATATAAATTACTAAGTTGATAAATTGATTTTTATGAGGGGGGTGGGGGGGTGCGCGTATTACGAAAATTAAATTAAAAATGAAAATGAAGTAAACTTGATAGGATTACTTTTTACATAACCCTAACAGAAAATAAGCAAAGTTAACAATTATAGTAAATAAATATTCTTATACTTTGATTTACAGCTTCTCTTTATAAGTTTTTTTTTTTTTTTGGGGGGGGGGGGGTGGACCCTTCATACCTCTTAAATTTAATACCTTAATATAAAAAAAAATGTACGTAAAAATAAAGTAAAGAGAAAAAAAAATTCAAATTCATACTAAATAAACAGATATTTTGAGAGTAAACTACAATAAACTATAGTAATTTTTGGTCAGAGTTAATATGTTATAGAATTTTATCTACAAACAAAAATTTGAGATGTCTCCGTGGATGTCAAAAATGCTATAATTCTTTATTCATTCAAACACATTCATTTATATATGATTGCGCCCATGACAAAAGGGCCTTATGGCAATTTTGCTAAAACAGAGAAATAACGTCATAAAGATATGACGTTGCAGACGGTGAGCGTCGACGCAGATTTTTTTATCCACGTGTTTTACGTTTTGACACGTCTAGCTCACTTTTGTCGTTGTTCTCAACATTGAAATAATTATTTATTTTCATTTATATCTTTTTAATTCACGTCTTAATCTTCTAGTCCACTGATATTAATTAAAATATTTAGAATTTTATTCGAGACCCGTTTCTTTACTACATGTTATTGTAGCTTTTTTTTGTCTCTGATCTGGGCTATATGCATTTCCTATACATGTATATAGAAGCTTCAGACAAGGTGATTTTCTGGATAATTGAATATGGATGAACGAATGCGATTTTGCTATATAGACAAATTGAAGTTATTTGTTAGACACGTGTATATTATCAAAATATTGCAGAGGAAATCGTTTTCCTGTATAAGATCCGCCCCACCATTCTCAACACATCGATCATGTAAACATTGAAGCAATGGTACATCGTGCATAACTTTTTGTTGTAAAATGCTTTAATTGCCAAAAATTTGAAACTGATCACACCTCTTCCAACAGAAAAGAACAGTATTCTTGTACGTTTTCACAAATCGAGCAAAAGTACGAACGAGTGACAGACGTGATATTATTTTTAAGAGCTATAAATAAAAACAAGAGAGGTAACTCTGACAAGCGAGATACTAGAGAGGTTCCAGAGAGGGACTTTTCTTTAACACCATTCAAAATCAACAAACTCATACAAATTTGCTCCCGTAGTTTAAAATATATTTTTTAAAATCTTACTTATCATCAGTTAGAAAACGTTTTAATTGTAAGTATTATATTTATATTTTCTTTAAAAGTATTTTTGAAAGTGCATGGAACTAGCTGGTGTCAAAGTGAAAGAGAAAAAAAAATATGGAATATAGAATAGGAAATAGTTGCTATATTGAACCAGACTTTCATTTATTTTTTAAATCTGTTACATGTGCATCTATTTATTTTAACATGAAATTATTTTTTAAAATAACTTGAATTTTAATTTATTTTTTTTTAGTAATAATGATCATAAATTTAAATAAAATAAAATTAAAAAAAAAATTGTTTCGTCTTATTTTTGTTGTTGCCACTTCCGATGTAAGTACTTGAAAACAAACAAAAACTACCGAATGAAATAAAATTGGTCTAATTTTTCTAGGTTAAAAAAAAGTTCACATGTATGTATACCTGATGTGAGAGAGAGAGAGAGAGAGAGAGAGAGAGAGAGAGATGTTACAGTTACATTAAATCCAGTTTAATAATACAATGTGAAATGTGAAACTTTAATGAAAAGGCGAATTTTCAAAAACACAACAATATCGTATTATGAAAAGAAATATCTATCTCTTTTTTTTCTTTTGCTGTCTATTTATTTTCAGTAACTCGAAAATATAACATTTTGGTACTCGTGTTGTACATACAAAAGTTCAGAGTTTTTAGCTTTATCTGCAGTTTTTAGTCACTTAAAAGTCAAATATATGTAATCCTTGTCATTCATAGAATCTCAGCACTGTATGTCATTACAGTTCTATTATCAATCTAAAACTCGTTTTCTTATTAAAACTTAATATACAATAACATTTGAAAACAATAACATTAGAATTTCATACGATAAAGAAGCCGCGAGAAATAGGGGGGGGGGGGATTCTACACACACCATCACTTAACAATGTTTACATGTACCTAAATGTGTGCCACATCGTAAAAATTTGTCATTTAAAAACTCAGCCAGTCAAGGAATATTATGAACCAGTCGCATTTAAATGACTGGATATATAAAACTTTCAATTAATTTTTACACCCACCCCCCAGCCGAAAAAAAATCTATTAATTAATCTGCATGTCATTGATTCATTACGACAACATATATATAATTATTTATGATGTATTTCTTTAAAAAATCTATTTGATATTATTTTTAAAAAATGACATGTTGATTTCATTCAAAGTTCGGATAAAATTTGTTGAAATGATAATAAAATACCCAGTGTATACATGTTCTTCTAAAACCATTTAATTTTACAAAATCAAACAAAATCGTTATTTTAGGATGCAATTTTTCTCATGATTAACCAGATTTGATAGCAGTTAAGTTTCCAGTTCCAGGCATGTGGAGCTCATGATCGCTGTTTGTTTTGAAAATGACTCTGCTCATATACATGTACGTAAGGAGAGAGTTCAAGTGCAAAAATAAATTGAGGAATTATTTCAATATTATTTCAAACCTAACCAAATGACGTATTTGGAGGTTATGGGGTTGGTTGTGGGAAGGCATCCCCCCCCCCCCCCCGCACACCTAAAATGTAGGAAGATTTTTAAAAAACGACAACCCTCGTATGCTATTAAACTCATGTTAACTACAAGTATTGCATGGTTCTGGCATGTTTCTGTCATTTAACATTTAATCCCCCCCCCCCCCCCAAACAATCCAACTACTGGTCAACCTGGATCTGTTCCTTTCATTAATGCATGTGAGTTATTTTTCATCCATTTGTTTATAATTAATCAACCTTAAAATTAAACTTAAAATTAATTATTCCAAAATTTTTCTTGCTGTGACTGGAAAAATGTGTATCATTTCAATTTTAAAAAAAAGTTTTGTTACCACATGCGGGCAGAAGTCCTTCTGATTTTTTGTTTGAATTTTTTTTTTATCGAATATTGCTTAACATGCAGTGTATCAACTTAATGTCCTTAAATTGTTGTACAGCGTATACGGTAACTCACTACATTTCACAAATTTTCTGTCTAATTATATTTAGAAAACAAAAACAAAAAAACAACAAATTTACACTACCCACCAGCATCTATTTTATTGTTGTTCCCGAGAATTTTTTTGAAATATTTTTTAACTTCACATTTTGAAAGAGATATCATTTATACTGGATTCACCCCCCCCCCCCCAAAAAAAAATAAAAATTGACATCTTGTCCTATCGAAAGCCATGCTTAAAATGAGACGATTTTCGAGTGAATTTTACAGGTTTCTCAAACGATTATTACACAAGATAAATACTTTGGTTTTGAGAGAATAAATTGATATTGAACAGAAGCCGCTTGGTTTTCCTGACATTCCAGCATAGTGAAATATAAAACAAACAAACGAACAAACACTCATAATTCTATACATCACTGCATGATGGATAATAGTTAATACAACTATTTATTATCATATTATACAATTATTAAAAGAGACAATGACTCAAAAATGTTTCTGGAAAAGCTTAATAACATACATTTATTACCGTAGTAACATTACAATGCAAAGTGAAAGCCATGTTCACTCTGAAAGCTTTTGACGTTGGTGCGAAAGTAAAATGACGTCATTGTTTACCTGTTAAAGTATCATTGATATAAATGAAGAAAAAACCTACTTAGAGTTGACGTAGGGCCATAAAAATTCAGATTTGGCAACTTCTAACCTTGCTCTATTAATATGCATGAAAAACTTAAAATGTGTAAAAATTGCCATAAGGCCCTTTTGTCATGGGCGCAATCATATGTGTTTGTATTGTGAATCGACAAAAATATTTCCAATATTTCCGAATCGGATATTTATATGCTATTAGATAACACATGAAAACAAAGCTGAGCCATTTTTTAAAATATTCAGATGTGTCTATAATTCTTCAAAAAGAGAGCATTATAGGCAATATGTAAAAGAATTCATACTGGTATTAACAAGGACCACAGACAAACTTTGGAGGAGAAGAAAAAGAAATGGCTATCTTACAATGTACATGAGTAACACAAAGTCATCAAATATAACTTACAAGGGATGATAGTATACTTTTGAATAAAATTTTAGTAGCTTTTCAAAAATTATCCATTTATATTGAGTAATATGAGAGAGAGAGAGAGAGAGAGAGAGAGAGAGAGAGGCGGTATAAGAAACATAGATACATTGATTTAGACAAATTTTTAAAAAACAAATATATTCAAATATTTTTAGTGCATAATTTTTGCAATATTTGGTCGATCAAGATGGTTGTCCCTGAAGGTTTTATCCTGTCTAATACGGTAATTTCGACAAGTTGCGAGCAACACTGGACACACATTTTTACTTAAGATTAACATAAGATATTTAGTAGCTGTCTAAGACATTTCTTAGGAATTTTTCCTGTGATACTTTCGGAATAGGGGCTAATAAGTGAAATGCGTCCTCAGTATATCTTATATAAATATTGCATGTAGTTGAGTGTAACAGAAAATTTTCACTCCAAGAAAAAACCAACCGAGGGGTGAAAATTTTCAATGTATCACTCAACTACATGCAATATTTATTATATTATACTGAATTGAACCTTGCGCGCATAAATTCTGCGCAGTCACTATTTTTTTAATATCACCCGTCGTCAAGCAATGTTGACTGTGGCTACGCTGGAGGGCGTGGCTTCATCATTCAGCGGGTAATATAGTGATTTTTTACAAATGTTTCTTGACGAATCAGATTCAACTAATTTACATGAAAGTATAATATTAGGAATTAAAATTCTTATTCCCAAGATAGCTTCGTAAACATGTCTCCTGGACAGGAAAGATTATGAAAGGTCAGATGATTTCACGCCATGTATATAACAGTATTTTCGTTTATAATGGGGAAGGCCATATGGATTTTTAAAAGTCTTAATTACATGAATTGAACTCATTGTAGTATAATTTTCTCCTTTCACATACAGTGTATAAGTAGATTTTAATAAAATACAGTGACCAGCTGAGAGAGACAATGCACCTAGGCTATTACTCTCATGTACTATAAAAGCTTTTGGAAGTAATGCGCCGCTAAAAGTTAATGGGAATAGGTAGTAAACAGTGTACCCTTACCCGAAATTAAGTTATATATCTTATGTATGGTCTTTTTTCTTAGCATTTCAGAACTTCATTGACCTGTGTGGGGTTTTTTGTGAATAGTTGGGAGAGAATTTAAAAAAAAAGACACACACACACAAAACAAACAAAATCAAAACAAAAAAAAAAAAAAAAAAAAAAAAAAAAAAAAAAAAAAAAAGAGAAAAAACAACTTGGAACAGCCTTCTAATCAATGTTGTTTTTTTCTGTTATATCAAGTTAATGAAAGTGAGACTTGCTATCATATTCACAAAAAAAAAATCATTTTATGGAAAAAAAACCTACTGGGATAAGTTTCTTTTGGTTCATTTTTCCGTCTTTGTTTTCTTTTCCATATAACAACGCTAAGGAACAAGAGTACGATGAGAATCACCCCCGCACATATCCCTCCAGCTATTACACCAATATCGGCGGCTTCGGCATCTTCGTAAGTGGATGTATGAATATTTTCTACTGCTGTAGTGTTGTATACGTCAAGGCCTGAGGTTATTCCAGTTGTAAATATTCCCGATGCGTTTAAGATATGCTGTGTTCTGTACAAAAATATTTTCATTGACATAAAAAAGAAAATCTCATCCAATAAAATCACATTCAATATTATAAATGAATTTACTTACGTAACCGAACATGAAGGGTCGGCAAGATAACATCGGTCTTGTATATTAATCCTTTGACATGCAGGATCTAGGTCAATTAATTATGAAAAGAAAGTATATTCATATGAACGGTGGTTGTTTTTATGTCACCCAAACATAAAATGTAAATACAGTTAGTTTTTCTCTTACAATTGTAATTTTCATTGGTTCTGTATGCCTTATCCGGACAACCTGATAGAAATTGTAAGCAGTCACGTGGAAACAGTTTTCCTTCATCAGTCTCCAAACAGAAGCCTTAAATACATAAAAAAATATACATATGACAAATATTGTAAAACATGAAAGACTGTTTACACTAAGATATGCAAGTTTTTCCTGGTGATATTCTTTTTATTTTATTTTATTATTTTTTTTTTTTTTTTTTGAAGGGAATGGTAAGGGGTGATGGACTTTCTTTTGATACATGTCGTTTGTAAGCAGGTTTAATTATTGGTTATTGTTTCTTGAATACTTTCCAAAATATAATTGATCTTTGCTTAACCGAAAATATTCATACTAATTGCTCACCTCTTTGTACTATCCCCATGATTCCATTGTGACATAGTTCTACCAGACCAGTCTTCTCTATGTTTGGAAGACATATATACTGATCATTACCATACTTGTCACGACCACAGCCAAGTCGTGTAGATGCTTTTGTAACATCAGTGAGGTTCTTTGGGCAAGAGTCGACAGTACCGTCCATAGTTGATTAGGAAAAAGGAGTCTGAAATGCTAACTAAATTGTAGATTATACAATGACTCCTTTAACTTAAAATGCAATAATTATTTAATGAAATATATAATTAATTTAGATGAGTTCAATCATTTTATATTCTATGAATATGACAAGAGGCCCATGGGCCACAACGCCCATCTGACTAATTTTGTCCCTGCTATTCTTTACCAGATTTTGCACATGGTAATACGTATTTTGGCCCTATCCCTAGGGATAATGATTTGAACAATTTAGAATGTACACTACCCATGGAAAGTTCCACATGAGTTTCAGTTTTCTGGCCCAGTGGTTCTGGAGAAGGATTTATATTTAAATGTGAATTTTTTCCCTATTGTGGCCCCATCCTATACTTCTGGGGGCAATGTAGAATCTACACTACCTCTGGAAGCTTCCAATTAAGTTTCAGCTTTTCTGGCCCAATGGGTCTTGTTAAAGAAGATTTTTTAATGACCCAACCTTAGTTTTTGTCTTTTCTTGATTGTCTCCTTTGTTAGAGGGCCTGGCCCTTCATTTTAAAATAAAAACTATGTACTATGTACTAATTTTGGTTAAAATTAGCCCAGTGATTCTTGAGAAGAATTTTAGGATGTGAAAAGTTTACAGACAGACGGACTGACGGACGGACAGCTAGACAGACGGACGAACAACGGACAGCATGTGACAAAAAAAGTCAATTGTGCTTTCAGCTCAGGTGAGTTAAAAAAAATTTATACAAAAACGTTTGCCTCAATATCTCCAAAAAGAAAAAAAATGAACAAAAATTATTTTTTTTCCATAGCATGTATGCCATTACACGTTGATAGTACCACATTTAAAAGTGCGTTTTTAACTAATTAATTGATCGATTTTATTATTAAACTATTCTTAGCCAAATTACACGTACGTTAAAAGCTGTAGTGTAGTAGAGATGTTTACAATCTAACACAGATTAAAGAAAGAAGGAAACAAATAAACAAAAAATACAAACTATTTTATATATTATATTTTTGCATTCATAGGAGCTGTACAAATGAATAACTGATAAAAAAAAAAAAAAAAAAGTATGACTAAATCATCTCGACTGTTATGCTTTCCCTTATAAACAATACCTTACATCCCGCAAAGAGATAAATGAAAATTGGTAATAATAATATAATTTCATAACATCATGTCTTTTTGTTTGTCCCAAGTTTATAGAAATCTCTCTCTCTCTCTCTCTCTCTCTCTCTCTCTGGAATGCGGATGATGCAGTGCCCACCTGCGTATGACTATGTAGACCTTTCTCGAGTTATTTCATCTGATGTGTCTTTTTTCTCGTTATTAACATCTGCTTATACCTACATGTTACGATTTTGCGCAAATTTTATATACACTGTAGTTACTGTAACTATTTAGAAACACGAAATCATGCTAATATTATGAATGTCGGACTGTTGTGACAGAAAAAAAAGATTGTCAGAGGGAAGTCTCAAATTTCATTAGGCTAGAAAAATTCGGAGAGGGTGTCCTATCTTTTGATATTACAGGTGTGTGCAAGAAACTACATCCCCAAATTCTCACTCCCCATCCCACATCTAGTATATGTATAAGGAAAAATAATTAATAACCGGTATTATTATTTTTATTTTCAAACGGATATAACTAAACCTACTTCAGTACGTTTACTTTAAACTGCTATAAATGTTTGAAACATCGAACAATTATTGAATTCGATGTCCTTTATTAATTTCTCTTTTCTATTTGTTTCATGTACAGTCACGCGGAATATATCTTTTGGAATCTGAATTTTATTAATAAAAAGCATCAACATTTTACCAACAAAAAAAAAATGCTAGAATTAATTACTTCAACACTGTAGGAAGTCTCGTAACGTAAGGATTTGCACTTCGTCCTTCAAGGTATGTTATAGTCCTAAGATAGCTTCATATACACATGAACATTTTCTTGATAAATACAGTGGTTCTAAAAACTTTCATACTTTAACCACGAATTAAACGTATTCATCGCTACCACAATAGATTTCATGCAGAGTACATACCCTGTCATCTCCTATCATCTACTGCCAGTGAATAAACACTAAATATTCAAACTTAAAACGAAAGTAGATTTTTGATTTTCTTAGACGTTATTCTTATAAATAAAATTTTCAAATCAATCTCTTGTTAATATGTTACCTGGTGTAATTATCTCTCTACTTCAGTTACGTTTGTTATCCGTCAACTGACAAATAGGAATCGCTGAACGTGTACCTTCCATAGCTGTTTAGTGACCTTCACCTTTTTTTTTTTAAATATCCCCAATATACCTGTATTTACGAATGCACAAATGTGTTTAAATTATTTGAAAAATTCCTGTGACCTAATTTCTGATTATTCTTATAGACTGAGATTGTTTTTGTTTTTTGTTTTGTTTTGTTTTTTGTTTTTTGTTTGTTTGTTTGTTTTTTTGTTTTTTTTTTTTTTTTGGGGGGGGGGGGGGTCCTCTAATATTAATCTGCAATAAGTAAATACAAGATTTGCATGGATTTACTTCGCGTTTTTTTTCTTATTCGTTCAATCAAGAGGAATCTTTTGCAGGATCAAATGAAGTGTGGGTCGGTTGAACTGCTGCTCCCACTGTCAGATAATTGCTATCATTATTTATAAGGTCACCTGAGTCACTCAGGTGATGTATTGCTATTTTTTTCTTCCTTTGTTGTGTGTTGTGCGTCAGTTGTAAACTTTTGAACATTTTCAGCTCCTTCTCAAAAATGGAAGAACCAATTTCAACCAATTTTGTTATAGATCATCTATGGGCAAAGAGACACAAATTGTGAATTTCAACCCCCCCCCCCGCCGGGGAGGGGGGGGGGGCTGAGGGATAGGGTCAAAACCATCAAAACTAATACAATTTTCAAAAAAAAAAATCTGCTACTTCACTCCTGTACATCACGTAGACAGACTGTTGGTTAAACAAGAAGGTTGAGGTCTATTGATTACATAGATAAAACGCTTTAATGCTTTGAAAATAATCTTCTTTGCGGCTGGAAATTAGCAGATAAATTAAGTGCCTAGTTATGACAAACAAGGGTGCCTCTTCCAAAGTTGTGACATTCTTGGCCCTTGGGCCTTGGATTTTGGTGTTAGGGTCGGGCTCTAATGATTATAGTGAAAGTGAATTAAGTCTTTGAAAATCTTCCCCTGAGCAGTAAGCAAACAAACCAAGTACATGGTAATGATAAGAAAGGTGCTTCTCCTAAAATTATGTATTGCATATCCCCTGGGTTATGATCAGGGTGTGTTGGTGTTTGGGAGGGGTTCTGTTAATCATATTATGAAATATATAAATTAAAAAAAAACCTCATTCTATGACCCTTGGTATTAAGCAGACAAAGAAATAGCATGGTTATGGTGAGCAAGGATTCCTCTTCCAAAACTTTGAAATTCATAGCCTTTGGGTCAGGTTTTTTGGTGATATAGCGGGGTTCTCTTGATTAAATATTGAAAGGATCAGGTGTTTTATTGTTAGAGCAGGGCTCCATTGATTATATAGTGAAAAGGCATTGGATCTTTGAAAGTCTTCTCTCTGTTCCTGGGTTTTGGCATATGAACTAAGTTCAAAGTTATGAAAAGCTAGGATGCTTCTTCCAAATTTGTGAAAGATGGCTCCTAGGACAGGGGTTCTGGTGTAAGGGTTGGAATCTATTGATCATAAAGCAAAAACGTATTAAGTCTTAAAATAACTTCTTATCTCCGATCCCCCTGTAATATTTAGCAGACAAAGTATAACTACATGGTTATGCTCAACAAGGATGCCTCTTCCAAAACTTCCAAAGAATCTTCTTGTATGACCCTGGATATTTAGCAGACAAACTGATAGCAAGGTTATAAGCAAGAATGCCTTTCAAAAACTGTGAAAGTCATGTTCCCTGGGTAAGAGATTTTGATATTAGGGGAAGGCTCAATTGATTATATGGTGAAAATGCATTATTTCTTTTAAAATCTTCTCTGTTTCTGGAAATCCAGGAGACAGAGTATAATGTTGTAGTGAACATTGGTGTTTTCAAGAGATTTGTGAAATTCTAGACCACTGGGATAAGTATTTAGGTACTGGGCAGGACTTTATTGATCTTGTAAGGAAATGTGTACGCCACTGGGAGAAGTTATTTCCCTTTGCTTATCACCCATGATAATTACTCACTGTAATTCTATAATGTAATTGATAAATCTTTTGAGTGAAAAAAAACTTTATAAGAACATTTAATGAATCATAAAAAAGTACCTTCACTGTCAAAAGAGAGCTGAAACCTTTCTGAAACATGCCACAGGTACATTGCCAGGGTTGGGATGACTTTAATGTAAAATGTAAAACGTAATGTAGAATGTAAAACATGCATTTATTAAGACCATATGAATGTGTATTTTTTTTGCTATTTAACAAAACACCACTATTGTATAAAAAAAATATTTTTTATGGCATATATTTTTAAAATGCTCATAGTTGAATGCATTTAAAGAATGATTTATAAAATTGAAATTAACAATGAAACTTACCAAAAATATAGTAAGTTCTTTATTTTCTCCCTCCAATTTAAAGTGATACAAAATGAGTTTAATTATCTTAATATATTCATTGACAAAATATACATGTATCAACACTAAACATTAAAACAATTTATTGTACCTCTACTGATTTTTTCCCTGTATAACATTAGATCGTTAGATGTGACCAATTCCCTAGAAATCGTTAAGAATGGACTAATCCCCGTGTCTTAGTCAAGTGAGCTAACCTCTGCTTCGAAAGCTAATTCCCGGTTATCTGTAATACTCTAGATTTTACTTTTACATAAGTATAATATGTGAATGGACTAATCCCCGTGTGTATGTTCAGTAAGCTAATCCCTGCTTTGAAATCACGCTATCTAAATCCTCTAAATTTTACGTTTGTATCGGTATAATAAAACAGTTAAAAGTATATCATTGAGGGAGTTAGCAAGATTCCAGTTCCCCCCGACCAGGATTATTTCCCGAGGCGAAGCCTTGGGGAACTGGAATCTTGCTAACTCCCTCAATGATAAACTTTAACTGTATAATAATAGAATTTTCATAATAAATAAATAAATCCTAAAAAAAAGAAAGAAAAAAAAAAATTCACAAGTCAAGTTTCTTTGCAAAAAAGTTATATTTATGTTTTTAACCTACCGGGTATTCCATAGTTATTCAATTTAGTATTGTTCAAAGATCAGTATTTATGTATGGAAGTTGAATCCTGTGTCTTCAGTGGCTTGGAAACTGTGACCATCTTAATTAATGGCACCTCGATCCCTGTTGCAAGTGGTGTTCCAGGCAGTGAATGACTTTAAGACCAGTTATCATGTCTGGATTTAATTGTGACAAAAATGAATAAAATATCTATACACAGACATGCTTTGTTGTTAGATGTCAATAAAATGATTAAGTCAAATTTGTGTCAATTTTTTCATACTGGTAAACTCTATCCAGAGTTTGAGAAATGTACCAAAATTTGATAAATCATAGCAAATTATGCAAAGAGAAAGTTTTTAAGAAGATTGATTAGCTTAGATGATTATGAGAAGAAGATAAGTAATGACTCTAATATACTACTTGATTCGTATCTGACCCCACTTGTTGATTAATTATGTGCCAAAAAATACCCCCCTCCCCCTTTAATGGAATGCCCTAGGAGAAATTGCAGATGGCCACTATTTTCTTTGTGTACAATTTATTAAGACAAAATAAAGTCAATTCTTCTATTGATACATTAAAGTTCAGTATCTGTAGTTTTAAACAGCAACTCCATAAACTACTATTCTTTATTGAGAAGTTGATGGCTCGTTTTATAACCAACCCCCCCCCCCCCCCCCACTTGGGGGAGTATAAAACGAGCCATCAACTTCTCAATAGAGAATACATAAATTACATTATTAAAATTCAAACCCACAAAGAGGAACTTCAGAAATTAAATGAAAAATAAATCAAAGAAATGCATTTTTATGCTTTCACACACCAAAATGTTCTAAACAAGAAGAGGTTGGAAAGTAAGCAGATGGGAATTTTACCTGCACTGCACACAGAAAACTGTTCCTCAAAATATATCAGATAGTTAGCAAGCCACCATCTCCTTCTTATATAAAAGAAATTTCCTGCGGTCCAGGTGCCATCGTCCACTCAGTCTAAGGAAGCTGAAAGATAGATGTCCTCAAAAGTACTTAAATAAAAATGAATCAGAAAAATATGATGTAAAGAAGGAACGATACAGCCATGTTTTTTCAAGTTTTCTTTAAGATGAATTATTTACATATCTGCTACGCAGCGGATTTCTTTTTAAATTGATTCCTCCAAGGGCGGGGTACATATTATACACTTTTGAATGCAATTACATGTAAATACATTAAAGGTCCAATGTGATACATGCTGCAGCAGGTAAAAGTCATGCCAATAATTCATGAAAAAATCAGAAGCTAAGTGTTCAATTAAACAATTAAAGTTACATTGTGTTGAAATTCTGCATGTCTGGTTATTTAGTCTGAGGGAAGTTACTCTAAGTACAAGAGCTAGATAGAAATAGAAAATGAGTTGTTGAGGGCACGCAAGGAGAAACTAATACCTGTGTGCAGCTACATCAAAGAACTTATTCCCAAACTCGTCAGCCTGCAGTCTAAGGGAAGCAATCCAGAGGATCACACATCCTACGCAGACATAAGATGTCAGGTCCATGTGGTCCTCAGTTTTACATGGGGGTGCGCCCAATGAAAAAAGACCTTTTCAATGCCACCCCAATCATTCGAAAAGATACCACAAGTGCACACCTTTAACCCTTTCTCTGCCGGTGCATTTTACGTGATTTTGGAGACCTTTTGACATAGCATTATCAAATTATTCCTAACCTTTTTATCCAAGGAGAAAGCTAGGCATAATGCATACAATTTTGTAAGGAATTTCATAGAGATGATATTTCATGACTATTCAGATACCCAATGACTGACCTTATTAGTAGAAATGGAGGTCAAAGGTCAAATAAGTGCAAAATTTTATCGAATTTTTCGATACAGTTTAATCTTCAAGCTAAAAATTTAGAATGATGTATGTTGAAATAGGAAATTTGGAATATACTCACAAAATAGCATTTTACTGTTCTACATGAATCACATAATTTTTTTTCAATTCTGCATATAATGACTTTAAACGGGTTGCTTAGCAACGGGGTATTTTTCAATTTTCGGTCAGCAATTTTCCTCTCTTTTGCTCATCCTAGACACATTTATGCATTCCAACACATTTCAAAGCCAAATATGAGGTCAAAAAATTAAAAAGGGACATACAGCAGATAAATTGTCTTAAAGTTTGACCTCATTAGAACTAGTTTTATGAGGTCAAAGGTCAAATAAGTGCAAAATTTCATCAGCTTTTTCAATACATTTCAATATTCTTGCTCAATTTTTTTATACAGTGGATGCTGAAATAGTAAATTCTGAATATACTTTCAAGAAGGAATCAGAACTGCAATATCAATACATAATTTTAGTTCAAATATTTGTTTAATGACCTTTAAGTGGTTGCTAAGCAACAACATTTTCAATTTTTTGGCTGTATACATTGTATGTTTGATATCGCTCATTCTAGACATTTTGTGTGTATTCCATGATATTGTAAGTAAGATATGGGCCAAAATAATGTAAAGAACATTATAAAATTGAGTATTGACCTTGACACTTCTGTTCTTAGTGGGGTCAAGGTCAGATCAGAACAGAATTCTGCATTAAATTGCAAGTATATATCAATTTTGAAATGCTGCAATCATTATGATTATATCATCTTATAGTTGATGTAAAAAGTTGTGAACAACAAAGTCCTGAGAGAAATTTGATAAAGTGAATTAATCTTTTTTATTTTGCATACCTTGCCATTCCAAAAATACATCTAAAACATGTGAACTGAAGTAAAATTCATAAGATGCCATTGCATGTAATTCAACCTTAGTAACACACATTATTAAAATAATATGGTAAATATCATATGGTAATATGATAAGCATGAAGAAACCTCATGAGATGGACAATGGATGGAACTTGGAATCTCTTTTTCAAATAAGTGGCTTTTGCATCATAATCCTTCCATTCATCTTATTTATGCGACATGCATTTGCTCATCTTTGCAAGCAAAGGATTCTGGTCTGCTACTCTTCTCACAAACCCTTAGCCTGTCATGCTATCAAAAGTCAAGATTGTCTAAATCACCTGATCTCGAATCACAGCTTGTGATTCATAGAAATAAAGAGCATTTATAAAAAGTGAAGTATCTGAAGAATAACTAACAAGCAGATAGGTTTATTTGTTAGTAAGTTGCAAGTCTTTATCTGCAATATACAAAATGTAGGTTCCAGATTACATTATGTGCACATGATCTTCACATTGGATGATATGCCATAGCAATTTAAAGAATGGAATGTTATCTTATGAATCATTGTTTACAGAGGTTTTTATTACTGAGACTAGAGAGTCAAGAAATATCCTGAATGAAGATATCGTCATTTACTATAGCACTTGCTGATTGGTCAAATGATGTCAATAAACTCCAATCAAAACTTGTGAAAAAAAATCCTGACTTTTGATAGCAAGATAGACCAAGGGTTTGTGAGAAAAATAGCAAATCCCTTCACTGGTGAAGACTGCATTCACTAGCCATGTTTGATGAGAAACATTTGACTTGGTCTTTTAAGGCAATAATAAATTGACAATGCCAGTAATTAAAAAAAATGTCAAAAATTTGAAGTACAATTTGCAAACAGGGTTTCTTGTGTTCTAATTTTAAAAAAAAAAAAATCACAACCACAATATCAAGTAATTTTTTAAAAACAGTACTTTAATAGTTTCCACCAGTGCAATTTTGTTAAAATTTATAATGCATATTGACTAGCAAATTAAACTGACAGATCCACAGGTCCTATACATTTCCTGAAAGATGTGGCTAATAAAGGTGTGGCAAAAATGACAAAAAGGTTTGGCTGATGTGAAAATTACATAACAGTAACTGCAACATGTATACAATCTTTCTGTTAAACAAAAACAAATCCATTTTCTTGATGCCATAAAAAATAACCTTTATTTTCATGGATTTTTTTTCCATGACTTTAAATTTAACAAGAAATAATAAACTAATTGATTTCATTACAAGATTTTCTGGTAACAGTGCTTAAGGGGTACAATAAAGACTTGACGTCATCTTGGAGGGAAAAAATAATAATAGATGACATTGGCAATATTTAACGCAAAACTGTTTAGTCAGTAAGTAGAAAATGTTATGTTTTTATCCAAATATACAAATCCAGAAATATTGCAAGCTGAATTCTAAATCAGACTGATTTAATCTTCCACAAAATGTTGAAGACCAGAGCACTTTTACTTTGTGGACACAATTCTTTCATTAACTGTCATTTCTCTGAAAGACTGGAGGAACTTCTTTGACTTGTCCAAGACATGATCATTTTCTGTCAAGTACATGTAATCAGTTTCTACCCTGTAAAAGATTTAAATATTTTGAAACAGATTATGTGAATTTACATATATAAAATTAAGAATGCTACAATTAATACATTGATATAATTTTCCTTTTTAAATTAAAAGTATATATTTATTATGTGATTCATATAGTTAAGGGGATGAAGGACACATGGTCACATGACTTTGTTAAACTACGTCATAGTCTCCATTTATATAAGTGCAAAACGTATAAAGCATCAGTTCTTGTATAAATTTTTGACATTTTTTTTCTTTAATTACCATCTTATATTAAAAAAAATAAAAAGTTTAACATTCTTGTAAACATTAACAAATTATGAAAAAAGATTGATCCACTCCTCTGTTTCTTTAAACTGCGCGTCCAACAAGTCGGTGACGTCATACACGATCTGCTAGTACAGCAAGATCATACTCGGTGAATACAAGGGCGGTATTATTATGTAAAAACATGTCATAATCAGTATATGATGAAGTATTTTGAGAAACGGGGAACACAAAAATTATTTTTGCATGGCTGATGACGGAAATCTTATGTAGGTATATCTTATTTCGCTTATTTAGCTTACGTGTGACGTCATAGTTGGTTTTTCCCGTACTCGAGAAATGTAAACATGACAAGTTTTTGTCCTGCTTATGTCGTCTTTAACGATGTCCTGTGAAATATTGAGGTCAGCTTCACCATTCGAAATTTTTACAGTTAATCAATAATTTGAATGACTTGCATTTCAACGTAAATTTAAAAATATTGAATGATAGGATTTTTTGTAAATTACGTTTTTTGTTGTTTAAGTTGTCTTAAAAAGTTCGTAATTTTCCCTATCCAGATGCGGTGTGATAGATGAAACTTGCCTTTTCGAATTTTAAACCCAATTCATACTCTGAAATATTTTAAAAGATACATGTTCACTTACATATTTTTCATATATGCTTTAAAAATCCAATTATGGACAGAGTAATGAGCCCGGAAACATGGAGGATTAAAACTCCACTTAGATACTGTAGGGCATAATATTTGTCAATCAATATCTCTAAAATAAGGTAAGAAACCTAATGATATAACTGCTTTAAGATATGTGGGACATACTTAATAAGAAATATACAAAATATAAAAAAAAATGAATGACAAGTAATTTTTCAGCTAAAGGTCCTTCTTCCCCTTACAATGTAAATGATTTGGTTAAGTCAGTGTATCAGGACTGAAAAATAATCAAGCCAGTAGTAAACCATCATTATTGAATTATTGACCTAAAAGAAATAGCATACCTGGCTGTGAGGGTTGTTAAGAAAAAGGACACATTAATGGACTGAAAACTGTTGCTTCAGGGCAAAATTCCTGGGGCAAGGCTGTTCGTGTACATGGGAGTGTTGATAAATAGCCATCCGGTGAATATAGTTTGACCACCCATGTATACATGTACATAGCTTAAAAATTGAGAAAATGGAAATTCTCACCACATTTTTCACAAGATTGAAAATACCAAAGCAGTCTATAAAAGACAGCTTGTTCCATATCTGAGCATAAATTCGAATAAATATATATTGTGTGTTCAAATAGTGTCCTAATATGTAGAATCATGGATCATAAATATCATATGTATCATACACTTTTTTCAAAATATAAATCAATTTCTTATAAACTTGTGTGAGTGCATTATCAAGAGAATGCAATTAAAATTTCACTTAAATTAGAATTTTATAGATATAGAAATTTTCACCAAAACAAAAATTTACCTGTTCATTGGTCATAATAAGCACCTGTGTCCCCACATAATGGTCCTTCTAGAGCATGGTAGGGTTAGCAAGTGGGTCTTCACAGATGAGAGTACTGAAGCATAAAAAGCCAGCACCCTAAAAATTCAATGTGATAGTGTTACATGTTTACACACATACTTACAACAACTCTCCATTATTATGCCAACTTGAATTTATTTTGAAATGTACTTAAGGGTGGTCGTCAAAAGCATACACTTCAAAAGCAACACAAAATTGGCTGAACTAGTTTCAATCTAAAATACGAGATACAAACACCGAAACAGGGTAACGCCTATACATGAAGATCTAGTACGTGTGTACATTTTGTTTTCATTTGAGCGTGAATTAATGCGTTTTAAAGACAGTTTTAAACTCTTCGGTCAATACTTACTCACCTCTAATACCAAAGGAAATACCGTATTATTTGAAGCATTGATGTGAAATAATCATGAAAATTGACGTTCAGATCATCATCATGTTGTTGTGTACTGCTACAGCGGAAACATGTGGTAATCTCAATTCGTAATAACTCTTACAGTGATGAGTCGTGTAAATGCGAGTTTTTGCAATCGTGCTTGTTTCAAAGTTGTTGAATTCCGTGTCAGTAGAGATCGAATTAAATTTCATATTTTAAAGAATATATATATTAACATACAGCAATATTAACTTCAATTTTTTTTCGATGTAAAGACGTTTAAGGAATGTACATTTTTTATCAACGTTATTGTACATGTAATATAGATAAATAAATTCATTATATTAAAAAAAAACTTTACAAAAGATAGTATATATTTGTTTGTTTAAACAAATTATTTTGTATTAAGCTTTTATTTCATTAAAAGTATATATATAAATAGTATTTATAAAACGATATGTTGTTCCTAGTAAGACGCAACAAAATCGACCTTGACGTTAAATATTGATCGCCCCCGATATTTCTACAAAATTATGCTAAGGTCACAAATTAAAATTACCGTAATTAAATAAATACCGAGAGTAAGAAGACCAGTAAAGGCTTGTTGAAAAGGAACTTTTCTCTACTTTTACCAGCTTTATTTTGTTTTCCCTATTTCAGTACAGAAATACACGTAAAGCTGAGCTATATTTAAATATTACGAATAAAAACGAGAAAAAAACGCATATGTGCAAGAAAAGTCTTGTTTTTACAAAACATTTTAAAGTAATAACAATATTTTTTACATATTTTAAAAGCAGAGAAAATATGCTTTAAGAATATATCATACTTTCTTTATTAAGTTAATCAGGAAAAAAATGTCAATCGTCGGGAAAATCGTCAATTGCTTTGGAAAATTGCGCCATTTTCAGAAAGTCGTGTATGTCTTCAAAGACACATAAATTTTTGCATAGTTCAAAAGTAGAGAAAATTTCCAAAAAAATGATATATAGTTTATATACCTTTATGCTATCATAGAATAGATACGGACATCTTGTTTTCGCGAAGTCGTGTTTTTACGCGCCATCGGTCAAATTGACCGGTGTGGAAGTGAAGGGGTTAAGCTACTAACATTTGAACGCTTTTGTCCCAAATACGTGTACGCAATTCCAAGCAGCATCTAGAACATTTTACTCTCTTCCGGGTATTTTCCAGTCTGCACACATATTCTTTTAAAAGCGCGGCGCGGTGCTCCAAAACGTTTGATGACACTGCCATTCTTGACTTTGTTTTTACGCATTGGTCATCTATAATTAGCAATAAAACAGATGTGGTCCCTCCAATTTAATACAAAATTTCGCAAATGACGTTTCTTGGTTATTGTAACGGCAGGTAAATTATCATAAATCTTTCTGCACTACAACAGTGCAATTTTTATTTTCCAAAATGAGTCTATGCAGGGCTCTAATTGGAGACTAATTTAGTCACCATGGCGCCTAAAAATTATGATTTGGGCCTAAAATTTTTCTATAAGTCGCCAAATTGGTGATCATCAAATTACAAAGCTATAAACATTTTCAATTATTTTTTTATTAAGAGCAGAAAAGAAGTTAAAGTTAGCAATGGAGTTGTCTCTGTATATTGATTTATATTTTAGTTTTTAAATTAATGCTTAAGGAAAAATTAAGAGGTCACATAGATGCCTGCTATGTAATGTAAATGTGCGAACAAGTGACATGCTCCGTAAAGCACGTTTTATCTAAATGAAATAGCTGTACCTTTTAAAGAATCATCGGAAAACACAAAATCTTTGCATATTTACTGGAAAATACGTATAGTTTTTTCTGCAGAGTTTAACTGGTTTCGTGCAAATTGCGCGCTCATTATAGAACTTGTCAGCAAACTTTTCTAACAACCCATGCAAATTTTAGTCCCGTTCTTTTTCTAATTTGTTGATTAGCATTTTCATATATGTAGATGTATATACGAGGGGTGATCAAAAAGTTCGCAAACTAATTGAATTACTTCCTTAAAGAAATAAAATGAGGTTTCAGTGTTTATTATTTTTTAAAGTAGTGCTCTCCGATTTTAATACACATCTGCCATTGTTCTGCCCATGCTCGAATCACGTGATCCGGGCAGTCACGTGACATGCTCCGTACATGTAGCAGTCTGTTCAGAGAAGCTAATGGATTTTTCCGAGTCTTGTATTTCTTATCATGCAAGCTATTTTTTATAACAAGAACAGTCCATCTGTCAGAAATGGCCAAATCTCGGCAATAGGATGGGTGGATAAGGATATCCTTTCCCACAATTAGTATGATGACCCATAACAACCCGAGTCCTCTGTCTCGGGAGAGTCGTTTATCCAATGTGGATAAAGTATGGGCGCCTTCTTTTTATCATATCTCATATGTTTAAAATCTAAAGTAAACGATATTTTAGGGATATGATAATATTATTATTAAGATATTCAACCATTATTCTTATTGTAACAATGTTTCGTATCAAATTGCTCAACTAAGGACACGTCTTTTCCTCGTCTTGCTTTCGCTAGGCAACAGAACAAACATTATTTTTAACCATCTCACTGTCTTCACTTAAACAATCAATCCAATTAATGATTGAAATTCTGGGAAGTCCTTTGTCTTCATTAACCTTGTACAAATTTTCATATTCTACTGCAAACAAATTTCCAAGATATACGTTAAACTTTACAGTCGTTCGTTGCTCGAGTACGAATGAGTCAACCATTTTTTGTAACAAGTAACCTACATATTGACGTCATTTTCACTTTGTGACGTCAAAAACACGGAGCAAAACATTATTTAACATCTGTTATTTACAGAACATGTGTATGACTATATGTGTGCCAAATTTCATTCTGATCTGAACTGTGGTTTTGTAAATATAGAAATAGTTCGCGAACTTTTTGATCACCCCTCGTACATGAAGTATAATTTCCGTGAAAAGAAAAATTTAAATGTAAAATTTTATAGCTTACGTTCTTGACTTGAAACAGTACGATATACATAAAAACATAATAACAGCAAATAAGTCCAAACCTTTTGAATATATATTCATTTCTAGTTCGTTAAAAAAATATATTCTAATTAAATTCTACGTCGGATCTCATTTATGTAGTTAAACACAACAGTATCAATTCCCAGTTATCGAGTATTTGACATAAGTTGCCAGAACATAACTTATGGATGTAGAAAAAAGTTTTTAAGACGATCTCGACAAATCATAAACTTCATAAACCGTTTTACTACTACCGGGTTCAATTTAAATTACCCTATTTCTATCATTGTCTAATTTCAATACAACCGTGATTAAAATCGATCGATTGAAAAGTTTAAACTCTCTTGTGTTCGGCACTCTCGACTTTATAACGAAAAATTCGTCTTTCCAATTCTTTTCAATAGGTTAATTGTTGTTTGGTTCCAATGATTGAAACAAAAACTCTGAAGTTCCAAGGAGTAAAAAAAAATCTGAAGTTTTAGTTACAACTATCTGTTGGTATAATGTTTTGTTTTCATTGCCTACATGCATTTATTCATTGACAAGTAGTAATTAATCTCTAGTATGGTACATTTATTTGCTCAAACTGTCTTATTTTAGAACGTCTGATTTGTATGTTATACAATACATGTTAGTATTTTCGTTTTATATGACATTGGCCCCAAAGTATCAAAGATTTAAAGATTGCATAATGAATAATGATAAATTACAAAAATAGGTCACTGGGAACTAAATTTGGAGACACATTTTTGCCTTTAGATATAGGTTTGTGGACCCTGGAAGTAAAAGTGTTTAAAATATATGTTTAAATCTTTGAAAATGATTCATCTTAAAATTCAGAAAGTAGGCTGTGGTGACACCCTTTTCAGTTGACAAATCTCGTAGGCCAAAAATACAGTAACTGACGACGTTGGACGATTCAAAGCTTCTTAGTATCCAAAAATAACTGAAATGTTTAAAATAGGCTAAAACTTTAGAAAGAGGATCAGTATGACCTCCTTTTTTCATTGTTAGATCCTGACACCCAAGATGCTTAATTAATAAAGTTTGGTGATCCTTCGCATAACCATGTCCACGATATGCTTGTAAAAGAATTTGATAATGAAAAATGATAAAACTGAAAACATAGGTCATTGTGACCTTCTTTTAGACTAAATATCCCAAAGTCTTAAGATGCATAAAATGAAAGGTTTGATGAGTTTTCACAAATTATTTTAGGTGAACTTTAAGTTTTCTTTAGACCTGTGCTCTAGGGTTATGCTTTGATCAATTTTGTTTCTACATCATATATACATCCCTAAGGATGTTTGGTGATAAATTGCCCAGTGGTTCTTGAGAGGATTTTTCAGCAACCACTACTGTTTTTATTTCCCTAGTTATCCTTTTTTGTTTAAGTTTACATCCCTATTTTTAGTAATAATGAAAGCCCTTAGGTCAAGGATACTCTGTGACACTTGACAAGCTAATTTAGAGGATTTTTTCCACCACTTTAGAGAAAAAAAGTTAAAGGAGTTGAATAACTGAAAAAATACGTCGTTGGAGAAAGATATGAAGTCAACCTTGACCTTTCCATCTATAATGTCAATAGTTTTTTTTTAGTGAAAGCGGGGAACAAAAAACACACACACACACACAGGTTTTTTTCTTGTATTTTCAAAATGCATTACAACTGTCAAATGTGCTAAAGTTGGCAAATTTTCTGCATTAAGTATTACTAGTTTTCAGCAGCTTTGTGAAAACACTGTAAATCGTTTTCAGCAGCTTTGTGAAAACACTGTAAACTGCATATAATCTCCCCACAACGTTTGTGCAAGCATTCTGTAAAGTCACTCGACTGTGTAATTTATCGAGCCTTTGTGAATAATGAAGGTCCTATTATGTTCAAAATGTCAAAAAATATAAAGTTATTAACCACATAAGTATCACCGTGCAGAATTGACCCTTTTTACAAATTTTCTTTTGAACTTTTATTTTCAACTTAAATACAATTTTTGTCAATTATTTTCATTGAAATTAGTTCTGAATCTTTATTTATTGTTGGATTACGAAATACCGAATTATTTACTTAATTGCATAGTGACACTCTCTGGACAATTGTTGAGAACTACAAAGGGACAGAGTGTTAACGCCGTTACTAATTTCTAATACCTTATAAAAACATTCATGTAATTATTTAATTTATCGTTCTTTCATGTCCATCTTATCAAAACTTTTCACAGATTGTAATTTACTCTACACATGTCATTTTGTCACTCAATTTACTAATTGTTTTCAAAGAACTCTTTTATCAGTATATATAGAAGTATCTGAATTGTATATGGCAGTTCGGAGGCCTGACGCATTACTGGCCACTTCCGTCTGTGTTCCCCGCATGTATTTCTTGAATGTTAAAATTGCTGTCCATCATTAAATTAAATGCTTTCATTAATAAACTCGGAAACTAAATTACCCGTTACTTTGGATTCATAATATGTGATTTCGGAAAGAGCCCTAGGAATACGGCACTATTACTTGCGGCCCGCAGCGCCATTCATTTCACTGCCAACATTCCCTCTTTCCCGATCAATGACATATAATATTTTTGACCCAAACTTCGCGGTCATAAATGGTGGATGAATCCTAAGGGTAAAACAACGCCCGGGGCTACTGCATATATTTTGCAGTAGTTTGATCCCGTACCTAATCCAAGCGAGTTTCTCTGCGTTATGTGGACCTTACAGCATGATGATGGACAACTCCCAATTTGGACCATGTTGGACGCCATGGACCTTTCCCCCAACGAATAATGGATAACACAAACATCGTTTCACCAAGTGCTTTAGATGTCACAGACCTGGACACTTCGCCAAGAACTGCACTTTTAGCAGCGCTCAGAAGTCAAAGTCGAATCATGTACGTGATCAGCACAGAATTCAAGAATACTTCGGACAGAGACAGCTTCTTAAGGAACTTCCGTTTAACAACATTAGAAATTCGGCTTTACGTAATTTTATGGACTTTTCATCTGTTCTTAAACACGAGCTTGCCAAAACAAAACAAACTGTGAAAGACTCCCGGGACAAACTGTTAGAAATAATTTCAAAACTTCGTAAAACAGAAAATGAATTGAAGTCGACCAAAAATCAAAATTCCGTGCTTCAAGAGACTTCGCAACAGAAAATCTCGGAACTTCAATCCAAACTGAAAACTAGCACACAAGAAATTAGTTTGCAACGGCAAGTCGGAGACCTGAAGAGACAACTCGACGGATCCCAACAAGTTATCAAAATGGCTTCGGAGCGGATTCACAACCTAACTCATAAAAATCTTCACCAAGTGGAAATAATTCAAGATCAGAAAGAGGAAATAACTCATCTAAGTTCTCGCAATTCTGCTTTGGAAGCTGCCAGGTCTAAGCATTGCCAGGTTATAGATGACTTACGCGAGGATAATCATCGGCATATTCGAAAAATAACGCAACAAAAGGAAGAAATTGAAGACCTACATCAAGAAACGTATGATTTATAACATGCCATAAAACAACATCGCGCAGTTATCGATGATTTACGTAACAAACTCTATCCAAATTCGTGCAACAGACACCACAGATGCACCCAGAACAACGACCGACGATACTACCGGTGACCGAGTCCATTCCAAACACGAGGATGTGTTTTCCCCGGAGCGAGGGAAACTATCACCGTGCAGAATTGACCCTTTTAACAAATTTTCTTTTGAACTTTTATTTTGAACTTCAATACAATTTTTGTCAATTATTTTCATTGAAATTAGTTCTGAATCTTTATTTATTGTTGGATTACGAAATACCGAATTATTTACTTAATTGCATAGTGACACTCTCTGGACAATTGTTGAGAACTACAAAGGGACAGAGTGTTAACGCCGTTACTAATTTCTAATACCTTATAAAAACATTCATGTAATTATTTAATTTATCTTTTTTTCATGTCCATCTTATCAAAACTTTTCACAGATTGTAATTTACTCAACACATGTCATTTTGTCACTCAATTTACTAATTGTTTTCAAAGAACTCTTTTATCAGTATATATAGAAGTATCTGAATTGTATATGGCAGTTCGGAGGCCTGACGCATTACTGGCCACTTCCGTCTGTGCCCTAGGAATACGGCACTATTACTTGCGGCCCGCAGCGCCATTCATTTCACTCCCTCTCTCCCGATCAACGACATATAATATTTTTGACCCAAACTACGCGGTCATATAAGCATCAATGAATTTATTTCAACTTGTGTTACCATGTATACAAATAAATGACTAGAATTTTATGGTCTATATATACAACACATTGCAATATAAATATTACCAATTAAATGTTTTGGAACATAATAAATGCTAAACATGATGCATTATACCAAGTATGTAAACTGTTTTCAAAACAGTATTAATAAAGTTCTTAGTGTTAAGGACATTGATAAATAATATAAATTTATATTATTTAACAATGTCATTAACAGATCTGATCTGATTTTTCTTTTAATATAAGATACAGGTTCGATTCTCAACAGTCATCCTTATGATTAAAATATAATGATGAAATTTATAAACAAGTTTAATATTCAGACTTGTCAATTTTAAATATAAAAACAAACTACTAATAAATGATCAAGAATTATAGAGCTGAGCTAAAACAATGGCATTTCTGTACTTCCTGTATTCCACAACTTCACTGATAATTCGCTTTTTAATGAAATAATAATTCACGTAACATTCATTCTATGCTGTAGGATGAACCTTGGGTGGGAATGCACTGTACCTTACTTTTTGTTACCTTATACCATATGTTATATTTCCAGGCAAAAAAATTTGTTTCTAAAAGAGTGATGCCCCTGAATCGTAGCCCATGACCAAGGTTAAAGTTTCTCAAAAGTAGTTACAGTCTCTGAAACGTTCTACTTTCCCACTTGAACGGTGAGCGAACGGTGAACGAACGCTGAAAGAACGCAGAGCGAACGGTGAGTGAACGATGTGTGAACGCTGAACGCAACTTGGTGAACGATGTGTGAACGGTGAACGGTGAGCGAACGCAGAACGCGAACGGAGCGCAAACGCGAACGCAAAGTGAACGGTGAACGAACGGTGAACGCAAGATGAACGATATATTCGGAATGCCTCTGATCTTTTCCTTGCATTGAAACTATTTTATTGTATTATAATGTCAGGTGCAAAAATAAATAAATAAATAAATAAATAAATAAATTATAAATAATAAATAAGTAAACCAATAAATGAATGAATAAATAAGTCAATAAAATAAATTCTCCAAAATTGTCCTAAGAAAGACGATGCATGCTCTTTAAGTTTTAATCACACGACTTTTATCGCATTAAAACATTGCAATTGTTGCCAAACGCTGAAGTATAAACAAATCAGAGAAAACTTCTGACTTATGAATTAAAGCGGTTATAACATCCATTCACATATCTCCGTGTCAGGGCGATTTCGTGTAAAGTAATGAAAAAAAAATTAATTACAAAGGTCAGTGGACGTTTTGCATTTATATGCTCGTATTTTAAATTTTTAATACAATAATATATTATGTGTCATTTCTATTTTTCATGATGATTTTTTGAGCAGACTTCTACATGTATATGTAGATGGCCGTGGTTATACTCGGACAAGATAATACAAAGATACATATTCATATTATTTGTTAGAAATTCAATTTTCGGAACTTGATATTAAAGTAATATGCTGTTATGGTTTTTATTAAACAGACAAATGAGAGAGAGAGAGAGAGAGAGAGAGATTCCGTTTTAGCCCCCCCCCCCTCCTTTCAGGCTTCACTAAATGTTTGTACCTATATCAAACAAAAACTCTGAATTTTTTTTCTAAATATATCAGACAGTGAAAGTAACTTTTTTTTTTATCAACAAATCATATCCATTTGTTTGACATTCATACTCGTTTTTATTTTCCTGCTTCAAGTTCACACGAAGTCCACGTGCTTGTCCTGTCAATCAAAATTATTCGACATTGTGCAGGTGTGAAAGTTTCGTCACATCGAAGACGAATTGCGAGTATTTCCATCAAGTTATAACATTTATTTTTATCATCTCTAGATTGGATCCCAACATTTGAATAATAAATGAATAAAATACATTGGGCATTAACACTTGAATTTGAAACACACTCTCTGCCAATTTCAAATACCACCGCCGACACGTATACATTTTGAACTACTATTGTTTTGTGACATTTTTAGATGCATGTTTGTTTTGAGACTGAATTTTTTGTTCTAAAGAGACCTTAACTTTTTTTTAAAATGTTAATTAAAATAATCTGGAAATACAGTACTGACTAAGTAACCAATCTAGGGGGAAAAGGGGGGGGGGGTATTAATCACATACAAAGTTACGGTGAAGAAAGAATTTTTTTCTCTATAACTATAGACTTTACATATTATAGTAGAGAAAATTCTGTAGTGCAGTACATTTCAAAAAAAATATTTCCTTCAACCACACTATCAATTTAATTCGCTCCAAAGATAATAAATTAACAGGATATCCGCAGTACTATGTATAACTCTCAGAACTAGTTCTATCATATTTTCTGTAGTAATTGAAAAAAAAAAAACGTGTTAGAAATCAATATTTTCGTAATTTTGCTGCGTAATTATTTGACTTGGATAATTATAACACCATTAACGATTTGTCGTCTTTAACAAAACAACAAAATGTTGCAGTGCTTGAAGTATTTGCACATTGCCCTTAGTTAAATTTAATATTTCAGCATCGTTCTACATAGGTACAGAATGTGCTTATAACAACCTTTTTTTCCCAGAGTAATTTAATAAATAACCTAACAGCTAAGTTAGAATAATAAAAATATATATCGTAGATATTTTTCAACATGTAATAATGATTCTTCAAACACGATATGTTAGTTATTTAATTAAAAAAACCTGTAACTCCTTCCCTACAAAAAGATACATGTAAGTCCTTTCACTTCGGAGTTCCAAATGACAATGAAAACTGAACGATAGGTGAACGCTGAACGCAAGGTGAACGCAAAGTGAACGGAACGAAGAGCGAACGCTGAACGCAAGGTGAACGGTGAACGCGAGCGCACGGTGAACGGTGAACGCAAAACTGTGAACGGAGAGCGAACGGTGAACGAACGGTGAACGCACGCTGAACGAACCATGAACGAACGGTGAGCGAACGGAAAAATGGGAAAGTAGAACGTTTCAGGAACTGTATACTCCATTGTAAATTAAGTGTAAAAAATGTTCGTACCTGAAGACAGGTCTTGTCACAAAGAATAACCGTACGAAATATAGAGACCCCAGCTATAACCAATCAGACGAAAAGGCCAAAGTAAAAACTTTTTTTTTCAAAAGTTGGTTATAGTGCAAGGTCAAAGTTAAGAGAGTCAAAAATGTTTGTACCCAACGAAAGTTTTATCATAAGAATTACACATGAAATATGAAAGGCCTAGCACCAATCATTCAGAAGTTTTGTCAAAGATGAAATTTCTCAAACGAAGGTCGAAGTCAAGACCTCAGAAGTTATGGTATCCAAAGAAAGACTCAGATTCAAGAAAAACATATATGAAGAATGAAGTGAAGCCCTAACATCAGCTGTTCAGAAGTTATAGATATGTTCAAGTTTTTCAAAAGTGAGTCAAACTCAAGGTTATGAAGACAAACATGTTGGTGTCCTAGAAAAGGGGCCTTGTCACATGGAATACACGTATGCAATCCGAAAGCCTAAGCAACAATCGTTGAAAAATCATGGCAAAGGTCAACGTTTTGTGGACAAACATACATGTACAGACGGCCTAAAACATATATGCCCCCGAATTTCAATTACAAGGGCATGAATTTCCAGGATATAACTTTGAAACTTGGATCATTAAATAAATAGGTAAAGATGGGGTGCATTGCATCAAAAGCTTTGAACTTTCCCACGAATTAAAATTATTGACCATGTAAAACTTAGATATCTTTAGTAGTATGCAAGATGAATAAATCTACTGCATTCATTAAAAAAACAAACTCTGATTAGGCGTCATATTTTTATTCCTCTGTTTTTGAAGATTCGGGACATACAACCGTTGGTCTGATCGTTCGTTTAATTGTCTGTTACAGTCCCTGAAACGTTCTACTTTCCCATTTTTCCGTTCGCTCACCGTGCGTTCACCGTTCGTTCAGCATGCGTTCACCGTGCGTTCACCGTTCGCTCTCCGTTCACAGTTTTGCGTTCACCGTTCACCGTGCGCTCGCGTTCACCGTTCACAAAGCGTTCAGCGTTCGCTCTTCGTTCCGTTCTCTTTGCGTTCACCTTGCGTTCAGCGTTCACCTATCGTTCAGTTTTCATTGTCATTCGGAACTCCGAAGTGAAAGGACTTATCTTTTTGTAGTTAAGGAGTTACAGGTTTTTTTTAATTTATTAACTAACATATCGTGTTTGAAGAATCATTATTTCATGAGGAAAAATATCTACGATATATATTTTTATTATTCTAACTTAGCTGTTGGGTTATTTATTAAATTACTCTGGAAAATAAATGTTGTTACAAGCACATTCTGTACCTATGTAGAACGATGCTGAGATATTAAATTTAACTCAGGGCAATGTGCAAATACTTCAAGCACTGCAGCATTTTGTTGTTTTGTTAAAGACGACAAATCATTAATGGAGATATAATTATTCAAGTCAAATAATTACGCAGCAAAATTACGAAAATATTTATTTCTAATACGTTTTTTTTCAATTACTACAGAAAATATAATAGAACTAGTACTAGTTCTGAGAGTTATACATAGTACTGCGGATATCCTGTTAATTTATTATCTTTAGAACGAATTAAATTGATAGTGTGGTTAAAGGAAATATTTATTTAAAATGTAATGCACTACAGAATTTCTCTACTGTAATATGTAAAGTCTATAGTTATAGAGAAAAAAAACACCGTAACTTTATATGTTTGCCAATCGATATGATTAATACCCCCCCCCCCTTCTCCCTAAATCGGTGACTTAGTCAGTACCGTATTTCCAGAATATTTTAATTAACATTTTTAAAAAAAAAAAAAAGCTACGGTCTTTTTGAGAACAAAAATTTCAGTCTCAAAACAAACATGTATCTAAAAAAGTCACAAAACAATAGTAGATCAAAATGTACACGTGTCGGCGGTGGTATTTAAAATTGGCAGAGTATGTTTCACATTCAAGTGTTAATGCCCAATGTATTTTACTAATTTATTATTCAAATGTTGGAATCGAATCTAGAAATGATAAAAATAAATGTTATAACTTGATGGGAATACTCGCACTTCGTCTTCGATGTGACGAAACTTACACACCTGTACAGTGTCGAATGATTTTGATTGACAGGACAAGCACGTGGACTTCGTGTGAACTTGAAGCAGGAAAATAAAAAACGAGTATGACTGTCAAACAAATGGATATGATTTGTTGATTTAAAAAAAAAGTTACTTTCACTGTCTGATATATTTAGAAAAAAATTTCAGAGTTTTTGTTTGATATATAGGTACAAACATTTGGTGAAGCCTGAAAGGAGGGGAGGGGGGCTAAAATTGAATATTACTCTCTCTCTCTCTCTCATTTGTCTGTTTAATAAAAACTATAACACCATATTACTTAATTATCAAGTTCTGAAAATTGAATTTATAACAAATAATATGAAATGTATCTTTGTATCATCATGATCTTGTCCGAGTATAATCACGGCCATCTAGAGATGCATGTAGACGTCTGCTCAATAAATCATATTGAAAAATAGAAATGACACGTAATATATTATTGTATTAAATATTTAAAATACGAGCGTATAAATGTAATTAATTTTTTTTTTTCATTACTTTACACGAAATCGCCTTGACACGGAGATATAATTATAAGTTACAACCGCTTTAATTCATTCTATAAATCGTAAGTTTTCTCTGATTTGTTATCAACTAAGAATAAACATTTTTATTTTCCAACTAAAAACAATATCTTTCATACTTCAGCGTTCGGCAACAATTGCAATGTTTTAATGCGATAAAAATCGTGTGATTAAAAACTTAATGTGCATGCATCGTCTTTCTGGGGACAATTTTGGAGAATTTATTTTATTGACTTAATTATTCATTCATTTATTTGTTTACTTATTTATTATTTGTTTTTTGTTTTGTTTTGTTTTGTTTTGTTTTTTGTTTTTTTTTTGGCACCTGACATTATAATACAATAAAATAGTTTCAATGCAAGGAAAAGATCAGAGGCATTCCGAATATATCGTTCATCTTGCGTTCACCGTTCGTTCACCGTTCACTTTGCGTTCGCGTTTGCGCTCCGTTCGCGTTCTGCGTTCGCTCACCGTTCACCGTTCACACATCGTTCACCAAGTTGCGTTCAGCGTTCACACATCGTTCACTCACCGTTCGCTCTGCGTTCGTTCAGCGTTCGTTCACCGTTCGTTCAGCGTTCGCTCACCGTTCAAGTGGGAAAGTAGAACGTTTCAGGGACTGTAATCTGTTTGTCTGCAAAAACATTAACATTGCCCATAACTTTTAAAAGGTAAGTGAGAGGGCTTTCATATTTTACATGGGTATTCCTTGTGACAAGACTTTTCTCTGGGTACCAACACATTTGACCTCCTGACACTTTATCAAATTTTACTCTTGGCCATAATATAACTTTTGAAAGGTTGGAAATATGGCTTTCATGTCTCACATGTGTATTCCTTGTTACAAGATCTTCGGTTGGGTACCAACAACTTTGAACCTTTAACCTTGTAGTTTTACTCAATTTTGGAAAAAAAAACGTTAGCCTTGGACATAGATACTAGGGCGTGCAAATGTGTGTGATAAGACCTTTCTTAGGATCCAACATTTCTTATCTCTTGACCTTGAGTTTGACTTGCATTGGAGAAACTTTAACCTTGGCCATGAGCTGCCATGAGGGGGGCTTCATTATTTCAGAAAGACATCTTTTTTGTTGGTAAATTTTCCGATGTCACTGAAATAAATTATTTCTCCGTTTTTTTTCTTTCTCAAAACAGCCTCATCCTTTTTCTTGAATAACTTTGAATAATCAGCAATCAGGTTTTCTTTAATACTTAAGAAATATAGTGTAGACGACTCTCAATTGCGTGGAAACCCCCCCCCCCCCCGGGGGGGGGGTATTTGTAGGCATTCTGAGACATCAAAGAATGCCATTTTCAAGACATACAAGATATTAAATTGCCTGTAATTAAATATTTACTTTATAAGTCTGGGTCTTTTCTGTTTTTCAGTCAAGGGTTTAAAGAAAAAAGAAATGTGTATCGATGCCATTCAATGGAGAAGACTGTATCTATGAAGGGTACATCAACCTTTGATTATTCAACTGCACATATTCTTCTGGAACTTTGGTGTAATAGTTTAGTTTAATATGTTTGATAAGTAAAATTATAAATGTCATGGGAGATGGTAATATAGTATTTAATATATGAATTCTCTTTCAAAACTCCTTAGATTACCCTTTGTACATATTTATCTTTAAACATTCATTAATACCGTATGAGGAACAATTTATACACTGTACATGTTTTATAAAATAACCAACAGATAGACTTCAGAAATTTGTTCTCTAAAATACATCTATAATATAGAGTGGAGCCTCACAAATTTGTACACTTCACCTTCCGAATGAAGTTTGTGTGGAACATTTTCATATATATAATTAGAAGTACAGTAAAACAGGCTTATATAGAAATGCCAGGGACGGACGATTTTGTTTCGTTATAAACGTAATTCATTATACCCGTTACACTCACAATATATTTTAGAGGCATGGGGAATAAAAATCACTTATTTCGTTATAAACGTAATTCATTATATCCGTTACACTCACAATATATTTTAGAGGCATGGGGAATAAAAATCACTTCGCTGTAAGTGTCAATTCATTATAAGCGTGTTCGCTATAAGCGTATTTTACTGTATATGTTTCAGTTATCAAGATGCCCCATTAATCCATGAATTGCTTTGGAACACGAGCAGCTGGATTAACAAGGTGTGAGTGTACTGTCAGAAAAACTTGTATTTGTTTGAATCTTGAACAAATCCTAACCAGAACAGAAAGTCCGCCATTTTTATCCTGTCCTCTGCTTTTAACATGTCAAACGGCTCAGTGTACATAATCTTCCCTGCATCCTCTGATGTCATCTTGTCTCCCGAAAGTAAGCTCCTTAAATGCTCTTCTGACATATTTAGGAGAACAAAAATCAACTACAATAGAAGGCATGGAATGTATTAATGGAAGATAAACGTTAAAAAAGAGGCCCATAGGCCATAATGCTCATTTGAGTAGCCTTATCCCATCTGTTCTTCAGGGGATTGTAAAAAATTTTGGAACTTTCTGATTGGGAAAAATTGTGACTCCATATCATGGCCCAAGAAATCTCTGAATCATTTTTCAAGGAGGATAATTAGATATCAATATGACAAGAATGGTTATGTCTTTATGAAGATAGAGAAGATTTTATTCATGTTTTTATTCACATGCACTGTTAAAAATGTTATCCCCAATTTTATGTCAACGTAATCTATGGTACTGTTGAGGGGGAAAAAATTGAAAGAAAATTTTGAAAGGTTTCCCAAAAAGATATGTTTAGCAGTTACTATTGGAACAAAATACATTTGTTTTAAATACCCATAAAGAAGTCAAGAAGAAATATACGTCAAAAGACTTTACTTTCTTTGAAGGAGATTAGAGTGCACTACAGAGTTTAATACAAAAATTGCAATTTAGTAAGTTAAAAAAAACAAAATGCATTTGATAATGTATATACTGTTGATCATTTTGTATTCTCTATTGTGTCTCATTATATTAGTTCATTGAAAAGAATTGAAATCCAGAAGATAAGTAGTCCACATAGAAATATAGGTAATCAGAGATTACAGAGTTCACCTCAACGAATGTTGTCTTTAAGTAAGGCAAAGTCCCATACTAAACTAATAATCTAGGAGTGTACATCCCTAGATGCAACATTTATGTAATTTTGGTCCGATTGGGCTTGCAGTTACTTGGGAATAGACTTATCTGAAAACTTAAAACTAGTCACTCATCCAGAAAATGTAAGTCAAATCCAGCATCCGAAGTAAGTTTTGAGACTGTTTGTCCCTTGATGCATCATCCATGCAAATTTGGTTCAGATAGGCCTTATAGTTACTTGGAAATGAGATCTGCTCCAAAAACTTTAACCTGGTTACTCATCCGGAAAATGTAGGTCAGATCCAGCATCCAAAGCAAGTCCAGTAGTGTGAATCCTTAGATGTATATCATCCATGCAAGTTTGGTCAATATAGTGTTTATAGTTACTTGGAAATGACATCTGCTGCAAAAACTTTAACCTGGTCACTCATCCGAAAAATGTAAGTCAAATCCAGCATCCGAAGCAAGTCTAGTAGTGTGCATCCTTAGATGTATCATCCATGCAAGTTTAGTAAACATAGGGCTTATAGTTATATATCAGACCAAACATCCGAAGCAAGTCCAGTAGTGTACATCCTTAGATGTATCATCCATGCAAGTTTGGTCAATATAGGGCTTATAGTTACTTGGAAATGAGACCTGCTCCAAAAATTTTAACCTGCTCCAAAAACTTTAGCCTGCTCCAAAAACATTAACCCAGTCATTCTTTAGCTGAAATTGCAGCATCTGAAACCTTGACTGGTACAATAAAACACACTAGAAGCATCCTCCATGCATCTCTGACTAATATAGCCATAGAAGTACTTGAAAAGAAAACTGCTCCAAAAACCTTAACCTAGGACGCCGACGCCGAGGGTATTACATAAGCTCCCCCAACTTCGTTGAGGTGAGCTAAAAAGCAAAAACAACAAACAAGAGGCCCATGGGCCACATCACTCACCTGAGCACATTGGCTAGGCAAAAGCACAAATCTGTTCAGTACTGAAAAGATTACTGGGGGGGGGGGGGAGGGGGGCTTGAATTTTAAACTACCTGATGATGCTTCCATGTCAATATAACAAAAGGCTTTGTTACTTGAGTAGATTTTTAAATCCTAACCCTGACTCATCATGGCTTTGCTGTTCTTGAGAAGAAGATTTTTAAAGATATTTCCTATATATTTCTTTGGAAAACTCTGATCCTCCACTGTGGCCCCGCCCTACCGATTTGAATAAACTTGAATCTACCCTACCTGAGGATGCTTCCATTTAAATATGACTCATCATGGCTTTGCTGTTCTTGAGAAGAAGTTTTTTAAAGATTTTTCCTATATATTTCTATGAAAAACTTTGATCCTCCATTGTGGCCCCGTCCTACCCTCGGGGGTCATGATTTGAACAAACTTGAATCTACATAAACTGAGGATGCTTCCATATAAATATGATTCATCATGGCTTTGCTGTTCTTGAGAAGAAAATTTTTTAAGATTTTTCCTATATATTTCTATGTAAAACTTTGATCCTCCATTGTGGCCCCACCCTACCCCCAAGGGGTCATGATTTAAACAAACTTGAACCTACATTACCTGAGGATGTTTCCATTTAAATATGACTCATCATGGCTTTGCTGTTATTGAGAAGAAGGTTTTTAAAGATTTTTCCTATATATTTCTATGTAAAACTTTGATCCTCCATTGTGGCCCAGCCCTACCCCCGGGGGCATGATTTGAACAAACTTTAATCTACACTACCTGACAATGCTTCCACATGTGTTTCATCTTTCCTGGCCCTGTGGTTCTTGAGAAGAAGATTTTAAAAGATCCTATTAATTTTTCACTAATTCTTTATTATCTCCCCTTGAAAGAGGGCATGGCCCTTCATTTGAACAAACTTGAATCCACTTCACCCAAGGATACTTTGTGGCAAATTTGGTTGAAATTGGCCCAGTGGTTCTTGAGAAGAAGTCGAAAATGTTAAAAGTTTACAGACAGGCGGACAGACAGACGGAAGCCGGACAAAAAGTGATCAGGAAAGCTCACTTGAGCCTTTGGCTCAGGTGACCTAAAAAGATATTGAAGAATGTCAAAGAGCAGCAACTCGCACTACAATTTATTACCGCACATGGGAAAACTTCGGAAAAAAACTCTGAAAAAATGTAAAGGAAGCGATAAAAATGTCAGAAGTGAACAAATGATGATAAAGTGCTAATCTAAGATTAAGACTGCCACTGTCCCTGAATATTTTGAACAGCCCTCGTACATCGATTAATGATAACAATTATTAACTCTTTATTTAAAGAGGGTAACATGAAAAATGCAAAGCCTAGTCGTATTCCGGGTCCTTGATGCATATACATGTACTATACAAGGAAGCTTAAGCTTTCATACAGTTCCTATCTTTTCTGGCCATTTGCCTGGTCCTGTGGCTCTTTAAATGACCCCACATTATTCTAATCATATCTTCATTATATCTCTCCTTGAAATCATTGAAAAAACTGAATCCCCTTCAAAATATAAAGCTTTGTGTCATGTTTGGTTGAAATTGGTCCAGTGCTTCAATCTTGAGAAGTTGAAACAGAAAGCAATTGACAGATACAGACACCCTTTGATCAGTAAAGCTCACTTGAGCGTTTAGCTAAGGTGAGCTAAATTTAATTTAATTAAATTTACTATTATCTTTTGTTTGTACTATGAAGGCAATTCTCACTTTTGTTTCCATGCAAAGGATGCCAAGAGAACTGGGATAGAATACAGAGTATTTTAACTGGCCAAGAAGCTCTCCTCCAACTCGTCCCATAATGTCCTCTCCTACTAGCTGTCTTATATTTGTGGCATCTTGATTTAATGGAGCTTTTCTTACCTAAAATGTAAAACCATACCTGACAAAACCTTTTCTTCCATGCAAAAGCACTTGTCAGGAAGTCCTTACTTGAAAACTAAAATATCTATCTTTGCATTAGTCCCAAATTTCTAACATCAAATATCAAAATCATGAAAAATGCCTGGAAAAGTCAGATATTTCGGACCATATTTGCATATGACCTTAAACTTGGAATACAAATGCTTAATAAGTGATGATGGACTTTATATTACATCATTTATAATTATTTTACTTAATAATAGTGAACTTATTAGTGAGTTTATTAAACCATGAAAGATATCTAATTGTGTAACAAATACAATGACCCAATAACTGGAAATGACTTTAATTTTTTGAAAAATTATTATCTGCTAAAATAGATTGGCATATAATATTGGTACAAGGAAATATAACTTGTAATGTTATATTGTATGGGATTGGTCAGAAAAAAAAACCAATCAAATTCTTGGATACTTCATAATGAAATTTGAAAACGAAATGCAAAATTGCTACTTCTGCTACTATTAAGGAAGAATAAAACTAAAACAAGTAAAACAAGCATTCTGAGAGTATTGCATTAGCAATACTAGTCCCCTACCGGCAAGTGTAATCTGGTTCCCGTTAAGAATTGAAAATGCCATAATTCCGTCAAAAATTAATGAAGCGGGACGAAATGCAAACTTGATCTATAACTAATCAAGGTAAAGCCACATACCAAAAATCAGCTCAATATCTACAAGCGTTTAGAAGAAAATTGCGGAAAACCCGTAAAAATTGAAAAGGCCGTAATTCCGTCAAAAATCAATGAAGCGGAACGAAATGCAAACTTGATCTGTAACTCATCAAGATACACTCACATACCAAAAATCAGCTCAATATCTGCAAGCGTTTAGGAAAAAAGTGCGGAAAACCAAGTGGGACAGACTGACAGACAGACAGAGGGACAGACAGACAGACAGACGGACGGACAGACAGACAGACAGACGGACGGACAGACGGACGGACAGACTCAGAGGAAACCTATAGTCCCCTCCGGTTTCACCGGTAGGGGACTAAAAAAAAAACCTTAGAGCCAGACCTCTTGTCATGATTCAAAAATCACTGCAGAACTCATGAATGAAATATATGGAGATAACGAACAGTATTCAAGCTCAGAAGTCCATTATACAATACAAAATAGGAGCAGAGCAAACACGGACCTCCAAACATCAGAGGTGGGATCAGGTGCCATGGAGGAGTGAGCATCCCCTGCCGACCGGTCACATCCGCCGTGTGCTCCTTGTCATGAGCGGGAAATAACGGAAAAATCCGTCGACAATTCAGTGTGTAAATAATGGCCTAACAATTAGTATTAAAAACGTCAGTCAGCATATCAGTAATATATATATCTTGATTGGAGGACATTATCATGTTTGGGATCATTGTCAACAGAAAGAACTACATGTACTGACTTACTTAAATAAATTTATATCCAGGACCATGTATAGATACCCTATTTGCTGGGAAAACATACTTTACAAAGTAAATTTCCCCTCTCTTTTAAATATTTTGGCTTTCTAGAACCTTTTGGACTTATTTGCTCTTTTGATTTTAATTCAAGTTTTACAACCCTTTTGGACTTATGCAATATTTGGAGTTTAATATGACAAATTTTGTATATATATTTATTCTGATGACATTCCAAGACTGGTGTTAAAAAACGTATAAAATTACTGTGATATATTAAACTTTATAATAAAAACTGAGATCTTTTGTAACAAGTCTAGTGTTCTTTAACATCTGCCTGCAGTTTAACATGATTGATTGATTATAATACATTCACATTCATATATCAATAAAATTTACCTCTATAATAATAAACAAGAGTTCTTCAAAACTCTTCCCGCAATGATAATGATACATTAGATCAGGTGCATTCCTCACAGTGTGATTCTTAAAAGTAAAGTACCTCTCAAGTAAATATCTGAAAGGAAAAAAAAAATTATAATAGTATTTTAAAAACACAACTTAGATGAGGATATCAATTTTCAATGTAAATCATTACATAGTGACAAAATTGGGAATTCTTTGGTACAAATGATGAAGAATTTTGTCACAAATTTTACAAAATTGGGAAGGCTACCCTACAGTACCTCCACTGATCATTCTGTAAGAAACCTTTAAATTGCGTTAAATCTGATATTTTTAAAATCCAACATCTATGCTTTTTTGTTTTTGTTTTTTTCGGAAAATTTCCTTTACATTCCCAAGTAAAATGGTAAATACCTATTCCAGCATCACCCAATTCCTAAGTGCCATAAATTGAACAAATATGAATTTGCATTACAAAGACTTTTTGCCTTACACACATATATTCCATTTAAAAATTTGATTAAATATTGTTGCTCCACAGACTACAGTTTGAATATATTTAAAAATGCACTAGGTTGGGTTAATAACATAATATCAGTTATTTAAGAAATGAATTTAATTTTTGAAGATTCATGAGGACATGAACTACGACACTTCATGCCGGCATATTTCATGAAGCGCGTTAGCGTTTCATGATAAATATGCCGGCATGAAGCGTTGTAGTTCATGTACCTCATGAATCTTCAAAAATTAAATTCATTTCTTATATTTACATTATTTTTTTCCACAATTTACGCCATTCAACTGTCATTTTTAAAGCAAAATGGTTTGCACTTTAGTTTTGACGTCAAGTACGGTATTATGACGTAACAATGGAGATATTCCTGCTCATCCATGGTAGTTCATGAGAAAATGAACAGTCTTGTAATTTGAAAAGAATCTTAAGGAAAAATATTTGGAAATGTAAATATAACATTATATACTTACCCTTCTTTCAAAAAGAATATCTTTCCAAATGATCTAACATAATGCAGGCATATGTTTTCAGTGGTGTGTGCACACCTTGTATCATCATAACAACCATGTGACCATTCTTGCCCTCCTCTTGACCTTTCACCTCTCCTTTTCCTTTTCCCCCTCTCCTTCTCTATTAAAGGATACTTTGGTTCTAGAAATTTTCCCATTTCCATCAATGCAAGAGTTTCCTGTGCAAAATCCCTCACAGCTACATTCAACAAAGTAACAGACTCCATAAGAAATTCCTCTGTAGCAGGTTTTAAGGCACTGTGAAATTGTAACAGAACAGAAATATTATTTGATTCCCCTTATTTGCTTGTGTTTTTTCTCCATCAGCCATTTTTTTGTTATGTCAACCTATTATTAGATTATATCAAATCTAATAGAGTAGTTGCACTATATTTAAAAGTTCTACCAATGGATTTTTCCTTTTGGCTGAAACATTCATGCCTTATATTCCTATAAGTGTATCCTAATCTGAAACAAACTCTTACTTAACATTATGAAAAGGAGAGTAAAAACTGAAAGTTTACCTTGTACCTTCATATGTCCTGACACTTAACAAAGCTCAACTCTTTAACAAAGAATCTTGCTTCAATGATTTTACATACAACATTTACTAAAAATTGTTTGTATAACTAGTCAGCAATAACATAGGAGCCACTGTGTCCCTAGGGTGCATGATTTGAACTTGGATCTGCTATCATTTGTTAAGGCCAAAATGAAATTATTGCTTGTCAGGAATTATTGCCTCCCACCTCACTGAAATGACATAGGTACTTGTGGACAGGAACCCCCCCCCCCCCCAATATTCAACCCCCGGGATTTTTGGACATTTTTTTTTTCACAAATTATATTTATTGCACTTATTCATTATGTGCACCATAGGAAAAAATCGTGAAAACCCCAAAATAATCGTTCCACACAAAAATACCCCACTATACATTATAAGAGAGAAAGGTATGCCACTCCCGTTTGTTTATGCTGTACCCCCACTGGTCTTTCTGGGTTTAAAAACAAGTATTTATTTTATTTTAACCTTACTTACATTTCTGTCTTAGTTCATGCTATTGGATTGACTCTGCATCTCGTAAGAATCCAATAATTTCTCCTTAAATAGCATTGCAGTCGGTGCATTAGAAATTCCTTAGGTAAACGCAACAGAAGTGCATAGAGAATATATTAGCTATTATGATAACACCCGAGAAAGATTATTACATCAGGCCAAAACTCTCTCGGATGTTATCGTAATAAGTGATGCATTCTTAGTGTACCTCCGTTGTGTTTACCTAAGGATTTTTCCTTAAAAAACTTACTTGTAATCAAAAAGTGCATCCATCTTTTTCCATGTCATTTCGATATTTTCCATAATCTCCTTTTTAACGTTCTCTGTCTCTCTGTATTTATGCTGAATTTTAACCACTTTTTCTATTTTTCTCATATCATATGAAAATGTCAAACGTTTTTCAAGTTGTTTCTTGAGAATGTTGGTAATTTTGCCAGGATCAGGAGTAAATCCTTTCTCATTTCTAAAAGCATCCTTCACTTCTTCAATAAATTTTTCCAGAGGTTCTGGCATTTCTTCATAAGTGATATTTAAGTTCAAAAGATCTTTATAGGTCAGTTCGCTTGCTGAAAAGTTTCCTGAATTATAACTTGCAAGTCGACTCTTTAAGCAGTTTGAATCTGCTTCATCTTCATCCTCACTCCAAGTACTATACTCTGATGAACTTGATGGTGCATGTTTTTTTCTTCGCTGCATGGATGCCTTACAGGAGCTCAGTGTTTCATGTTCCATGTCCTTTAAGAAAGAAACAAGAGGCCCAAGGGCCTTAATGGTCACCTGACTACAATACAACAATTTAGAGGATCCATAAACTGATAAATGAAGCTTCGTTGCTCAAAAGCAAGAAAAATAGTATGATTAGCATCAAAAATAATTAGTCTAGTATCTATCTGTCCCCCATTTATCACTATTACCATGCAGACTATTTAACAAATTGTCTATTTTTTAACCCCATATTATTACTTCTCACATTGGCCTCTCTTGGCCTTTGAAGAACATTTAAAAGATGAGTTATTTTTGTCTCATTTTTATTCATCTATTATTTCCAAGTCTACCTGATCATTAAAACCGTGAAAATACTTACAATAAATATTCTTGCATAATTCTCGTATTCTATTAACCTTTCAAATACATGTTTACAGTGATTAATTATCAAAGGTGAATGGCAAAAGTGAATAACTTTGCTCTGCAGAATACAAGTTAATAGAGCCCTGGCCAGGACCAGAACACTTGACTAAATGGTCCAGGTGTCCAAAATTCTGGTAAAAATACTTTTGCATATTTAAACTTCTACTCTGTTTGTCTCAAATATGCCAAGAAGCATATAAGATTTTCAAAGAAATGCATCTTCATTATATTATAAAATAAATAAAGCCCCAACCTTACACCAGAACATCTGACCCAGGGGCCATGAACTCACTTTCTGGAAGAAGCACCTTTGCTCATCATAACTATACACTTGTTTCTTTGCTTTATAACCAGTAGTAGAAAACAACATTTTGAAAGAAATTGTGCATTTTCACTATATTATCAATAGAGCCCCCCCCCCCTTTCACCAGAACCCCTGACCCAGGGGCCATGAATTTCAAACTTTTGGAAGAGTCATTCTTCTTTATCATAACCATGCACTTCCTTTGTTTGAATAATATGATACCCACGAGCAGAGAAGAAGATTTTGAAAGAATTTATGCATTTTACCTATATAATCAATAGAGCCCCACCCTAACAACAGAACTCTTGATCAGGGGGGCCATGAGATTCACAATTTTGGAAAAGGCAACCATGCTCATCATAACTCATTGTCACCTTGTACTTAGTTAATTTAATATCCAGGAGCACAGAAGAAGATTTTCAAAGAATTAATGCAATTTTACTATATTATCAATAGAGCCCCGCCTTAACACCTAAACCCCTGACCCAGAAGTCATAAAATTCACAATTTCTGAAAAGGCAGCCATGCTCATCATAACTATGTTCTTAGTTACTTTATTTAATATCCAGGAGCAGAGATGAAGATTTTCAAAGAATTAATGCATTTTCACTATATAATCAATAGAGCCCTGCCCTAACACCAGAACCCCCTGACCCTGGGGCCATGAAATTCACTTTTATGGAAGAGGCACTCTTGCTCATCATAACTATGTACTAAGTTACTTTATTTAATACCCAAGAGCAGAGAAGAAGATTTTCAAATAATTAATGCATTTTTACTACATAATCAATAGAGCCCCGCCCTAACACCAGGACCCCCGACCCTGGGGCCATGAAATTCATAATTTTGGATGAGGCACTCTTGCTCATCATAACTATGTACTTAATTACTTTATTTAATACCCTGGACCAAGAAAAGTTTTTCAAAGAATTAATGCAATTTTAATATATAATCAATAGAGCCCCGCCCTAACACCTAAACCCCTGACCCAGGATCCATAAAATTCACTATTTCTGAAAAGGCAGCCATGCTCATCATAACTATGTTCTTAGTTAGTTTATTTAAAATCCAGAAGAAGAGAAGAAGTTTTTCAAAGAAATAACGCATTTTCACTCTATAATCAATAGAGCCTCGCCCTAACACCAGAACTATTGATCTAGGGCCCATGAAATTCACAATTTTGGAAAAGGCAACCATGCTCATCATAACTATGTACTTAATTTGTTTATTAAATATCCAGGAGCAGAGAAAAAGATTTTCAAAGAATTAATGCATTTTCATAATACAAGAGGTCCAAGAGCCTTATCGGTCACCTGAGTACAACAATTTAGAGGATCCATAAACTGATAAATGAAGCTTTGTTGCCTAATAGCAAGAAAAATACTACGATTATGATCAACAAAATAATTGGTCTAGTGTCTTTCTAATCTGTCCCCCATTTATCACTATTACCATGCAGATTTATAATAAAATGTCTATATTATTACCTCTCACATTGGCCTCACTTGGCTTTTGATGAACATTTAAGAAGATAAGTTATTTTTGTTATATTTTTATTCATCTATTATTTCCAAGTCTACCTGATTATCAAAACTATAAAAGTACTTTTTGTATTATACAATTAATGTTCTTGAATAATTCTCTTATTCTATTAACCTTTCAAATACATTATCTACAGTGATTAATTATCAAAAGTGAATGGCAAAGGGAAATAACTTCACTCATTGACAATAGAATACAAATTAATAGAGCCCTGGCCAGGACCAGAACACTTGACTAAATGGTCCAGATGTTCAAAATTCTGGTAAAAATACCCTTGCTCATTAAAACTTTTACTCTGTTTGCTTCCAATATGCCCAGGACCAGAAGAGATTTTTGAAGAAATAATGCATTTTCACTATTTACATGTAACACGGCCCTACCCTAACACCAGAACCCATGATCTTGGGTCATGAAAATTTACAAATGTGGAAGAGGTACTCTCATTATCATACCTATGCAATTTGTTGAAGATTTTCAAAGAATTCACACATTTTCACTATATAATCAAATAGACCCCCCCCTTTTTAAAAGAAACAACACAACTCCTGGGACCACAAGTTTGAAAAAATTTGTAAAAGCATCCTTGCTCATCATAACTATACACTTGTTTCTTTGCTTTATAACCAGGAGTAGAAAAAAAATATTTTGAAAGAAATTATGAATTTTCACTATATAATCAATAGAGCCCCCCCCCCCCCCGCTTCATCAGAACTCCTGACCCAGGGGCCATGAAATTCCCAATTTTGGTAAAGGCAGCCATGCTCATCATAAAAATGTACTTAGTTTATTTCATACTCAGGAGCAGAAAAGAAGATTTTCAAAGATATAATGCATTTTCACTATATAAACAATAGAGCCCCACCCTAACGCCAGAACCTCTGACCCAGGGGTCTTGAAATTCACAAATTTGGAAGAGGCAGTCATGCTCATCATAACTATGTTCTTAGTTTATTTAATATCCAGAAGCAGAGAAGAAGTTTTTCAAAGAAATAACGCATTTTCACTCTATAATCAATAGAGCCTCGCCCTAACACCAGAACTATTGATCTAGTGGCCATGAAATTCACAATTTTGAAAGAGGCACCTATGCTCATCATAACTATGTACTTAGTTAATCTATTTAATACCCATAAGTAGAGAAGAAGATTTTCAAAGATATAATGCATATTCACTATATAATCAATAGAGTCCCGCCCTAACACTAGAATCCCTGACCCAGGGGCCATGAAATCCACAATTTTGGAAGAGGCAGTCATGCTTATTATAACTACGTACTTAGTTAGATTATCTCATACCCAGGAGCAGAGAAGAAAATTTTCAAAGATATAATGCATTTTCACTATATAATTAATAGAGCCCCATCCTATCACCAGAACCCCTGACCCAGGGGCCATGAAATTCCCAATTTTGGAAGAGGTAGCTATGCTCAACATAACTATGTACTTAGTTTATCTAATACCCAGGAGCAGAGAAGAAAATTTTCAAAGATATAATGCATTTTCACTATATAAACAATAGAGCCCCGCCCTAACACCAGAACCCCCAACTCAGGGGCCATGAATTTCAAAATTTTCTTAGAGGGCTCAATGCTTATTACAATCATGCCAACAGTTTGACTGCTTGATGTCTAGGAGTAAAGAAGATTTTTAAAGGTTGCATCTATTTTGGTGGTTTTAGCCCAACCCTCAGGCTCCAGGGGGGCAGGGACCATGAAATTCATAATTTTTGTTCCCCTTTACCCATAGATGCTATACACCAAATTTGGTTGCAATTGGTTGAGCGGTTTCAGAGAAGAAGCTGAAAATGTTTAAATGTTAACGCATGACGGACGAAGCACGACGACGGACAAAAACAGATAGCAATAGGTCACCTGAGTGACTCAGGTGACCTAATAATCAATAGAGCCCTCCCCTAACACCAGAACCCCTGACCCAGGGGCCATGATATTCACAATTTTGGAAGAGGCTCTCTTACTCATCATAACTATGTTCTTAGTTACTTTATTTAATACCCAGAAGCAGAGAAGAAGATTTTCAAAGAATAATGCATTTTCACTATATAATCAAAAGAGCCCCGCCCTAACACCAGAACTCCTGACCCTGGGGCCATGAATTTCACAATTTTGGAAGAGGCACTCTTGCTCTTCATAACTATGTACTTAGTTACATGTAGTTTATTTAATACCAAGGAGCAGAGAAGATTTTCAAAGAAATAATGCGCTTTCACTATATGATCTATATAGCCCCACCCTAGCACCAGAACCCTTAATCTGGGGCCATGAATTTCACAATTTTGGTAGAGGGCTCTATGCTTATTACAATCATGATAACAGATTGACTGCTTGATGTCCAGGAGTAAAGAAGATTTTGGAAAATTGCATTATTTTTGGTGGTTTTAGCTCCACCCCTCAGTCCTCTGCAGGGGGGCAGGGACCATGAAATTCAAAAATTTTGTTCCCCATTACCCATAAATGCTATATGCCAAATTTGATTGAAATTAGTTCAGCGGTATCAGAGAAGAAGCTAAAAATGTTCAAATGTTAACACACATGCTGGTGAGTTAAGGCTAGGTATAGGCATTTCTATGCAAATAATGTAATTAAAATGTCAAAGATCTATATCTATAATTATACAGAAAAAGCTAAAAACTTCTTGTCTAATACATACTTGGTACCCAAGACATGAGATAGCCAGTACACATTATGACGTCATATTATGACATCATTGTTCTTTACTACACAAGATTATAAAGGATATCAACAAAAATGCTTCGGCGCAAGGGCATGCTCTATTTAATTGAACAGAAACAAGGTATATTTAGAAGCAAAATAT